>NC_060920.1:15269134-15569317 GCF_021234035.1 Daphnia pulicaria | reverse complement strand
AAAACCAAAGGACAGCTTAAGAAATCTATGGGGCTATTATAGATGACGAGACTGCCAGGCTCATCAACGCCAAAACCCACCCGGAGAATATAGAGCTATATCTATTCCCATCCATATAATAATCCTTCGTCTATATTTTACCCTCGGACGGACTTGCCCCGGCGTTGAAACATTTTGCGCTTCTTCTTCTTCTGCTCTCAGATCATTTCCGTTTTGAATGGCACCTTTTTGAAAGAAAAAAAGAGGCCACACTCTCGTATCTCGTCTCCGTTTTCCTTCCTGTGTGTGTGTTGGTACAGCTGACGTCCGGAGCGAGCGCACAAGCGATAGAAGCACAACTCCAAGGAATATAGAACCAATAGCGCGTCGCCGAGTCCATAAAAAGATTCAAAGCGGAGACGCGGGCGCGCGAGAGTGACAGCACACGCGCACACATTCGAAAATAAGAGGAGGGTCTCTCTTTTCTCTTTTCTCTTTTGAAGAAGAAAAGAAGAAAAAGAAATTTCAAAAAGGCAAAAGAAGAAGAAGAAAAAAGAGCGGACGAATAGCGATAGCGAAAATGATGGATCGTACAAGCCGATTATGATGGATGAATATTTGTGTGTCCCTACCAGCCACCACCACCACCATGTAGCTAGGTTGGTGGTGCACCGTACGTCCTGTTGTTGGACCAGTTGTGTGTGTGCACACACGTATAGTGGCCATTTGACCGCTCGGGAAAAGGAAAATAGAATCGCGAAAGGCTCCACCCCACCGACACCTTTTCAATAGTGGCGAATAGAAAAGCAAATGATTTCCGATGCTCCACATTTCTTAAAAAAGAGCAGCAGTCGTTGACGGACAACTCAAAAGGCATAATAAGAATAGGCTTCTTTTTGGCAAGGGAAAAAAGGTGTCTGCTGCCCCATAGATTATCTCCTGTATAGCCACATCCTTCATACATGTAGGTACATATTTACATTTTTGAAATTTCAGAATTAGAAGGAAATTGCACACAAAAGGGCTGGCCATTTTCTTTTCTATTTTTTTCCAAGGGCGCTAGCTCTCAAATATTATTATTGAGATCGGTCAAACCCATCAGAAAAATCGCAAACTTTCTTTATATGTAGCCTACATGTGCCCTCTCCTGTCCGATATTCATCATCATCATCATCCCCGGAGCAAATGTTTCGCCCCTCCTCATTTTTCCACGAATTTTTTGGGGAAATTTAAAAATTTCTTTTTTTTTCTTCTTCTCCGGGTTCTCAAATATCTTTTTTCTCATGGATTCTGATGTTGATGAACTTTTCTCAGTCATTATATCCCTCATACAACTGATGATGATGCCAAGAGAGAGAGAGAGAAACCTGGACATCCATCCATCCCATCCATCGTGGACAGATGAAACGGAGACGAAAAGTATAGAGAGAAAGAGAGTCGATGGCGACCAAATGATTCCAGCCCCCCCTTATACCCTCATGTTCCATGTGTTGGTCGCATGTGTGTCCATTTCACGCCGCGGGGACGGGCCAAAAAGAAAAATAAAATAAAAAAAAGGACGGAGACAATGTGTTGTCGGCCGTGGAGCGTTCGCCCGTCCATCCACAGACAACACCCGGACACACTAGCGCACCACCAAAGTGCAAACGGTCATTTTTCCCTTCCATGTTTTCCAGAAAAAGAAATATAAAGAAGAAGAAGAGAGAGCGATACCGCTACTGCTGCTGGAAACGTTATCCGGTTCCTCCGCCTCCTCCTCCTTACCTCCCCCTTCTCTCTCTCACTGGGTTCCGCCATTTTTGAGTCACACTGGGACACAAGATGATCCGGCAAAGTGACACCCGAGCACTTTTTCTTCTTCCAGTTTTTGTAGCTCGTCGGTTAGACTTACACATTCTGCTGCTGCTGCTGCTCTATATATACGTGTCCTTTGCTCTCTTGTGTACGTGTGTATGTCTTGCCGAATGATAATAATAATATCAGTTCCCGCATTATTTTCGGCTTGCAACCCAATCATATCCTCATTCCTTCCCCCCTTATGCCTACTACTCCCTTTTATTATTTACAAATATCCAAAAGGCTTCTCCGTTTGTTCATTTTCTGGGCCTATGCGACAGCCTAAAACTTATATTCCCACAACATTTCAATAGGCCGACTGCATGGCTAAATATTCTATCCGTGTTATTCGAGTCACATTACAATAGATGAAGACGACGCCTTTTAAATATAATCAGACATGTGTGTGTCGTAATAGTTGGGGAAAAAAAGGAGGACAACAAATCACGGGGCCAGGATTATTCATGCGCACGTTCATACGACCCCCAGCTCCGTAAATCTATTGCATCGTTTATGTAATAGTAAAAGAAGAATGAAGAAGACGAAAATAATCGCTAGACACGGC
This sequence comes from Daphnia pulicaria, assembly GCF_021234035.1. Classification (NCBI taxonomy): domain Eukaryota; kingdom Metazoa; phylum Arthropoda; class Branchiopoda; order Diplostraca; family Daphniidae; genus Daphnia; species Daphnia pulicaria. Next base: position 15,566,937 of record NC_060920.1, on the reverse strand, counting down.
AATATAAGGAGCGCAGGATGTACCGGCATTTTTCTTTTCTTTAAGCGGTTAAATCCGCGTATTAATCCGATCAGATCCGATGTCGCATATCCCCTTGGAATAAAAAGAAAAGAAAATACCATAAATTCTTTTTGGGTTTGCTGATGGCCAGCCCCGGGCCGCTGCCTATATGACCTCCTACACACATTCTACTGGGATGATATTTTTCGTTTTATTTTTTTCCCGTTAAGTTTTATATACTACGCGGCGGAGGAATGCGCAGGCATTTCGAGTAGTTTGTTGGAACCTACAAATCGCAAACGAAATGAACGTGAAAAGGCATTTCCACTGCTTGAAAATGTTTTTTAAAAAATAAATAAAGTTGAATAACAATCAGAAAAAAAAGGCGAAGGTCTATAGTAGGCTAAATGGCGAGCGCTGCTTGATCAATAAAAATAGCTGGAAGGAGCCCATTTATTTCTATCATGGAAGCCATTGCGGATGGAACATGTAGGCCGCTAACTCCGTCGATGCGCCCAATAAATAGCCGCGCCGAGCTGCGCTGCCAAATCAAAAGAAAAGGAAGGGGAATTTCATTTTGGGTCTCCAGTGGCGTCGGGAGTAAAAGAAAAAAAAAGGGACGAAGGATTCACGACCCATTCACGACGATCGCCATTTATTAGCGTAATAGCGCTATATTTCCACTGGAATGGGAAAACGGCCTTCAGATTCGTTTTCTTCGCAACGAATCAAGAGAGAAAATAAAATAAAATAAAACGAACGTACGCGCTCAGCACCAAGGACCCTCTTTGATTCTTTTTTCCCCCCTGTCTCCAGCAGAAATTAAACGCGGCAAATGTTTTATCGTGCGTATAGAGCGGAACTGCTGTGTAGTGTAGCGGCGTCGCAACACTACACAGAGTCTGCAAAGGAGAACACAATCTCGATGGCGCATCAACCGAGAGAGGGAGAAAAAGAAGAAAAAAGGCGACACACAAACACACAGAAAAAAAGGCAAAGACGACAGATAGCGCCAGATGGCCCGTGCGATCAAGATCTTCCGGTGCGTACTACTACAGACTATTTGGGAAAAAGGAAAAAAGAAAGAAGAAGCCGTGCAAATAAACGGCGGCGGAGCGACCAAGGGACGACTCGGCAAATATGTAGCAGACAGGCGCCGTGTGGTGTGTGTGAAGGAAAGACGATGTTGATGAAATCATCATTTCATCGCGCCGTGCCCTTTCTTTCGGAGAACTGCTGGGCGAGAGACCGGAAGGAGAGCGGAAAAAAAAACAGTGAATTTTGCCCAACATCCGGTCATCTGTTTGCCTTTCATCCGCTTTACTTGTCTTCTTTCCAGAAGGTTTTTTTTTTCGGTTTTCATTTGAGGTTTTTCGCGCCGGACGCAGCAGATGACAGACGATTGTAATTTTAAAAAAAAATATACATTTGGCGAAAATTCAATTGAATTGAATTAAGCGAAATTTATCTGCCTGACGTTTTCTTTCTTATTCTAAATAGATTCGACCGTTTTTGGTAATGGACAGGAGACGGTCCCAAAGCTGAATAAAAAAGCCAAACTGATTTACGACATTAAAAACAGAAGACAAACTCGTCTGGAATTCCATTGGCGTGATCGCAGTCGATGATTGGAATCAATTATTCACCTCGATCTTCTCTAGATTCAAACCGCGCGCCGTTTGAAATTTTTGGCTACGTGATTGGACTGCGATGCTGGTGATCCGAAATTCAAAAAGGACAAAATGATGAATCCAGCCTCCGTAGAGAGAGTTCCGTGAGAAATATTCGCCTCATCAATTTATTTTTCACAACATTTCATTCCAAAATGACCGCCGTCCATTTTAGGGATCCCCTAATTGTCTGATTTATCATCATCGTTCTACAAGGCTTGGCATCGATGGAGCTGACCCGTAATTAATTGAGAAAATAAAGAAAAAGGGAAAAAAGAAAAACTCCCAAAAAATGGCGCAATGGTCGTGTTGACCAACTGTCGGAGATAGCCAACACGCGATCTACTTCTTCAATTTCCAAAAACTTTGAACCATCACGTACGTGTCGCCATATTTTTTTAAAATTTTGTTTCTCCCACCCAAAAAATTCCCCCCAAACGAAAATTCAAGTTTTTTTCTTCTTCTTCTTCTTCTCCTCCCTGTTTTGAACTCGTCAAGAGAGTTAATACAGTTAACTCGACAGCTAGCCGAGATCTGGACGAGATTAGAGAAAAGATGGAATGACGTTTTTCGTCTGCGCGCAAGAAAGTTTTGACTCAAAAGGAGAATTAAAACAATCTAAACGAGTCTCTCCTTATATAATATTGTCTAAGCTACGAAATGCGGCCCAAAACGTCAACCATGTGGTTTTCATTTGTTTGTTTTTTCTTCTCTTCTTCTCCCTTCGAGTCGTGCCCAGCGCACTCGCCATGGTTTCTTTTCCTTCGTATCGCTTTTGCATTTGTAGTAGTATGACGGACCCCGAAAATAATGAGGCATTCGTTATCCACCAAATCATTTGAAGAAGAAAAAAAAAGAAAGTCAAATACATTACGCAAAAGAGCAATTACGACACGCAATAACTGTGTACAACTCTTATAAACGTCAATTTGAACTTCCTGGAATTGGTATTTTTGTTTTTGTTTTTATTCGGCGGTGGTGGAAGGAGGAACTCATTTCAACTTGCCGTTTTTCGGGTGCCAACCCGGACAGACCGGATGACTTCACTTGAAGCTGAAATTTTTCGTGCCAATTAAGAGCTGCGAGAGGAGCAAATATGTGGCAAATGTGGGACACCAGGAGGCAGCCGGTCCGGCCTTTATAACCCAAGTATAGGAGCGACTGAATTTAGTGTCAAGGTTCCTGCGTTTTTATCCGTCCCAATATTTTTTTATTTTATTTTATTTATTTTTCTTTTTTTTCTTTTGGGTGCTGTAGAGTGGCGCCGGGGCTCGAGAAAAAGTTGTTGCGGTGTTACTCCGGGATTGCATGCCCAAAGAGTAAGGTGTCGGGAATGTCGGCGTCCGCCATTATATATTTCTTCTCAACTATTTGGGAAATTCCTTAGCAACTAACCAAAAATTTTTGAAAAAAAAAACATTTTCTTTCGAGCTCTTTTGTCTTTTTTCGAAAGTCAAATGGATTTCTCCTTGCGGAATTCGGGCCGACCTGGGCAACACGATATTATGTACATGTATAAAGCCTACGTGTAACGAATGCTGCTGCAGAGAGAATAAGAGAGAGAGAGAGAGAGAGAGACGAATTAAATTAGCACACACACGGCGAACAATAAAACACGAAGATATAAAATGATTAAAAGAAAAAAAGAACGGTGGGGAGAGAGCTGCTGGGAAGAAGAACGTTGGCGGTCGGGACTAGCTGGCTGGGCTGGCTGGCTGGTACTGTCGGGAGTAAATATAAGCCACCAAGGACGATGGGAAATAACAAGAGTGGACCACCCTTAGCTGCTGGTCTGCTGCTGTGCCGAGGATATCAACAAAAGAAGAAGTCAGAACAAGACAAAGGGAATAATAAAGAGCATTAAGCGGTGAATGATAAAGAGGCTGCTGGCCACTGATGAACGACGATTATTACACGGATGCCACCGGAGATTTAAAAAAGAAATAAGAAAAATCTACGCCATCTCCTTACTGTTAAATTCGGAAGAAAATTACAAGAAGAAGAATCGCGAATTAAAAAAAAAAAAAAAACAGCTAAATTCGCTGGCCATCGGAATCAAGAAAGAGAGAAACAAAAAATCAAGGGAATAACCGCGAGCAGATAAATCTTTGGCTCACGAGATAAACTTCCAGAGACGATAGAAACGGATCGTAAATTTACTGGCGAAAAAAGAAAAAGTAAAAAGAAACTGAAGAAAAAGGCCTCGCAGAAGATTATACGCCACGCAGCGCACTCGTTTGGGGCTATAACAATCAATTGAAAAGGGGCACAGTCCAGCTGCTGCTGCTGCTGTTGGTGGACATTTCCAAAGAAGAAATAAGTCAAACGAAACAGACAAAAAAAAAGATAAAAAGATAAAAAGACAAGTCAGAGAAACACGTGCGGATCGTCATCATCGTCCCAGTTAAAAACTCGTCGCGTAAATCTCAGAGACAAAAGAAAATTCTTTTCCTTTTAGTTTCACCCCCGATTTTTCTGTTGGGACCTCGGCATTTTCCCTGGCTCGTTTTATTTGGGTTCACATTCGGTGGCGATGATGGCCATCTGCTGTGCAGCAGCGACGGGCCAGGAGGAGTAAAAATCCGCCAATGTGACGTTGTGTATTTCACCTTGGTGCTGGTCGTCGCTCATCTCTTCTCGTTCATCATCATGTCCCGCGTGAATAATAACGACCGTCTCCCAGGGGCCGCTGCATTCCGCACCGGACAGAGCTCCGGACGACGGCCGTTAAGTTTCTCTATGTCTGAGAGAGTTTCAAATGCGAGCCGAGCTGTACATAAGACATCTTTTCTCTCTCTCTCAGTCTCTCTCAGTCTCTCTCATGTCGCCGCCCTTTTGCGCGTCGTCTGTCCTCCACGGCTCGTCATAAGAGTTAAGTGATTTATACGGAGCCAGACAGACGGACGGATGAAGCGATAGTGTGTGCGCGAACAAAAGCAAAGAAACAAACAACCAACTTTATTTTACTTTATACCCAGAACGACGGAGAAGAAGAAGAATCATCATCTTTTTCTCTGTCTGGCTGTCATTTTTTTGTTGAACAAACAAACAACCGCCATCGTCAGTTTCAATCTTTTTTCGTACATTCGAAAAATGACTTGAGTTCAAATGTTGAAATCGCAAAGCTTTTTGAGTTGCACAAGATAGTATATACTATATAGTCAAATGAGCAGCAGGAGAGTGAACAAAATAGATAAAAAAAGAAGAGATCCCCGCCATAGGCGACGTGTGTCCAACGGACATGGGGGGGGGGGGAGAGTGTCCGGTTACCAACAACCCCAACCGGCAAAAGCAAAAAGAAGAAAGAAAATAGAAATTGGAAACAGCGAAAATGTGTGCGTGTGACTGCGGTTGATTTCCCTTTTTTTCCGAGTATATTTCATTCCTATCTCAAAACGTATGTGACACCCAAAGGGAGAAACAAGAAAAAGCGGCGAAACGAACTTACTACTTTTGATGTTTGAAGCTGCTGGACGGGGTTGATCCGGTTGTGACCTCTTATCCGCCGTCGGATGAGTTGATGATGACCTTTTTTTTTCTTCTCTCAACTTGTCTTTTTGCTTTGTCTCGCCTGTCCATCACCATGTGGGTTTGGCAGGGTTGAGGAAAAAAAGGTGGCAGCCAGTTGTTCGACCGGATCTAGGGCTCCCTTCCAACTAATTTCGGTTGGTTCCGTCTGTTTTTCACTTTCGAATTGAGCACCCAGCGGTCACCGAAATATGTCCATAACTAAAACCGCCCATGTTGGATGTTGTTCACCATCGAAAAATTCAGGCCGACTTTGTCTCTTTTAGCGGCCACCAACAAAGAAACGCGGAGGGATCGACGGTTCCCATACATTTGGTAATCAGGTTTCACGGCCTATCACGGGGATGATAGACTTTCTAGCGCGGGTAGGTCTCATTTACAATTCATTTTTGGCCAGCACAACAAACAAACGACATGCGAACGAGCAACAGGCCGACCCCGAAATCAAACCACCCTCTTAAAAATAATAAAATAAAACTTTTTTAAGAAAATAAACCTGCGGGCAGTATTATTATTCCGTCGTAAAAAGAAGAAAAAAAGATCCCCCCTCCCATCATCTTAAAACGAAACCAACCCCCTTCATTTTTTGGTTTTGTTTAATTATTCACGTTAATAGCGGTCAAGGGGGCACGGTAAGCAAAAAAAAGAAAAACATCAAACGACCCGAGGTGGTTATAGACCCAAAAGTCCACAAACCAAAAAAAAAAAAAGGAAATCTATCTGAAAAAGGTAATCAATAGAATAACCTATTAGAATCCAAGTCAGTTATGGTCTAAAGTCTTATATAGTGTCTGTGTGTGTGCATATATATGCTGCAGCAGGAGAGATGCTGGCTTAATAAATCACAGCCGCGTCGTATAATATAGGCAGAGCCCCATCACCGAAAGGTGCTGGCGTTGTAAATCAGTTCTCTCTTTAGTCTTACCTTTTCTTTCTTTTTAAGGAGGAGGGAGTTAGTAGGTTTGCCCCCCTTCCTTTTCTCGAAGGGGCAAAACGGGTTGAAAGATGGGTGGTGTTGGTGGTTGGTGGTGGCGGCGGGAGCGATCTAACGTAAGGGAGACCACCTGGGCGGACCATTTCTGACACGGACGATCTACTGCTTTTGTTTTCTTCTTTCTTTTTTCGCTTTAGCTTGGGGTGTAGATAATCGAAAAAAATGAGGGCCAATACAGTCCTCCATCTTACGTGTATACCATTTTCTTTTTTTTTTCAATTTAGAAACGACCAATGGGAATGGAGAGAAGGGAATAAGGTATACACCGTATTATTAATTATGGAAACTATACGCTATATGGTCGATTGTAATCTCGTCTGTGCTGCTGCCCACACTAAAGGAGATTTGAGAAGGAAAAAAAAAATAAAGCTCCGAAAGTTAGGTCATGTGTGATTACAAAACACGGGTGATTGATTGGGACGGGCGAAAGGTGTGGGTCGTAATAACACGGTCAGATAAGATCCTTACAAAAAGTGTTTTTTTTATTATTTTTATTTTTTTTTGTATTTGATTAAATCCTTGAAAAAAAATCTCCGTCTCTCGACTACTGCATAGTTACTGTAACGCTGCACTTACGACAATGCTCAGTTGTGAAACAAATTGCGCAGCTGTGGAGATAATCACGGCCGTTATTGCGTCCGCGTTTTTATGATTTGTTTGTTCGCACTTGTTGTGTGGCGTCGGAGGGGGAAAAACCAGGACGCTAAAACCCAAAAATTATTCGAAAAAAAAAAATAAACGTATAGAAAAGATTAGCATAGCCTAGGGCGAAATGGTTCAGAAGAGAGAAAATACCCACAAAAACAACAAGTTTACGCTGGCGCGTGATTTGAATATTCAAATAGTTCTTCTTCTTTTTCGGAACCCCCCTCTCTTTCTTTTTTTTCCATTTCTCTTTCTGTATCTCCAAATCTATTTTATATTTTTTTAGTTATTTTTCGTTTCGTTTTATTTGATAGAAACGGCGTACGTGTGGCATTATTCAAATGTCAAACTGCGCCGGGTCTAGAGGCTCGGCCATTTTTATTTTATTTTCTCGGACCTTTTTTAGATTTCTCGAGATTTCTCCAAAACGATCCGATATTCGAAAATGCCGGCATTAAAATAACACGAATCAAAAACACTACCTTAAAAAAAATAATAAATTAAATTTCAAAAACCAAATTGAAAAAAAAAATAAATAAATTGAAAAATTCTGATATCGAGAAAGTTGAAGAAAGAATGCGCGGAATGCTGAAATGGCAGACGCGGGAGAAATGGGCAAATAAACGGACGAGTGGGCCAATAACAAGGTATACACACTACACAACAGCACACACATTCCGCTGTTTGTTTCACGAATGGATTGGCCTCCTTATTCGCTCCTCGGCACTGCTCGATCTTTGTCGCGACCATGTCCGTCTACGCCGCCGCGTGTCCATTCGAGCGCGACTCTGCCATCGGATTCGGTTTCCTTTTATTTTATTTTTATTTCTGTTTTTTTTTTTTTTCGTTTTCGCATTGGCATATCTTAAGCGGACGGATCGACATTGTCCATTACTCCATTGGGCGTGCCCCCCCGGGCCATGTGATATTCAAATTTTCAAAATCTCCTCCTTAATTTGTAGTACGGGATTTCGCAGCGATCGATCCTTGTTTGTTTTTTACGCGATCGGGACTCCCGACGACTTTTCTCGCGTAGACGCAGAAGAAGAAGAAAAAAAGAGAAAAGAAATCCCGTCACGTCCGAAATGTTGTCTAGAGGAAGAGAATAAGGCAAGTTGAAGAAAACTTGGAAGAAACGATTCGGGCCCGAGGCGGACAGATAAATGCACAGTGAAGGAATGGCGATTAATCTTGAAGATAGTAGTTACATGGCCAGTCAGTCTTGTTTTGTTTGTTGATATTTGTCTGCCGAGGCTCGGTCGCCATTTATCAACCAGAGAGAAAAAGAAAGGGAAAAAGACACGGAGGAGGAGGGAAACGTGGTGGTGGTGCAAGGGGCGGCCTCATTTGCATTTCTCTCGTCTCGCAAGAAGAAGAAGCGAACGGGGCACCCACAAGACCATCAGGAGGAAAGAAGAAAGAAAAACAGGGAGACTGGCCACACACACACACACACACAGGCGAGGATCACTGATTATTATGCCCGTAGCGTCGCTCGGCGCTGGCGCGGCGGCTCCTAACAAGGAGCTCTGGGTGCCACCACCATCAACAACAGCAACAACAACCTACCTATCTTCTACCTTATATAAATATAGGTACTACGTGATGAGATGCCCCAGTGTGCGAAGGCCCATCCGCCCAGCTCGTCCTCCAACCACCACCCTATATGCATATTTGGGATTCGGATGGCCGGCTCTCATCCGCCTCTCTCATCTTCTTCTTCTCCTTAACGAACTAAAACAGAGCCGAGACAAAACAAAAAAACGATGGGAGAAGAATCTTCCCATCGTTTGGGCGCCTCGTTTGCGTACGGCATTATTTTCTTTTGGGGGAATAAAAGAAAATTTGAGTTTTTTGATACCCACCGAAAAGAGAAAGAAAAAGTAGGGACTATTAAAAATGGAAGAATAGAATAGAATGGACGTTGTTGTTGTTTTTTTGTGTCTGACTTGTATTTTTATTTTTAATAGTACATTTGGGTCGTTTCGTCAGTAGCTCATCTTTGCCTCCAGCAGACGATCCAGTGGGGGGTTCCAGGATTCTCTTGGGTTCGACGTTCATTTCATCCCGCAGGAAAAAAGGAACAACGACACACCGAAAAACATTTTCATTCTCAGGAGAGATGATGGAAATATTCGGACAACCGCCCACAGTTTAACGTTCCTGCACACATGAAAACCTCGGGGAAACAACAACAACAACAGCAACGAAAGAAAAAGAAAAAAACTGATTTGAATTTTCAATCGTCTCCGACCGACCGACCGAGGCTGAACAGCAAACACAGTCGCGGTGATAAACTTTTCCAGGTGTGAAAGACTAGATGCGCAGCAGTGAAAGCTCTCACCACCTCATATGTACACACACACACACACACAGACGCGCATATAACAAGCGCGTTTTTATGTGTAATATTTATGGGTTTCTCTTTTACGTGCAAGGCCCTCCTCGGTGTATTAAATAACATTTCACCAGAGAAAACCATTTTAAAAATAAAAACCAGAACAAGAATGTTATATTTCTTTTTCGGTCCAACATTTTTATTTTTTTGAAGCCGTTTCGTTTGTCTCTTTCAAAGCCACAAGTCATGGCGCGTTATCAAAACGAAACAACAGCACACAACACATATATTGTCTTAAGAAAATAGGCTCATTACGCCAGCACACAACAACAACCTGATGGCGCTGAATGGAATAATAATAAGAACAAGCTATAGCCAAGAATTCTCTTTTCGTCGTTTGCGTTTCGTGTCGTGGTAGTTTTGTTGTGTGTTGCTGCGGTGCCGACCGACAAGACCTTATAGCAAACGAACCAACGAACGACGACCTGAATCCAGTTATTAGAGTTTATATTCCGCCTTTTACCTGATATGTGTGTGCAGCTTGTAATGCTTATATGGCGTTTTATTGCTGCCAAAAAAAAATGAATCACGACCCGGAGATAAGCTTGTATGTACATACATAGTACTACTACACTACACTACACTACAACTCACGAGAGAAAAAAAAGGGGGGGGGGGAGACCGTGGGAGAATGATGACTAAGAACTTTGGGATTGTGTTTGTGGAGAGAGAAACGAGAAATCAGTGGAATCGTTAACCCATCCAAAGTTGGGGACGAAAGTTTTATCCACACATTTCATATCAGGCGGGCATTTATAGTATATCGCACACGAGTGCGTTATGACGTATTATTTGATCGAGCCGACAGAAACCGCCGAAAGAGAAGAACTCTCGTCCGCGTGCCACTTTGGCTATTTTGGACGCCGAGGAGAAAGATTGAAAGACTTTGACTAATTACACTGGACAGCTTGGCGCTGATTGTCTCTGCCCCCTTTTCTCTTGAATTGTTTGTGCCGGTTGATTCTGTTCTGTGTACACGCGACGGGCAGAAGATAAAGGTTTGCGACGACTGATGGACGATAGCGAGCAGCGAAACGGTCGGTGGCAATAAATGGACAAGCCAACCGAGAAGAAAGAAGAAGAAGAAGAGTTGACCTGCATTCTTTGAGGTTGACGGGCTGGCCGAGCCCGTCGTCCGCTCCATGAACGGCGGACAAGTTGGACGACGACATCGTCGTTTTCTTTTGGCAGCGTTTCGAGTCCATCAGAGCTATAAGTAAGTCATCCGCCACCACCGTTTCTTTCGTCCGAATACTTTCAACAGTTGACTTTTTTTTTCAAAATTTCTTTCAATCATTTCCCAAAGAAAAGAATTTAAATTCCTTTGTGTCGAAACTTATTTCCCGGGAAAAATTTTCTTATGGAGGAGGTTCCATCACACCTTCCTTCTCAAAGGGGGTTTGGTTTCAGTTTTTTTTTTTAAATTATGATTAAACGTTACGTCATGACTAAGGAGCTTATAATGTTGTTGGGATGTCAGCAGTTGCTGCTGTTGTTGAGCTCCCGCCTGTTTTTTTTGTTTTTTGTATTTTTTTTTTCTTATTATTATTATTATTATTATTTATTATTTAAAAAATATGACTTCACGTTTGAGGGGAAAATTCAAATTGAAAATTACGCGCGCCTCCAAGTTCGTTGGCATCGCAGCATTCCGGCGCCGCTTCTTCTTTTGTTCTGTCTGTGGTTGTCAGGTTGGGAAATACACTGCCGTCAGTTGGTTTGTTCCATTTCGTATTTTATTTTTCTATTTCAATTTCTCAGTTGTTTCTTTTTTCTTACCTGGAATAATGACTGCATAAATGTAGGTGGACGACGCCGAAACATGTCGGCCCGCCCGCTTTGAAAGGAATAACCAGAAACTACGGGGGTATATATATATATATCTTTCTTGCCCTGCCGCAGCCTTGGTTCTCTTGCCCTGTGAAACATCCCAACAATTCCGATGAATTTCGAATGCTGGAGAGCGGGGCCAAGCTTCCATTTCGACGTGAAATGGACAGGCAGGAGCCGGGGCCAGCAGCAGGCGCACGGTAATGAAACGGGAGGCAAAACTGCTGGCAAAGTGATTACGCCATCAGGACAGAACAGCCCGGACCCGCAAGGCGCCAAAAATCTCTCCACTCTGTACACGCCCAATAACAACAAAAAGGAAAAAATAAATAAAAATAAAAATAAAATGAATAAAACAAAACAAAATAAAAGGAAAGCCGAAAGATAAATTTTAAAAAATGGAGTTAAGATTTTTTTTCACGTTGCCATACGGCGGGAGCCAAGTGAAATTACATAAAACATCAACAATAACAAGGCGAACGCGCGTGGTCCACATTGTTACGAATGGGCAACATCAACAACGCAACAATCCTCGTAATGAGTTGCGACTCGTCAAGCCACGCCCTCTGACCCCGAACGGCGTCGGTTTCCCAGAAGAAAAAACAAAAAAACAAAAGATAAAAGGAATATAGACGGTGGAGGTGTAGTTATAGGCCGGTGAAGGAACATTGGAGGAAATTCTTCTTTTCACCTTCTCATTTATTAGATCAGAAAAAAACAAAAAGAAAAAGAAAAATCGACCACCAGCTGTGATGGGCCGGTCCTAAAAAAAGATGTGGCGGTAATCAGACGGAACGGCCGCTTCGGACTATAGCATCGAAGCTAATTACGAATCGAGTGATGGATATGGGCGCAGCAGCCAGGAATCGGCTTTTCACCACTCGAATAATACGTTTTGCATATTCGAAATCAAAAGAGAACAAGCACACAGACAACCTTTTTCCTTCCTTTCCTTGTCCATCACCAACGCAACTGGATCGAATTTTTTGTTTTTTTTTGGCCACGGATGACGTCATGGCCGCCGACCGACCCCCACCTGTATACAAAGCAAAAAAAAAAAGGTAAATTCCATCGCATGCAAATCTAGCGCCTTACACTATAATCAATATGCTAACCATATTGAATAATATTATGCGGCGCTACAGATATATACTAGGCAAGCGTATCATATAGCATTGTATATAACCCAGTTGGGCAATGATTGAAAGGGACCGCACACGCAAACTGACGTGAACGTATTTTTATATATTTTTTTCAATCCGGTTGTTTCTTGTTTTGTTTTTCTTTCGTTCATTATAATTGTCCTATTTTATTCTTTGTTTTACGGATTTGCATTTCCCCAGTTCTTTTTTTGTTATTTGCGCACAAGTCGTCGTTATCTTCTCTCTTTTTTTTTTATTGAATTATTATTTTTTAAAAATAATAATTCGACGATTTTTCATGTTTATTGTAGAGCTGGTAGTTCTTGTTACACCACCGCACGTCGTCTAATGGATATTCCATCATATCGGGAACCCGCCCGCCACCTCATTAATAATGCACCTGGCTGGCCCTGTCGGCTCGATTTAGTCTCCCCATTTCAAAGTTTTTCAAATTAAAAAAAAAAATAAAAAAAACCCGCACACTCCCGCGTGACCAAAACCAGTCGCCGTCGTCGTCTGCACAGCATACTCGGCTGGCTCTGCTGCATATAAGCTGAAGAATGCATTTGCTGGCGAGGACAAAAAAGAAATAAGGGAGCTGACTACTTGTCTATGCACGGCCTTGTAAATGTGTAGAGAAGCTAAAAGCGAGCTGAGTATGAGGAGCAGAGTGAAAGATTTGAAGAAAACAACAACAACAACAACAAAAGAAGAAGAAAAAACCCAAAATTCTTTTATTTTATTTTATTTTTTTAAAATTTTGTCAGAGAGGAGCTGCACTATTTTGAAATCCTTGCGGCTGTGTGGTGACTGTGACTGACTCGGCTGTGACTAATGAATCAACCGTGGCGACAGATGGACTCTCGAATAACCCTCGGCCTATATCGACGACATTTCTCCCCCCTTTCTCCAGCAGATCGTCTTGTTCTTTCTTTTTTGATTCTTTTGCTGGAACAACAGTTGAAATGAAAAGAGTTCGTCACGCCAGCATTTTACTGTATTGTTTTTTAAAATTCTGAGGCTCTTTTTCTTCATTTATTTCCATTCGAGAAAAACCAACACGATCCGGTCGCGTGCTGATGAGCCCCGGCCAGAATAAAGGGGGAGAGAACAAACACAACAAGCAACTGCAGCAGCAGCATGCTGTTCTGGTTCGAGGAATCTTATCGTTAATCAACCTCCAACCCTTATGTTAATGCTCTTGGCCTCTTGCAGAGCTATAAGACGACTGTTGTTGGACGTGCTTCTTCTTCGCCTTCTGGCTCCTGCTGCTGCTGCTCCTGTTGTGCGCAGTGGTAGTTTTGAAAGTGGTCGACTGCAAGCGAATCATCATCACGAAAATGGACATTTCAGGGGGCGACAGCACACACAAGAACAACCGGTACAACTTTTTTGTTTTCTTTCTCCCCTGGCCCGTCGCCGTTCATTTGAAGCGATGCGGATCGGACCGGTTGGAATTTGGGCGCCTGGATCATTAGCGCCGAGTCAAAGGACACGAAACAGACGACCGGTGGTAATAATGAGAGAGAGTCAACCAAACAAACTGTTCCACATCATCTTATAAATGATGATTCTCTGTTTTTTTTGTTTTCAATTTCTTTTTGTTTTTAAAAGATTTCCATCATCGGCGGCGACTGGACTAAACAATTGCCGGCAATCATGTATAATCAATATTATAGTTACATTCACACATGGCTGTCGGCCAAGGAAAATTGGGCAGCACACTCGAACTTTTGATTGCTCAAGGATATAGGAGGACCGACGGAAGGACGGGCTATGAATATAACAGAAGCACATTATGGGGGGGATTGAAGTATATGTTGTGAGCGAAGAGAGGAGATACAGTGTAGTATATAGGATAGGCGGAAGGATCGTCGGTGCTGGCGCCCGCAAGGCGACGCACTTGAAAATCATCCTCGTCACACACACACACACATCCAAGTCCCACGTCATCTGTTGTGTGTGTGTCCGACTCTTATTTTTATTTTGTATTTTTTTAATTTCGACTATTTTTAGGCGAAGCACGCGCGCGAGCGCACGGGGTTTTTTATCATTCCCCACCCCTCTCCCGTCCAGCGCGCGGATTTCGAAAAACAAACTCCCAAGGTCCTCATCTCATATCCCTTTTTCTTTTTCTAGATATCTTTCTCTTTAGCTGGATAGACTCTTGTGTGTCTCTTGCTATATAAGCAATGCCGTGTGGTTTCCAGTTGGATATGTAGATTTCCAGCTCTCTCTCTCTGTGTCTGTCTGCCTTTATCTCCGTTTGGCTGCCCAGCAGCTTAGAGCTCTTAAAAGCCTTTGCTTTAAGTTGCTGCTGCTGAATCACCCCAGCTCGATGGTCTGCTATTGCCTATTGGCTTTGGTCGCCAACACTAAATCAATCGCCAAAAGGGATGCACTTATATTCCCTATTGGCTTAAGCCGAGAGGGTCCTCTTATTGTGACGGCGGTTTCGTTCTTTAAGTCGCTTAAAGTGATTATCGGTGGGGTTTTGTGCAATTGTTTTCTTTTATTTTGACTGTGGTAGGGGAGGGGGACTCAGTGTAACTTGATAAAACGAATTATTGATTATAAAGATAGTAATCCCAATCCGTTCAGCGAATTTCGACCGGGGATGAGAAAACTATTTTGATCGTTTTTATGCAGTCGATTTTTAATGGTCTATATCGATTTCTTAAAAATGAAAAAAAGATTAGAAAAAGGTCGTCTGCTCACCTCGTTTTGTTACGAGTTTCGAAAAAGAGTTGATCTAAAGAAAATGATATTGATTGATAACTATGGGGAACCAAACGATCACGTTTTTTGGAAACGTGGTTACCCCGCAAAAGCACAAAATATCAAATTACTTAAATGTGGTTATCGTGTGAACTCTGGTTGTGGCTCTGTAGCTTAGTACACACTCTGGACATGCTTTTTACAGGTGAATAATTAACAAAGAATACAAATGGAATGATTATGGAAGCTTAAGTAGAAGAGAAACCTGTTGCAAATCTGTGAAATGTTATTTCTTGACTAGCATTTATCATGATGTATGGTTATCTGTCGAGATGCATGGCAGTATGTTTGCATTATGTAACATTTTCCCTTGTGCAGATTTCAGGTCAGAGCCAGCCATCATGTTCCACAAGACGTGCAAGTTTTGCTTGTGCTGTCATCAGCATCAATCTCAGTATCATCACTTGGGTAATGCATTTCGTTACTTCTATTACTGTGACCTGTTAGATATTGAAATTATGCATGACTTGTATACATGCAGTGCCTTATTACAATTTACATGGACTCCTTGAATTCTCCTGTTTATTATCAATTAGGGTTTACCCACTGTCTAATTTTCAACTTTTCCTTACATGTTCAATGGTTCTGTAAATCTTTTTCGTAACCCATTTTTTATTTGTTATTTAGATAAACATCATCCCACTCAATCTGAGCAACTACTGATGTTGGTCGAGTTACAGATCTCTTCTTCGCATATGGGTGTATTCACGAGGACCCTTTTTTTTCCTATCCTGCCTATTGGACTCAACTTTTCTGCGGATGGAACACTTGTGGATGCCTGGCCGTATTTCCCAGGCTTAAAGGTAGGAAAAATATCCATTCTCCATTCTTCCTTTTTGACTATTTAGTGGCGTTGATTAAAAATCGTCTAAAGTACGGAGTACGATTATTCCTGAGCTAGGCGGTTGACTGGAACCGTTTTCTGATTTTCTCTCGCCGTTTTTGTTCACTCAGTCAGGTTTTACTCAATAACTCATTTGTAGAACGACTTTAGATCAGGCTTGTTTTTAACTCAGCACAACTTTGTCTGTGAGTAAACAATAAAATTCAAAAATATTTGAACTTTTAAACACTTTATGCAAAGTGCAAAGCTAGGAAATTTTATGACCCCAAGAGGGACCTGCCGCCACACCGGCATCTCCTCGTTATGGGAATCTGGTAAGAGGGACACAACACATCCAAATTGAACACCGTCTCTTTTCCCTTTTGTTTTCGCTTGTTGTTGTTATTGACTTCGCCTCTTTTGTTCCTCTCAGACGTGGACAGGACTATGTGTGACTATATGGATAGATTCTCTCACAGATTCTCTTTTTTCTTTTCAACTTGGGCCGGGATTTGTGTTTTTGTTTTAAGTGTTTGTGGCGATACGCGGGATAAAAGCGGAGCCACAAAATGCGACGGTGGCGGCGGTAGATGGGCGATAAACGTGAAATGGGCGACACATCGATCGCCAATCGAAAAATGTTTTCAATCGTTTTAGGGAGGTGACGTTACGCGCCGATTTTTCCACGAGCTCCAGCCCAACACAACAATGCCGATGGGTTCTACAATCGCAAGCGTCTTGAGCAAGTGGCCTTTTTTATTATTATCATTATTTCCCCCCCCAAGACAACAACAGCCAGCACACAACCAACCCACGCGTTTGTACTACAAAGTGGGTACTAGCCAAACAGACACAAGTTGCCTCTCTCTCTCTCTTCAGATACATAGTGCCAAGGAAAAACAGCACGCATGATAACAAGAAGAAACGGTCAAGTCTTCTGAAGGGTGGAGGATTTTTTTTTCCAAGGGAAAATAAAAGAAAATGGAGTTTCGAATTTCTAGGTCGATGTGGAGACTTTTTTTTTATTTTGGGGTCTGTGTCTTGTATTTCTTCTTCTTATTTCTTGATGACCTCCATTTTTCTTTTTAAAAGATTCCGATTCTATTTAGCGATGCGACCAGCTCTCTCTTCTCCGGATTTCGTTTTGGAGCGTTGTAGACTGTGGATGTTGTTTCTTGTAATCGAGCGAGACGGGCAGAGGGACTTTCTGTCTGTCCGGCGTCCATTCAACGGGAACCGACTCGTCGACTTCCGAACTGGGAAACGGGCGAGTCGAAGGAAAAATTCCGTATAAATTGGCTGTTACGCACAGTTTGGGATTGATAAGATTTGCCATTTCCAGTCACGTCGTCTTTTGTCGTTGTACAAACGGAATTAGGGACTCTCTTCTAGCTAGCTACATCCTTGTCACACACACACACACAAAACGTGACCAAATCTTACTGCAAGGCGAAGTGTTGACTCGCTCAATCGAGGAAAGAAGTTTTTGAAAAAAAAAAAAAATAAATAAAAGAAGGAAGAAGAAGATATTTTAAATGCGATGATGCACCGACCGTCTAAACTTTGGCCTGGCGTCAGACGGACTGTCACCGTTGCTGTTTTTCTGAATGTTTGAAATGTTGCCAATGAATTTTGCACGACGATCGGTTCGTTCTTTTTTTTCTTTTTCTTCTTCTTATTCTTTTCAATCGACAGCAAATGGAAAAATCGGTATTCAGTAAGAGACATTTTATGCCCTTTTTTGGCCAGCAGAAAGATTAATTCATTTCGACTTGCGCTTTTCCTATACAACCCGGACCCGTGGAGGCCGAGAAAGTTGCGTCTAGTCTCTCACGAGCTGGCCAGCACCAGAATACTAAGAAACATTATATACGAGAGTCAGAGAAACAGAAGGAGAAAAAAAGAGATTGAAAAAGAATGATGGGAAACGGAGGAAAAAGAACGGCCGGTGCTGCTGCGTGAGCCTGGAAAAAGAAAAGGGTCTGCTGCTGCTGGAACTGTGCGTTGGGGAGGAGGAGGACGTCTGTTTCTTTTCACCTCATCCCAAGTTTCGGTTAGAAGAAACTCTTTTTCAGACATTAGTCGCTTCTTTCGCTTCTTCCCCCCCCCCCTTCTTTTTTTATTGAAATTCCCATTGCGTTCGTGTCGCTGTTCTGCTTCTTCTTCTTGGCCAGCACTTGACTCCGAAAGGCCTTTTTTTTCGTCTCTCCGTAACAAGAAGTTGTGTAACCAACTCTCCACACAAGTCTCGAAAATATATTACGTGTCGCTTGAGGCCAGGCCACCCTTTACTAGGCGACTCCCATGAATATTCTTGTTCTCTTCGTCGTTTCCCTTGATTCATTTTTATCTCTTTTCCACGTCCGCTAATTCGTCCGCTGCCGCCGCCACCGCCGTGTACAGAAGCACCGGCACACACCGTTGCCCACACACGGAGTCAGCTCCCAAACGCAGCAGCAGTCGGGAATACCTGCGAACGCTGGAGAAAAAAAAAAAAAGAAAAAACCTTTAACCGCGTTTTCCCTTTTTATTATCATTATTTTTTTTCCCCCCCAACGAAGCCGCATTGTATATTTATCCCGGACGGGACCGGTCGGAAAGACGGTCCTCATCTTGTCAGTCTTTTGTCTACTACTATTAGGTATTCACCTTCTTCTTCACTTTTTTTTTATTATTTTATTTTCTGTCTATCTACTTCTCCTCCTCCTCTCCTGCTCGTCAAATTATTTATATGAATAACGTAAAAATAAAATAAGGCTACGCGATGCAGCAGATTTAATGAAGGCGCCCTCGCCGTCTTCTTTCATATTTTACGATCGTTTTTACAGCGCCATTTCATTCGTCTATGCACAGCCATATGCTGATTTTCGGGACGTAGAAAGAAAGCCCAGAAAGGATGAGCAACAGTATAGACATTCGACTCTTGTGTGTTTCATTTGTAAAAAAAAAGTACGACAAGGGAACGGAAATGTCTATAGATAATTTCTAACCCCATCATTTTCTCTGCTTTTGTTTCACTCTTTTATTTGCTTTTCTTCGAGGCAAATTAAAACAACAAACGTACATTAAATGAATACACACATGTATGCGTAGCTGTTTCATTACAACTGCTATACGAGCTGCAATCATAAAAAAACGACGCGGAATAAAATATTTTAAAAAATAAAAAAGGGGGAAACGTCTACCACAGTTCTTCTAGAGAGAAGAGCGCAAACAGCTGAAAGTCTCTGCCGCCCAGCGCGCGCACGCCAAGTCGTTGGGATATTTGAGAGCTCTCTGTCTATTTTTTTTTTCTTTCTTTTTTTGTTGGCTGTGGACTTGTTCTTCTTCTTCTTGTCTGTTACTTTGCCACCATATATTTGAAGTCTCCTGGCATCTTTCAACGCCAACTGCATCTGCTAATCTGCAAAGCAGCGAAAAAATTGGGAGAGACGCAGACAGAACAGTTGGCCGAACACAGCGGGAGTGTAGTAGATAGAGACTCTCTACAGTATAATATAACATGTTGACTTTTCTGGTGCCCCCCTTTTGGCAGTTTGCACGACCGAAAACGTCAGCTCGACAGCTGATCGATTTGCCAAAATAACGCAACCGACATTTCTCCCCCTCGGGCGCCAATGACGTTTTTATTGTGGCGTTTTGTGGCGTGTTAGTTTTTTTTTGTTTTGTTTCCCTTTTTGACTTTTTGGCCTCAGTC
Organism: Daphnia pulicaria; assembly: GCF_021234035.1. NCBI lineage: Eukaryota > Metazoa > Arthropoda > Branchiopoda > Diplostraca > Daphniidae > Daphnia > Daphnia pulicaria. The sequence continues at coordinate 15,547,432 of NC_060920.1, read as the reverse complement.
CGTCCGTTCTTTCCCCTACATTTTCTTGGCGGCTAACTGTTGTTCGCCAATTTGTTGAGGGAGAAAAGGGAGAGCGAGTGACGTCTCTCTCTTTCTCCTGGTGTGAAACATCTCCGCGGCTGGACCATCCAGCAGCAGCAGCACTCAGCCGACTGTGTGCGGCAATTTGTCAGTTGTGTTGACACTGGGCAGACAAAACAGAGTGGTGGACCTGGTTGGCCAAACTATCGAGCAGTCCGGCGCCTCATTTGAGGTCCATTGATCACATTGAAGTGAAATTATGTTTGACCTTTCAAGTCTCTGATAGGCGACAGCAGCACCTGTGTCGTCTGTCTGCTGGTCCCTTTTATTTATTTGGTTTTTTCTCTTGTTTTTTAAGAAAAGAGAAAAAGAAAATAAACGGCGGGGGGTTCAGGAAAACAAAGACATGGACGATGAATTTGCTTAGTCACTTGGTCGCCTCTGAAGATTTTTGTATTTTTTGTATTTTTTTTTTGTCTCCCACTTTTTGGCTTTTCATCTTGTCTCTCCACTTTTCCACCACATACTATTTTTTTTTTATCCCGTGGACTTTTACTTTGAATAAACAAAACAAGACGCCGAAATCCAAAGATGGCAGCTGCGTGACGCAATTAAAAAAATTCCCATTTTTCTCTTGGTCGTCGCTTGATTCGACAGTTTCCATTCAACGGCCAACACAATAAGGAAAGCGAATCAGCCGAAAATAGGCCGCCTCCTCCTGTATCAACATTTGGATTTCGCCTTGCCCACAAAAATAACATCATTTATGGATATCTCTGAATATAACAGGTGAACCGTGCAATCGGTTTCTCCTTATAAAAAAAAATGATTCTTCTAGCAACTTGAGACTTCTAGGACTTAATATTTTTATAATAAGATTCGGTCATTTCAAATTCACCGCCACTGTCTCGCCTGCTATTCTCTTTTGTCGTCTGAAAAAAGAAGAAGAAAGCATTTGGCGAATGGGGGAAGTTCAGCGACCGAACCTTTTGAAAGTCATCTAAGATGTAGAAACTTGGGTCACATAGACTAGATTTTGTTTTTTCGTTTCGAGTCCTATTTATTATTCTACGGCTGCTTGGAAGATCAGACTTCTTTTTGTCATGCGAAGTTGTTTTCATTACGTAGCTGCGCGCGTTCTTGGCCAGCGTGGGGGTTGTGTAATGTACGGCGCGCACCAAATGGCGACAGCATAGCAACTAGAGAAAACACATTGCGATCATACTCGAGGTTCATCGGCGAGCAAACTGTCGGCGCACGGCAACTATTCGATGATTATCCAGCCAGCATAGAGAAAAAAGGAGAGAGAGAGAAGAAGAAGAAGACATGCCGGACACAATGGAACGGATAAAAAGAAAAAAAGAGGATTGACCACAGCCATCAGTTTGGCAATAATAAGGAGAAGAATAAAATTATATTGTGAGGCCAGTGACGTATTTCAGCCAGCAAAAAGCTTCGTCGCCGTGCGCTTTTCTTTTCTTCAAACCAAAATCGTATCGCAGGCGACAATCTTAGCCGTGGGATTTGGGAGAGCCAGTTCTCTCTCTCTCTCTCTCTCTCTCAAAACGAGTGGATGTGTGTGTGTGTGTGTGTGTGTATATAGTTGGTTATTCTGGTCGCGTTTCCCAACGGCTAGCGTGAGTCAACAAACAAGCGGTCGCTCTGCGTTTAGATTCCCGGTGAAAAAGAGCAAATGCTGATGCCTGCCATTTCCTTTTTTTCTTTCTTCTTCTATGCGCTTCTATCCGATATTGTTGTCAGCAATTGTGCGATTGTCATTCGGCGGCGGCGTGCTGTCCACAATCACGTCGAATGGCCCAATCTTTTTGCTCGTTAAGGTGAGACGGTTATTGTGTCTAAGCCGTATTTAAAAAATGTAGACTACTACACTATAGTGCTGACTAATAGTAGCACGAGAAAGAGAGAGAGAGAAGAGACAAAATCGCCAGTGACGGACAGGTTTTTTTCTTTTGGCGACAAGACGAGTGACAAGACAAGGAGCTCTTTGAAGTCATCGGAGCCGCTCGCTTGGCTCAGAAGTTGTCCACTGCTTTTTGTGTTGTTGTTGGCCCGTTGTTATTTGCGGTGTGACCTTCATCATGAAAATAACGCCCGCATAAAATTCTAATCTATTACGGTATTTCTCTTCGATTGTTGTTTTTTTTGTTTTTTGTTTTTGTTCTTTGCTTGTTGTTTGCTCGTTGTTCCTCGGCTGCTGTAGTTGACTGCGAGGTGGTATTTAGTTCGGCTGAGGGCCTAGCACAATCTAATGTTCTATGCAGGTCAATAAGCCAGCCAGCACACACACACATCATCTTCGGAAAAAAGAAAGACAAACCGGCTAGAATTTCAAAACAGAAGAATAACAAGACAAACAAGAGCCGAAATTAGAGACGCAAAAGATGAAAGCCAATGAAATTCTATAGGCCGAACAGAGAGAGATGATGATGACATGACTACTTTCTGGGGGGGAAGAAAAGAAAGAAAGAAAAAAAGGACTGCGCTGTTTTTGTTATTTGCTTATTTTCTCTGCCGTCGCCGATTTGTCGCGCCGTTCGGTCCGTTTCCTGGTAAAATGGAGAAGAAAATAAAAAAGGAAAAGTTTTATTTTTCCAATGAAAGGAATTTTGATTCGACTGGCCGCGGGAGAAAGCTTCACCAACGAGCGGACGCGCATATATACTCGCTGATGGCCTTTTATCGGGGCAGTCGAGACTCTCTCTCGAGAGAAGCTGAGCAACGGATTTTTCTTCGTCGTACCTCCTTCCAGTGTTATCGACTCCCATGGATGGCTCGTACAAGCCAAAGCACTTTAGACGGCTCCTCCAGTCCGACTTGTCTCTCATTCGGATGAGGGTCACCAGCACTCTGGACACGAGTGCTGAAGACATTCAAAAAGGGACTCGGGTCATATCCGATTGGGTTTTTCTTTTCTTCTTATTCTTTTTCTTCTTCGCTTATGACATTACAACATCGACTATTTTTTGGAGGCTGCCTGATGTGATGTTGGTGGGCGCAATGAAGACATATACAGGAAGGAGGAGAGCGCCGGGCGGTGTATTTATAAACACCGGGGGGAATAGGAGATGCGAGGGAGTTTTTGTGCTCGCTGCTCTACTTCCTCCTCCTGTTGCTGCTGCTGCTCTTGTGTGTACTTCTTTCGCTCCGGCACAACTCTCTCTCTCTCTCTCTCTCTCTCGCACTGATGGCTAACAATAAACAAATTACAGCCCATCAGTGTGTGCAGCTTCTCTCGACCCTTTCTCGTCCGTGAAAAACAATCCTTCATGTCTGTGCGCTCGTTCGCGTCCGCTGTGTGTACGCCACCCGACAATTCTCTCCCACCGGGTGAACAAATGTTCTATCCTCCTTATTTTCTACGCACAATCAAATTCGATTCTATTTCTCTCTCTCTCTTTTTACGCCATCTTGAATTCCCACGCACACGGAGAGAGAAATGGACGAGATTTATAGACGCGCGCAAGTGACTGGAATGAGTTCGAAATTCCATCGATTATAACCAGCCCGGCGCGCATCGACACGCTGATTTCGTTCACGCAATCTCATTTTTTTCTGGTTCTTTTTCTTTTTCTTTTGAGTTGTTGTTTCTTAACGCGGAACCACCGGTACCAAACATCCAGCAGAGAGAGAGAGAGAGAAATGATGAGAAAGGCAATTAAAAATCGATCGCCGCATTTTTAATGTTGCTGGCTGATGACGGGTCTTGCGCTGCACAGGCAACTGGTGTGGCGGTTAACTGCCCTCTGATGGTAAACAAAACTCCTTGTGCCATCGTTATACGCATCAACATCATCTGCTGTGTGTGTGTGTGTGTGTGTTTATACACACAAAGCAACGGGCCAAGCAGCCAAGCTGCCTACAATCTCCCAGTCTAAATAAAAACCTGCCCAGCCGAGTTTTGCTCACGACCCTGCAAAAAAACAAAACAACCCACGTCCACCGGGTTATCCAACCCAATTTTTTTTTGGTTTTTGTGTGTGGGTTTGGTTGTTATTTTAATGTAAAAAATTAACGTGAACAAACAGTTCGAGGGGAAAAAAAACAACTTGGACTGATCTTCGCCAGGTTCTCATTTCCTACTTCTCGCCGCCAGACATTTTTATAACAACCGTGAACAACAACATGTGTGACGACTTTCGCGTGAGTCGATGGCCAAAAATGAAATGAAGGGAGCAGCAGTAGCAGCAGCAGCTCGTTTCGTGTAGTAGTAATACTGTGGCGCCTCGACGTCGCGATAGATTTTGAACGCTACCAAGCTCAAAAATTTATTTCGACGCTGCCACTGTGGCAGTGCAGCTAACACTTCAATCACTCCCACTGCCCACCCACTCTCTCTCTCTCTCTCAGTTCCGAACTCATTTCGTAGTCGTCCCAGGCTCTCCTCCAGGCTGCCCCCACCGCGCGTTCTTTCTCTTGAATTTTTATTTTTATTTATTTCGGTCGGCTGCGTCATTTTGTCACACAAATTCTATTTACTGTTACGATTATGATTATTGTCCTTGTTATGTTATGAACTCCGGAACTGAACATTCCTTATAGTAGTCGAGGGGGGGAGCGTCAAGGAGTTAGACGCCATCTACCGTGAGCGGAATTTAAAAATCTACAAGACTTCCAGTTTGCACGATTGGTTTTTTTTTTTTGCGATGTTATTTTTTGTTTCCTGCGGAAATTCAAGTAGCGGAAACATCGGCAATTGGGCGCTTTCATGTCATACAAGCGGAAGAAGTCAAATGGCAAAGGAAGAATGGCCGTCCTCATTCTGGATGTGTTCCAGCTTGGTCGATTTTTGGAGAAGAAGAGACGAATGTTGCCGCTGCGAAGATTATTTTTGAGTTGTGTATAACACAAGGCGGACGCATCACACAAGACAGAAATCCCCGCTGGAAATGATAATAGAAGTTGATAGAAAATAGGCGTGTCGGGGATGATATAAAGTGGGAGGACGACGAAAACAAGTCAATGTTTTTGACTTCTTTTTCCTTTTCTTTTTTCTTTTTTCTTTTCTTTCATTTTCTTAATTTCTTCTTTTTCGCTGCTTTGAAATCTTCCGTGTCGGTTCTGGCCTTCTCGGTCCGATGGAGCGTTGGACGCCGGTAAACAACGTTAAAGCACACGATCGTCTTTTGCTTTCCTCCCTCCCTATACAGTTTTGTGTTAGGGGTGGAAGAAAGAAAAAGCCTAAAAATAAACCGATCCGCTTTTGCAGGACCGTCGGCGTCGCTGAACTCTCCCACTAGCACGTCCAGCCTCGAAAAATAACAAAACGAAAAACACCCCCCAAAAAAAGTCCAAATCAAAAAGTTCCGCCAAGGCACGAAATCTCCTCTCCGAGCTTTTACGGTCAACTTGGACCCGGAGACCGAAGAGAACTTTTTTTTTTTTTTCAAACTTGTTTGAATCATTGGACACGTTCTGCTTTGAAACGAATATAAGATAGGTCCCAAACTGAATCGTCATAGGTCCCTTACTACTGTAAATAATAACGTACGAAAGTAATAACCTACCGTAGCTCTCGTGTGCACACGCTCCAACCCTTTTTTCTTTTTTTTTTCTTTTTAATAACATGCAAACAGATCCGCATGGACTTTTTGAATGATTCTCTCCGGCGGCGACGTCTCACGGCCGCGACCCTAATGTCAAAATTTATAGATTTTAATATATACTGTAATGGTGATGTGTGTGTACTACCCGACGAACCTATATAGCGAGCCTATTTATGTGACTACATCTTATGCGTATATTTGAATAAAATGATGCAACGCTGACAAGGACGGACGGACGGACGGACAGACGACGCCAGCAGAACGCGTATGTAGACAAATACAAAAAAAAAGAAAATGTGGAGGGAAAGAAGAAAAAAAAAAGGAAAATTCTTTCGTCAGAAGCATTCACAATCCACATGAAAATGTTGTGGTATGGCATCACATCTTTTTTGGATGGCGGAGAGGGAAAAAAAAGCGATGAGAATGCCAACGATTTCTCCGAGCTAGGAAGAAGAAAAACAGGAAAAAATAAAAACGAAAAGGGGGAAATATTTCTAATATCGACGCTATTTTAGACGAACCGATCGCGAGTATTTATAAGGTTTCGAATTACTCGAAAGATTTCACTGTACTGCAGTCCTCTCTCTCTATCGCAGTTCCATCGGCAACAAACTAGTAGAATCTTTCTCTCCTAGATAGGCTCCTTCTTTGCCTTGCACCTTTGGCATTCCTGGAGACGGGATCATCAAACGATCCAGTTTGGATCTTTTCTTCTTTTTGTGTTGCCGGAATTCCTTTAAAAAACGGCGAGAATGAAAAGAGTGCGATAGCTGCAACCCAACAGAGAAATAATAAGGTTTCCCCCAGTGTCTTTCTCGAGTGTCGGCCGGCCTAGATTTGAATGTAGTGAACGAGGCTGATGTACAAGGAAGAGTTCCAAGCCAAAAAATGTTCACCACGTGAATGGATGTGGACGTCGAGAGACGCGGTATCGAATGACACACACACACACACACACAAGAAAGAGAAAACGCGCAAGACATTTTGGAAAGTGTGTAAGCTCCGCTGCATCCATCGCTGTGACACACGGATCCATCATGCGCCATAGATATGCACGGCACACACAGACACACACACTCGCCTCTATATACGTAGGATGTATGTACATAAATATATTTATACATCACACATGCGCTGCATAAGTATGTGTACAAAACATGTACTGCAATAGACAGGCGGATAGTCGGTCGCCGGTCCGCCGCGTAGAGGTCTACGAAGATGGATCTGACTGCCCAGCATCAACGGCCCAGTGTGTGCAGTGGGTACGCGGCTGAAATGATGAATGCACAACCCGGCCGTGTGATAAATCGACGGTGGGAGCAACAAAAAAAAAGAAAAAAGTTAAAAAAGAAGAGACGTCGTCGTCTAATCCCCCGAGCGCGCGATTGTTTATGTCAATCCGAGTAGCAGCTATAGTCGGCCATGTTTCGCGCGTTCGACGGTTATTTATAGTCATCCGCGTCTATACAATAACCGCTGTGTTCATCTCTCTTCTTCGTAAAGTCTCTTGCTCACTTGTTATTCTGGTTTGATTCAGGGGAATTATTTAAGGCGCAATTTTATTATTATTAGAACTGGTCTTGAGGTTTTTGGGCGCTGGGAAATCCGAAACCGCGGGATGTTTCGACATGACGAGGCCAAACAGACGAGGGGAACATACGGACCACAGAAACACACACATCCAAATGCGAGCTGGGGCTATAAGGAGAGACGACACTTAACAAACCTGTATTGTTCTGAATGTGTACTCAGTCTGTTTTCTGTTGTGTGCCTTAATAAAAAAACAAAATACGTTGAGAGACAGCAACGGAGGGGGTTATACATTTCTCAATTGCTCTAGTCCAGGGAATAATGTAAAATGCAACCCGATCCTTTTGGTCATACGGTCCGACGCCCAGTTGAATGTGTTTTCTGTGTGGCCGTTGAACCCCAAGAAACAGGATTTATTCCGGTCTAGGTCTATATGGTTCTGGTCATATATTTATACACAGGAGAACTTTATGGTTGACGACTCAATATTTTTCTTGTTTTTTTTTCTTCTCTCGAATGACTTTATCTGCTGTTTTTGGTTCGAGATCTTAACTTGGGAAGAGGAGAGTGGCAAGGCAATTTCAGTGGTCTGTGATATGGGCAAGGGCTTGTCTAAATAACCTCTCTGTGTGTGTGATTCCACCAGCACCACCTTGACGTCGTTGGCGTTTGTTGATGTTAACACAAGCAAATAGAATAACAAAACGCGGACTCGCTCAGCGTGAGCCTCTCGCTGGCTTATATATTTTTAGACAACTTTTTCTCGCTCCTTTCGACTCGAATTGAGTCGATTCTGTCTTCGGCTCTCTTCTCTATGCCAGATGAAAACGCTGGTCATTCAGCATCTGCCTTGAAATTGTTTTTTTTTCTCCCCCACTCGATTGGGAAAACCCAAAATGATCCGGAACACAACAGACAGTTCACTAGATAACTGAACTCGTTCGTGTTTTCTCTCGATTTGAATGTCCGAGAGACTTGTATGAGGACTGTGTACATTATAAGGTTTGCTCGACTGCTCAGGATATGGAGTGTGTTGCTGAACTGTTGACGTGTCGGCCAGCACCGATGCGTTTCGTTGTTTACACGCAGGCGAAGACAGCGGGGATTCTCTTACACGCGGCTAGCATCTAGAGCTGCTGTTGTACACCCCAGCCGAAAAAAGCTTCTAGCTATTATATAGCGTGTTGTGGTGGTTCTCTTTCCTTTTCCAGGGCCCAGCAGCAGCAGCATCCTTGTTACCGAGTGCAACACATAGATCGGGTGTTTGCATGGCCGTGTTGCTGCTGGGGCTGTGGTTTTTTTAACCCCCAGTCGGAACGGACAGCAACAGCACACACACACACACACATGTTTGTGCCGAGCGCCGGAACGATAAGACTTTGCTGCGCCAAGTTTGACTCGGCACCGTCCCTCAAACTTGTGTGTTTATTGTTTCATGGCCTGGGCGCTTTATAACGTCCTATATAGTCTCTCCTCTTTCTTTTCTTGGCTTATATTATTACCTCCTTTTTTCTCCCAATATGAACTCGAAGCCGTGTGTTTATTCCAGCGGCCCCGATAGAGCCGACTGTATATAACACCGAATGTCTTTCGTCTCCTTTCTGGCTCCATTTTCTTCTTTTTTTCTTAAAAAACAAATTTCCTTTCGTGTTTTGTTTTTTTGCCCCCGTGTGTTTGTGTGTGTTCGCTCTCGTTTCCTCCTCACACAATATATAGCGTGTTTATAGCGGAGCCACCCACCTTGCAGGCTTTCGCATCCCAGCGTATGTATTAGAGCAGAGCAAAGTTGTGTACAAGTATATAATTGAGACGAAAATTGCTGAGCTTGTCTGTCAGTATATACGTGCTGTATACAAGACGCACAAGAAATAACAAAAAACTTTTATTTCTTTTTTATCCGCCCTCCATTATTCGTTATACGTAACGACGTGATGCGTGTGAATCGAGCAGCCCTGCAGCTGACAACTTGCAGTTCACCGAGACAAGTGTCTCTATCCGGCCGGACGGGTTCGAGGGCCTTCGCTCACGTAAATCAAATTGGGAAATTATTATTAGAATTTCGACTCTCCAGTTCTCATTTTGCTCGAGGTATAGCCATTATTTCAAATCCCGATTTTTTTAAATAATCCATTTGCCCTTATTATTTCTCTTCCATGGAATTCTTTTTTTTTTTTTTTTTTTGTCTTGTCGTGATTCTCCAGAGGCCTCTTTCGGAATGTGATTGCTCACCTAAACACATAATGAAAATCACTAAGCAATTTTTTTAAAAAGCTAGCGTGTTTCAGCGACGATGCTGCGGTGGCTCTGGTGTTGATCCACCAGGATTGCAGATTGGGCTCGTTTGTGAGTTTGGCTTTGCAATGGCGACGTGCCAACGTTGATTTCTTGGATGTAGGAGTGAGGTTTGACTGATGGCAAGATGATGAATCTTTTCTTTTGATTCTATTAGTCGTCTGATCCTGTTAGTCGTCAAATGGAAAAATCCTTTTGATTTTTTTAAGTGAATGACGAGTGCATCAAAGGCCTGGGCTTGGGGTTCTATCGGTGGTGACCGATCGGAATGTTTAAAGAGTGAATGGACCATGGTGTGTATAGAATTGCACTTGGGAACGGGTTTATTCATTCTTCATTCTCATTTCTTGTAAACAGGAAGAAAGACACTTCTCATCTTTATTTATTCTTCTCTCCGTGTAAGATTAATCCATCATCTTTTCTTGTGCGTTTTGTTTACACCGATCGGATTGTGGTGGTACCATCTCAAAAGGGGAAACGAAATATTTATATGTAGAGCAGCATTTGAATAGAAAGAATAAGAGATGAAGAAAATGTCGGGGAACGCAGGAAAGAAGAAGAACTAGAGCCGCAGATATGGACGCGGACACGCGCTCCGCTACGGCCAAGCCGACCCAGAACGAATGGATTGGATTGTTCAACTGATTAGAGAGTCGATTTTTATCTTAACTGGAACTGACAGCCACCCATTTCTTTACGATGGTTAGAACAGCAGGAGGGGAAGAAAAAAAAATTGTTTTTTAAAAAATTCCATTTCATCTTTTTCTTTTTTAGAAAACCAAATAAAGCAAAACAAATACTCTTGTATAATCCTTTGAAGGGAACGCGCAGTGCTCGGCAGCAGTGACGGTTGAATTTGTGGTGGCTGCTGCTGGTGTGGCGTCATCTGGACAGGTCAGCATATAGTCTCTCGGTTGGTTTGTTTGTTCCGTCTGAATAGAAAAGTCAGGCAAGTGTCGGAGCTGATAGAAAAGCAAATCAAATGAAGTGCAGCATGACGAGAAAACGGATGCGCTTCCACAAAAGTATAGAAGAGTCGAATAGTTTTTCTTTTCTGTCGAGGACCCAACAGCAGCAGCAGCAGCAGCACTGGAAAATGACTTGCAATTGCTTTTTAGACGTCGACGATAGATTTTTGGAAAGAAAACAAAAACGGCGCAATTCCTCTCTCTCTCTGGAGCACAAAATCAGAGACGGGAAGATAAAGAGAAAAAACCTAATTTGCATTTGTACGATTTCACGTCCATGACCGATGCATTTAGAGGTTTCGACCATGTACAGGTATCGTTAGGGGTCCGTTCACAGCCGCCGACCCGATGCCATCGAGTCTTTGATCAACAGGTTAGAGCTTCTTTTGTAGATGCCGGACAAATGTTCGGCGTAACTCTTTTAAAGAACTTCTTCGGCTGTCGTTGCTTTGCACAATCTCTAAATGGACATACAGCAACAACAACAACAACAGCATTCTTAGGGGAAAAAAAGGATCGAGGAACGCCTCCTTTTCATTTGGAACCGAAATTTCGGTTGCAATCGTGACGCCAGACAACAATCCGTACAAAACAAAGAAAAGGACAAACAAAAAGTGAAAAGAAATACGAGGCATAGCCAACAAATTACAGAAGCAGAAAATACTGGAAGAAGAATTCCGTTACGGATTCAGCTGTTTTCTCTCATCATCTGTTTTCTTTTTTGCCAATCACACTTCTTGCCAAGTTTGCCAAACGCAACCCCAGTCGTCGCCACCGTGGTCCCCCCCCCCCCCAGCGGGGCCGGGGGTCAAAAAGTTGAGAAACGATCAAATGTCTGCGGGTTCATCAGCTGTTTCAGCGCAGCAGTTTATGTTTTCTTCTTATTCATTCTGCCCACCGAAAAGAAAACAGAATAAGACGCCGTTGTTCATTTTCCTTTTCTTTTTTTCCCCGTAAGAGTTTGCACCATCCGTCATTTTATGTGACACCGTCAAAAAATAACCAAAGTCGTCGACAAGGTCTTACATTGTATCTCCTTTGTATGATAATCATCCACAGTGGTGTATATTCGTAGAAAAACAAGAGAGAACCCGTTGCACTGCAGATCTATGCGCAGACTGTTACAAAAAAAAGGGGAAAAAAGAAACGTCCAAAAACAGAATCATGGAGAATATAAAAGAGCGCAGAGGTGTATAGAGACTCCTGAAGGACTTGTCATTCTCTTAACGACAGAGAGAGAGAGAGAGTCAAAACTCAGAAAAGTGTAAATATACATATGGGACAGCGGCTGTGTAGAAGCGAGACAGGAGGACTCCAGGTAGCCTATAAGTCCAGACTTCTACTTTTTTTAAGGAGATAAGGTGGTGGAGAGTGACAGAAGCGAAGATAGGAGAGCGCGTATGGCAGTTTTCCATCGTGACGCAAGTCCCCGATAGAGAGGGAATAAGGCTGGCGAGCGATGTTATAAAGAGACGAGAAGAGAGAAAGAAGAAAAAAGATGCAGGAGATAAACAAACTGAAAGACAGCGAGAAAGAAAACGACAAGAAACAGACGCCATCCGACGAGTTTCCTGTCGTTTCTCTCATCAGATTCTTCTGTGTTGGTCTCCTCACCGACCTGTATCAGGTGCTCAGATGAGATCTTCCACTCTTGATTTTGTCCGATTCTTGACAAAGAATCTGTCGGACGACATGACGGACGGAAGCGGACCCAATTTCTTTATTCCAGCAAATGGCGAAAACGCGACAGCACAAATAGCAACAGGCGCAGAAAGAAAGAAGAGAGGGGACGAGACTCCAAGGGGGGAAAAAATAGCTCCTCCAGTTCCATCTCTGGAAATCTGACTCTTTTATCTTTCCTTTTTCCTTCTTTTTTTTCTTTTTCGCTCGCTTTTTATTTTATTTTCTGCAACCACATGCCTGTTACTTATTTTCGGCTTAACATCGAGTTTCGTGGGGTCTTGTGCGACACCAACTGCGTTCTCTTCCAATCGTTTTTAGCGTAAGGAAAAATTCCTTGTTTACTGTATAATAATCCATGAGTTATGTCTGAATTCATCGACACATATGACTCGGCAGCGACTCAGTTTGGCCGTCTTCGAAATCCTCGAGAAGACTAGGGGTTAAAAAAAAAGTTTTACTTGTCCGCTACTGCTGAAGAGGATGACTGCTGTTATTCTTATAGTGTCCCGCGTTTGAATAGCGCGCTTACAACGAGCACTAGAAAGTTATGGCTACATGTTTCCTTGTGTATGAGCGACAAACAGCGGCGCGTGCGGCGTCATCGTCCGTCGTTTCCCGCAGTCATCCTCTTCGTAAACTTTCAAACAAAAAACACTTGACAACAAACCAACAGCAAGTACAGAAACCAGTTTGAAGTTTGTTTGAAATTTTTTTTTTACTGGAAAAATCCAACTTAATCCTGTACTACAAGGATAACATACGACGTACGCGGGTTAATTGTGAGATTTGAAATTAGATTTAGGCTTACACCGATAGATGGTAGAGATAAATATTTAGTTCCCGTGTCAGAAGCCATCTGTTATGTGTTGCTAGATCTGGCGAGCGACCCCACATCTTGTGAAAACGAAATCTAAAACCGCGATAAGAAGAAAGATGACAACAGGTTCGGTGAATAGCCATGGCAACCAAAGGGTTATCTTTCTCTCTATTCTCTCTTTTCGACTATGTATTATACATGTACATAATACTGATGGTTTTGAAGTCGACCAGATCGTTCGTCTTAATCTTTTATACTGACACTTGCAACTGTCATTTCTGTGTGAACCCTTGATCGTTCCTTGTCACTCGAGGATTCCTTTGCTATGACAGATTTCACGAAAACAATAACAAGAGAATGGATAGGTACGTATCGAACTAGACGCTCACTACGTCTATCAATACAGTGAATCATTTGCATATGTCGGTTTTCCGAGTGTTAATCAGTGTCGACTAGTGTAGCAATCGAAACGAACGACTCCAACGAGGACCGGTTGCTATCCTTATCCGTCGATGAAGAAGACGGTCGAAAAGAGACGGCCCAGTTGATCAGGTTTCTGTTTGTTTCATTTTTGGTTCGACTTCATTCAAAAGATTCTGATTAGAATATCTCGCAGCCATTCAAACGATCTTACAAGGCATTGGTTCTCCTCACAGAAAGGTGTACTGCTTGCTGTCGTTGCGTATCTTGTGCTTGACGGTGATAGAGTGCTTCGCCATCTACGACGAATCAATCAGTTCCTTCTTTTCGGGATCCGGCGGCGGAGTTGTCATCTTCATGATCTGGTTAATTCAGTTCATTCTATCGGGTTACACATCGCTATCGGACCGTTTGGGACCGGACAAGCCGTCCAATCAGAAACGATTCATCGCCTTAAACGTCATGGAAGGTCTGGTTTGTGCCGGAGCCGCTTCCAATCTTTACCACTCAAACAGCGTAACATTTAATAAATGGATTATCATACTTTCGTGAATGATAAACCCATCACTCATCTGCATTACTTTTGGTCCTGATTGCAGATTCAGCTCGTCGATGTTTTGCTGCTGAACGGTTCGTTGGGAATCTTCCACTCGGGTCACGCGCTCTTCTTCATGAATCCCTGGTTGCTCTACCACGGACTTTACGGCGTCGTTTACGCTGCGCTGAGCGTCGGTATTCCAATTTTGTTGGCGTTCAATTTGAACTCGTCATACGCAGCTTCCGGTAGCGATCTGTCAGTCGAAGATGATCCATCGGCCAGGAGCACCGATTGGAAGTCTATTTCGTGGGTTGAAATCGCTTGCCTCGGTTGGCTGTGCTGTTTGTGGTATTCGCTAGAGACGCACGCCGTCGTCACCAAGAGGCATCGCTTCCGCTTTGAGCGACACCAGGACTGTTTTTTCGTCATGTTGTGTTTCGCTTACGCCGATGTTTGGAATGTTTTCGCCAAGTGCAGGTTATTCTTCGTGACGAAATCGAGTGAAACGGAGGCCCAGACGGACCAAGAAGAGTAGCGAGCGACACCCCGCCGTGCGGATGCTGAACGGCAACTTGCTGGCTGACTTGCGACTCTTTTCATCCGCGTCGCTTTGTCTTCCCGTCTGGATTCTTCAAATGGTTTCTTCGCCCTTACGGCGCTGTGTACTAATGCACGCTCTCACTAAAAACACACCGGAAGGAACTCGCACGTGATCCAGGATCGGAAATCGATCAACCAGCAGTCGGAACTCGTGCCGTTTCCCATTTCCCGACAATTCGAAATATGCACAGTCTTACCACCGAGCATTCCAGGACCCCGAGCCATTAATCAAGGCGTTCTTTTCTATTTTAGCTCATTATCTCTGACTATACAAGTATACATGTATTCTCTTCTAGTTGGATAAGGTTTATGTTGGCTTACTAACAATCTATAGGGATTCCAGGGCTTTTTGCCTAATAATGTCGAACAGCATCCATCCGATACTGAAATCGAGTTTTACCTTCATGCCAAATGCATTTGTGAGCATCGTGAGTTTACTTTGGGTTTTTCTTTATCATCCATCTTTTGTGTCGATTAAATTTAGTAAAGTGCAATTTAAAAACTGATTTTTCTTGAGATTCATGTAATTTTTCCGCGTGAAAATTCGGGAGTGAACTTTAGATGTGCTCTCTAGTTCTCAAGCTTTTGTGAGTAGTGAACGAATGTTCCATCTAGCGAGGGAATTTATGTTTGCTTGGTCGATGGTTTCGGTTCAATAACGGAAATGCGGGAAAATCCACCTGGCATGTAAAGTAACAAACCCAAAATATTTCGTGTACCGTTTCGTTTTGATTTTTGTTCGCAATTGTAAAGAGTAGTTCACTGTTCAACGGTTAGTGATAGACGCAAGGTGAAGAGGCTGATTGTTAAGTGTGGCAGTTATTGTTTGCAACAGAACCCTGCGGAAACAAAACATAAGAAATCCCCATTTTCTAAAATCTGACATTCTCGTTACGAACGGAACAATTTGAAATTTACACCGTTAAGAACACCGGAAGTTTCTGAACTTCCAAGACGAAGGAATGGCTATTTAAGGAACACTATTATTGGCTATTTGCGTAAAAGTTGAGAGTCTGTTCAAATCTGTGTTGTAATCGTTGGTTTTACAACTAAGGGAAATGTGAATAGCGATTAGTGTTTTACACCTTTGGTATTGCCGCGTTATTCATTTATAAATAATTCTCGCGGTCCGCTGGTTATATAAGCTGAAGGCAACGCCAGTACGCACACTTCTTTGCACGACAGTTCTTGACCTGACGGATACTGGAACTCAGATAACAGGTATACTCGACAACAGCTTCATAATCTTCCAATTTTCAGTTGTCAACTTTCCGTGAAGAAAATTATTAATGTTATTTATATATGTAACCTCCTTTCAGGCATGATGCTGAATAAGATGATACTGTCGATAAATTATCTATCGACTTTCATGTTGGTTATCTTGATTTTGAGCAGCTCTGTTGCATCACATCCCGCAATATCTGAAACTCCATCTGATAAAACGGAAAATAACAATTCGGACAAGGAGACTTCCCCTGAAGGTACACAAGATTCTTCATAATTAAAAATTCCATAATCATTAATCTTTTCTTTTTTTTTTATTGCGGTGACTGAAGCACATGTATCCAACAGAGCGTACACTTCTTCGACGAATTCCAACAACTCGGTCAACAGTTGGAGGAACCTACTGCCGAGTCATTTTGGGGAATTCTTCGAGGTCTTCGTCTTTTTCATGGAACTGAAATGGCACTACGAAATTGAAGACGCTATAGCGGCAGTTGGCCACAGGATCAATAGCGATCATTATCCCAAAGAGATCGATGCTACCAAGTCAATCAGTGTTGAAGCTGAAGATGTCGATGACAAAGTTTTTGAACACTTTCTCGATCGAACAAAGTATCTGAAATATTATTTGAACGCCATGGCACCAGTATACTATGGCTACCGTAGGAAGTCTGAAAACTGAAATATCGCGATCATAAACTCTCGTTTTCCATCCTACGCCAAAATACTTTGAACAGTTTTGCAAATGACTTTAATTTATTTCATGCTATTAATTGTGGCTGAGTTGCGTTATTCTTGATGCTACTGCCAATTATTGTAACTTCAAATATATGGGAGAATAAGAATATACATATGGAAACTGGGGTTCATGTGGGTTGAATGGCATCATATGAAGTGTGTCAATAAAATTACTACGTGTAATACTTCCTGTGCTTATAAATAGTTAGGGAACGGAAAAAGAAAATACGGAACATAACGTATATTGTGTTCTCCCAGAGTCCAGCAGTAGTTGCCGCGTTTCCCCATATCCGCTATAGGTCTGATAACAATCAAACGGTGATTTTGTATTAGCGTTAAGGATTGCTTGATAGTTGCGCGATTCGAAAAAGAATTTGGAAGAAGAAAATAGAGAAGAAATTGGATATACAAGATCATTTTAAGTCTTAGTTTTCGGGAAATGATCAGGTAAATCTTCTGGTTGCTGGTAGAATTCTCAAATTCAGTTTAAATAAAGCAAGTGCTGTGGTCGAATTCGCTACGGAATTACCTTTAAGTCGATTAAATTAAAGCAAGGTAAAAGCAAGGGTAAAAGTATAGGGCGCCAACGGTTTCCTGCCACCCCTCCATTATGATGGGCGTTGTTATTTCCTTGTGTAATGAAGAAAAAGTAATCACAAAGGTTGGCAAAAAAGAAAAAATTTGGGAAAGGGAATAGAAAAGAGAAAAGTACATTAAAAGTTTGAAAAACAAATCCATCAGTTTGTCTCGTAATCTAGTGCGTGCAGCGGTGCAAGTTTATCTCTCCAAAAAGCATCATTCGTAAATGATTACCTTTTGAATTTTGCAAGTGTTTTTTAAATTGCGGTAGTAAAATCAGTGAGTGCATTCTTACTGCTTCCTTGTATGTTGGGTGGAGTGTGTAAACATTCGGGTGAACTGAGTTCACTATACCATGGACGGAGGATGTTACTTCAAATCAAGCTCTAACTTCGCGGACTGTGCTGGGATCAATTTTCCTTTTCGGTAAGTCGTGATTAATGTAATGTATCCAATTTAGCAGAGCTCATTGCTGAATTCCCGTAACAATTTCTAACTTGAATTTGAGGTCTACTTTAACCCACTTTCACATTACATTTTGATGCATCGCATTCCGACCTTACGGTATCGGTATGAATGGTAGTATTTCCGATTTTTTTAATCTGTATTTCACATTTTGGCAATCTGTTGCGATTTGCTGGCTGCGGTAGTCTTTTAAAAAAAGCCTCTTTTTAACCCAACGTCCACTTCTAGAGTTACTGTTTGAATTTCTTGAAATCCAATAAGGAGTGAAAAATTATGTCGGTCCTCAAAATTAGTTTTGACGGATAGCACGGAAATCATGCAGTAGTTTTATAAGTAAATTCCAATGCTCATAATTTCTATATCATGATGTATCAAAGGAACTAGGCATACCGTAAAATATATAATTTAATAAATTTAATTCAAATTACTATCTAACATTGGAATTTGAGGAAACCGGATTTTTTATTGGAGATTTTGTGAAACTGTGTCGATTATATAATAGATGGCACTTTTTATTTCATCTTCTTAAAAGCAGATGGTGCCATCATCAAAATCGAGAATTAAAATCGAACTCGATATTTTGTTTCATTGAGTTCTTTGAGGTTTTGAGGTCCATCCGGTGTATTTGATCCGATGTAAGGAGTACCGAGTATTCACTCCATAGCGTGGTAGAATTCGTTTAGTTTGAAATCGTTTAGATTTGAATTGCACACAAAAAATTTCTGTTGACGTTTATGTTACCATACTTTTACTGCCATTAACAGCTAGTATAATTTACTTTAGCAACATTTATCGGTATTAAATCTTGGCGCATATTTCAGTTCTGCTTTCTTTTTCAAGCTAGCCCTTGTAATTTTAACATTCGCTGGTTACTTAATGTTCGACAGCACGGGTAAAAGTCACCTCAATAGATCCACACTTCCGTCTTTCGTTAGTGTTTTTATTTTTTAATATAAAGTCTTATTAGTGCCAATACCGACTAGCTATTGATAAAAAAATGCATGACAATAAGGCACTTATAATATATGACTTTTAGACAAATTATCGGTTCCGTTGCTAATGTTCATTGTTATTGTGTACCTTTCTCGTTTATCAATGAAAATATTCAGTCAATGTTGAAAAAAATCCAGGGAAAAAATCTTCTTAGATGAGTGAATTTTTATTGGCGCTTACTAAACTTAATCAGTTTATTTGTTTGGATTTCCAAATTTGGGTGACGTAACTGGGAACGAATATTTGCAAGATCTTGATTGAAGCATCTTTCCTTTGAGACCTGAAATCCGGGAGATTTAAAAATCCTTCTGAGTAGTAAGTAAAAACAGCGTGAAATTCCAAAGCGGATGCACAATTTCAAATTTTAAACTGGTTAGTTTGAACTTTTCGAGTCTGGGCATCTTAAGGAAAGATCTAACAAGCATTTTCTTTTTCCTGATAGAATATTGAACCTTCTTGACCATTTCACCTTTTTGGGTGGGTTCCATCACATTTTTTGGCCTTGTACCTAATGACATTAAAAGACCGGTTTGAATCAGATCTTATTTATTGGAATAAAAGAAGAAGAATGTTACAATGATTGGCAGAGTTTTTGTTATGTACAATTAAGGATTGCTTTTATGGCTGGACTTGGAAACTACTTCGACGGTTATTGATTACCTGGTTTTCGGCAAACCTAAATTCCGCCTTCGTGATCCGCATTCTCATTAAAAT
Organism: Daphnia pulicaria; assembly: GCF_021234035.1. Taxonomy (NCBI): domain Eukaryota; kingdom Metazoa; phylum Arthropoda; class Branchiopoda; order Diplostraca; family Daphniidae; genus Daphnia; species Daphnia pulicaria. Next base: position 15,528,286 of record NC_060920.1, on the reverse strand, counting down.
AGTAATGTGATCTTATACTAATTGTGCCCTTAAAAGGCCTAATCTAGTACCTTGTTTTCAAATCAGGACTTGCATTATTTCCTTAACTAATTATTTTATTTTAAAAATGTGATTGCGCCGGTTGTGTAATTGTAACATTAACGCCAATAGATTAAACAGAATGAATGGAAGATTAAATTGTGGTGTAAAATGCAACTGACGCTACCTGTTGATGAAGTAGTTACGTAACGCATAATTATATAAATAATGGTGTACACCAAACCAAAACCTGATATTGTAACCCATTGTTTCTGTTATAAATTTAAAGGATGTTCAACGAATTTCAAGAACAAAGAAAAAACGCTTACGAAAACTGTAAATTCCATTCATAGTTGTTTAGTCCCCGTCACACCAGAAATATCGGCCTCATTGAACTGTAGTTCTCGATAGAAATAAAAAAAATGAAAAAGACTGGACTGGTATGACTAGTGATAAGAGAGTCCAGATACCTGTAGTTATGCGGCGTTGAGTACTGAAAACCTGTGCCGTGCGGGAATGTTCGGTAATGATGACCGCGTCTATTATATACTATATTTCCATTTGGAAGATTTCTCCTAGTTTTCCTTCACTTTTTGTCGATGGATCTATTTTGAAAAACGGAGAATTTTTTTCGTAGTCAAGACGAGATTCCGTTATTTCAGCTAACAGACTGTATATCTGACAGAACTAGAATGGTCGAGGTTTTATACCTTAAAGCTGTGTCAAATGTAATGAAGATAAACATTGTAACTGGTTGGGTTTAACTTAAAATTGAATGTATTGTTGTTTTCATACGCTTCTTGTCAGTGTCAATCATCATTCCAATTTTTTCCCCATGAATCTTATCTCGTGAAAATTGGAGGTAGGCTAGACTGGTTTGTCTCCAATTTGAGACATGTGTGATTTGTTTCTTCTTTTTGGAGTAGAATTAAGGGATATATTTGTAAATCCAAGTTCCACGCAAATCATTGACCTTTTCTAAAAAATTCTTTGACGACTAAAAACCTGAAATTGGTCTTCATGTCTCATTCGTGTCAGACTCACAAGAAGAAAATCGACATGGGTATTTGGAGCTCGCTTCCCTCCAGACACTGGCACGGAAGATAAAATTTGTGAAAACTAGAACGCGGAAAAAGTTTACAATGCTCTGGGGTTCTTTTTTTTTCTTAAAGTCAAATAATATGGCGCGTGCGCAATCACTGAGTATCACGAACGTTTTAGTTTATTTTTGTTTTCATTGATTGCGTTCTCACACCAATGCGGATGGTTATCAGATTCCGGGATTAAGTCGTCAAGGCAAATTAAGTGTCCGCGCAAGTGATTTGACATGTCTTGGTAATTTCCGGTAATTTCAACAAAATAAATCAGTAAGGAGAGTGGGTTATAGATTGTGTTCCTATTAGTTACCTAAAACTAAAAATTATTAAAAGCTCTATAATATTTCTGCGGCACAGCATTGTTAGCCTTCGTTGTCCTGTGTCCAACCGATTACACAACCACTGCCTTTTGAGTGCGACGCGTGAAGGAATTTTAAAACCAAACTTTAAAAAAAAAGACATTTTTAACCATGTTGACCTTATTTTATGGTTATTCTTGTATGCTGATTTTATACATCTTGTATACTTCTAACATGCAAGCGAGATACATTTAAGTAAGTTAAAAACCGCTAGCACTACCATGCAAGAAGATGTCGTCCTTGTTTGTAAAAAAAACGAGATACCAATCGGCATACCACCTTTTTTTCTCGGGTTAAATACGTCAAATCTTTTTACTGCTAATAATGATTACGATAAAAGCTTCCCAAGGCAAGGAGCATGGTAAACTATGTCTTACCATTGTTGTGCTCCCAGCTCCCTAGACTGGATGACTACTGGAATAATCCTGCCGTTAAATTTTATGATATTTTGGTACAATAATAACCGCCATTCTTAGTCCGATTGCGTTTTCGTTGTCCAATTCTTAACAGAAAAAAATCAGACTTCGTCTCAACGTTTGACATTTAGAGACTGAGAGAGTTGACATAAGTTCATATTAAGCCATTTAAAAAGTTTGCAAAAAAGTATATTTATATAATAGGCATCTAAAATCAGACCTTTTTGGGGGAATGAAATAAATACTACCATAAATCGTCTCTATATGTAGTCTATACACTGACTCATTAATGACGATTTTAAGCAACGGAATTGAGCTTAAGCAATACGCTGTAGGCTGTAGCCTGCGGATGTACGATCCTCAAGGATATGCAGCCGTGTAATAATAATATGATCGCCAGTTGCACCTCAATACACCGTTGGCGGCAGTACTTGTCACTACTAGTTGCATAGATCCAATCTCGGTTCTTGGTGTATCTGATACAGAAGCGATTTGGCCCGTGTTCTATCAGAAGTAAAAGAAAAGTCATTCAACAAATATGTCTTGGTCTTGAAATCACTTAAACACGTAGGCTATACTGCATGTGAAGACGATGTAACTACGAGTAATTTTTTTCTAAAGAAATTACCGTGAAGACTGCTACAGCAGTTAAATCGGTGCAAATCAGTCTGATTCTGGTGTTCACCGATGAGCTTGCGGTGATTCCAACTACCGCAACCTGATTCGCAGCTTGCAGTTTGATCTCGAGAGTTCCGTGATGCGCATCGGTTGCACTTTTGCAAGGACCAAGACCATTAGTAGCTATATCAGCAAGGCGGCACTCTGAAATCAAAAGGAAAACAGATAAAAAAACATTGATTAAGGAAAATGGTATTTTGTTATTATACAACTAACTTTGCTGCTACATAATATAAAAAAGAATGTTGGTAGTACCTCCTGCTGCCGGTCGAATAGTAATGAGTGCTTGTCTGTTGAATCGCTTTTTCCACCATTTTAGTTTATCTTTGTCATCAATCCCGTCGTTAACCCTCCATGCAGCATCAATTGGATCACTGTCGCCTATGTAAAAAAAAAGTTTTATTAATTATGTTAAGAGAAATATAACGGACACGGGTGACTATAGTTTTGGATGTAACTAGGCTAATTTGATTCGATACCTGATGGCAAAAATGAGGGATACGAGGGATACGACCAAGGCCAACTCGGTACTCTACTCTGTTGGCTGAGGAATTCTCTTTCCGAAGGTGACATAAACGGGTTTCCATAAAGACTGCTTTCAGGATAATAGTATTGGGATTGCGGCGAAGGATAGAACTGGGGTGCAAATAAAAGTTGTTTGGATTCGCGGTTTTCTCCTGCTTGCGGAAGATCCTCCTCGGCTGCAGTCACTGTTAGACAACAGACTGTTGCCATCTAAATAATTTGAGTACATTTAAATATTTCGATTAAGTTCGTAATTTAGTCTATGACCAATGAAGTAAAAACTGTAATCCAAATAATTACCAGTAACAATGAAAGCGATGCGGAACTCGTAAGTGCCATTGTGGATCGATGAAGAAACAGTGGCTTTTTTTCTCCTGTAGAATTATGTAGTATCCTGAACGAACGATTCAAGTGGACTTGCGACTAAGATCTGAACGTCCCGTGTTTATATAGGTATTGGGGAAGACAGGAAGGGCTTTGAGGGAATGCTCTTTTCAAGAGATGTGTGTATTTTCTGAGTTGGTATGCAACTAGTTTTCAAGTTTTTTTTTTTTGGTTTCTTGTTTGAATTTCCATATTCGGGAAATTGTGTGACATTTTAGGGTGGGTGTGTGATCAAGATAGCGGTTCCGTTATTTGAACTAAAATATATCGAGAAACGACGGTCAACAATAAGAAACCTCTGATATTTTAATAGGGTAATGGTAATCTTCCTGACTGGTTTCCTGTCCTGAAACATGTTATGTCGTGGCTGGGCAATACAGACAAGATACTTATTCGTTTACTAGACTCGTTGGTTGAACCCAAACATTGTACACAATGCTGTGCATTGCCACTGCACTGGGGATTATGGAAGTGGGTTGACCGCTCCGACCTTGTGTTAAAAATTTTTATTCCAATCCGTGTACATCCAATGATGCAAGTAGACAGGTTTTCTTTTAACCGATAGTTCAATGCCCTCTCGTGTCCTGGTACGTCACAAACCAATTATCACAGCATCACCCTTTATCCAAATGCAGTGAGAGTAAAGTAGACCGTAATTACGACGAACATTTTTCACCAGATCTGTTTTCTTGAAGTGGTTATGCATCGATCATCGATCGACTGTTTTTCTTATTTACGTGTCACAATAAGGAATGCTGTGTCAACTTATTTTTACTTTAATCGTCGCGAATTTTTTTAGACTTCGTCATTCAGAATTTATGGAAATGTTGAATGAAATAATAAGCGACTTTGGCAATCGACGTGTTAAAAGATGTGTCCCGCGTCAGTTAATTATTTCTCTGTAATGAGTTGTTATTGAATGCACACACAATCAGGTAAAGGCTACGGAGCGGAAGTCACGTCTAGAATCGCCCGTAAAATCTGGATGGGGTTATTTGGTCAGAAATAATAAGACAATCAATCAACTAATAATATACTAGCGGAGACACTGATAAATTTGAAACATCAATATCGTTGTTTTCAAATTTATGTATAGGATAATTTCCTTTGCGCGTAAAATAATGTTAAATAATAAAAGGATAAATGTGTATAAATGAATTGCAATCATGCTATTGCAGACGGCCAACGCATATCATATAAACTCGATTAGCACGAAAGACAGCGGGGCAGTTTCAAAATATTAACGAAAATTTGACCAATCCCCCTGATAAAAGCCCCTGAGTTTGATTTTATGCGGCTTTCTGGATTGTGTTTTTAAAATAAATTTATCTCTTCAGTCTTACTGGAGGTCTTTATTCAGTGACGGCATTTAAATTATTGTTAAAGGTATTTAAATATCCTTTGAATGGTTGTATATCGCCAGAGGTTCCATTAAAAAAATTTCCATTGGAGAAGTTAATAAGACTATTGTATAAATATTTAAGATTCACTGACCCAAGGAATGTAGTGTAAAGCTTTAGCCACTAGACCAACGTACATTTTTTATATTGGCAATTGTATTTGATGTAACGTTATTAGCGAAATCTCTTTTAGACTTTCCCCTGACGTATTTTTCTAATAATTTAAAATGTATTATTTTATGTCATTTTTTTCAATCATGTATAAAAGACCTTATTTGAGAAACCGGGACGCAGCGGCAGCCCCCACTGCATCGAAGCAACCCCCATGGTTCTGATAGACTTTAGTTTCAAATATGAAGAAAAAAATTATGGTATCATGACAAAGAAGAAATCACGAAATCAATAAATTGCACCAAAAACAAATTTTAAAAAAAGACCGCTATTAGAGGGAAACGCGCGCGCACTCTAATGGATCCTACAACGAATCCGGTTCTTCAGAGGGAACAATCAATGATGTCTTTAATATTATTGTTAACTAACTTATTTTCTTGTCGAGTATAGGTCGCATGAAAGACGTCCAAATATTGCAAACCAAGAAATTAAAGTTGCCATTTAAAAAAAAAAAAATTTGAAATGCTTTATGAAATTGACCCATGAATGTGAATTTATTTGGCCGGATATTATATTAGTATTTTATATTTATTAATATGGATTTAATAGACCGGATAACATCAGGTAAAAGCCATTTTTTTTTTTTGCAAATGTGTATTTATTTAATAGGCATCTAAAATCAGACCTTTTTGGGGAATGAAATAAATACTACCATAGATCGTCTCTATATACGACAAATGTAGTCTATACACTGACACATTAGTGACGATTTTAAGCAACGGAATTGAGCTGAAGCAACACACTGGTCGGCTGTAGACTGCGGATGTGCAATCCTCAAGGATATGTTCCTGTGTAATGATGATACGAATGCCAATTGCAGCTCACTGAGGTTGCACCTGCAGCTGCAGCAGCAGTTGAAACTGCAATTATTTGCATGAATCCAATCTCTGTTACAGGAGTATTTATGACTGCAGCTATTCGACCGGTTTGCTATGGAATTAACAAAAATGATAAATTTTATTTATAATTGTTTTCAGAAACTTTTCAGTTTTTACGTCGCATGGATGACTTACCGTAAAGAGATTGGTACCCGCTATGTTAGTGCATGTCAGCTTGACTCGAGTGTTCCTTTGGGAATTAGCTGTAATCGCAATAAAAGCAGCTTGATTAGCTGCCGCGAATCTAATTGTGATAGTTCCTTGTTCCGCTTGCGTTGCGTATTTGCAAGGACCAAGACCATCAGTAATAATTTGAGGGACAGCAGGATCAGCGGGTACTGTGATAATGCATTCTATTGCCAATAAACAGAAAAGATAAAGAGAGAAAACAAATTCAAAATTTAGAAACACAGAAGAATAATCTAGTACACCCGAGTACACAAAAAAAAAAGTTTTCTTTTACCTGCTGCAGCCGGGTTCATTATAACAGTTGCTTCTCTATGAAAGTTATGCTTCCACCATTTCACTTTATCATGACCTCCGGTATGCACAAACCTCCAGGAAGGAGAACTGGGATCATCTTTATTTCGATATGTTAAAAACACATTAGTTTTGTTTATTATATGATATTATTTATATGCCTTAATGTGTTAACTGCTTATTTGTTACCTAATGGTGCAGACGACATTCTAGCTCCCTGGTAGTTGGGAACGCCTTCTACCGGTACTCCAAACGGATTTCCATATGGGTTGCTTTCAGGATAATAATATTGCGAGTTTGAGGGATAGAACTGAGGTCCGTAGACAAGTTGTTTGGATTCGCGGATTTCCGGTGTAACAGCTACATCTTCTTCTGCTGTCGTCACCATGAGGCAACATAGCGCTGCAATCTATTTGAAAAAAGAATATTCTGTAATATACTTACAACGTAAAAGAGTCTCTCTGGATATCATACCAGCAACGTGAAAGCGAAAACGGGGCTTGTAAATGCCATCGTTAATGAATGAAGAGGAAGCTGCCTCTTTTCTCTAGTAGAATTTTCGTTGATTCCTCGACGAGCAACTCAAACAGAATGATGACAAAGTTGAGCACACGGCAGTTATATAGCATTGGGGATGGGACACGTTTGTGTCAATGCTTATTGTATAAAACGTGTATTTTTTAAAATTATTTTTGTTGTTCCTGTCCGAGATTTTGGTTTTGTTTTCTCGTTGGAAGAGTCACCCAAATTGGGCAGATTGCACGAAATGTCTGAGCATGTGTGATTATAAGATGATAATCACGACATTCCGTTAGTTGAAAGTTGAATAAGGCTAAGGAGTCAGGTGAAAAAGCTAGCCGGAGACGTGCACTTTGTTATATTTTCGAACTGGTTTTCTTTGAACTCGTTTAGCGCTTGCATTCATCCGAAATTCAATGTCTTGATATCCATGCGACAGTTCGACGTCCTCCCGTGTCCTCGTGGTAGGTAACATGTTCTAACGTAGCTCTAACCAATAGCTACTCATTTGCCTAATAAGATGCAAGTCGATGAAACAACACCCTCATTTTGAGTTGTCGTGTTCCTTCCACTTCCTTGTGCCCTTGCAACCTGGCACTGATTTGTACAATGGTATTGAATTGGAACGTTGACCACGTTTATTACAGTTCTTTACGTAACGTTTGGGATGGGGAAACTGGGCCCTCCGACCCTAAATTAACATTTATTTGTCTTCTTTTCTCTATACATGTGACGATAATGATTGGAATGACGACAATAATTTCTTATCCGGAATTCCGAGTTCATTTTCTGATCATCTTCACTTCTTTGATTAGCACATTAGTGAATTTTTGGTATTAAATGGCCGTGGAACAAACGTAATATGATTACATGGTTCGTGAAGTCAAGCTTGAGTTTCCGACCCTTCTGGTCAGTCCTGTTCGACGTATATGGACAATTAAACTCAAGATTGAACTTCCTTATTTTTTCCAGACAACAAAAGCATAAAAAACTATTCTCTCCCGCATAAACTTATTTAGGAAAATGTTAATTGGCTTGCTCTGTGAAGACAATTTTGGAATAGATTGCTGAATGGTCGGTTTCTGAAACTGGATTTAAAGCAGGAAACGCAAAAATGATGATTTTTTTCCCAAATCCATGCTACTTCATTGCAGATGCTGCCTTTTTCGATTGAGTTTATTCATAGGAGAGCCCTTCCCAGTCCTTAACGGTGAACTGGTTGCTGACCAGCGATGTAAAACATTTTTTTATCATGTATGGAGAAGAAAGAAATACAGGTTAGTGTGAAGGACGTTCGTAAGAGATGAAATTATGTTGCCGCTCTGGTTTTAGTAGAAATGGCCAATGAACTCATTGTCATTCTCATTTCTTTTCAGTTAAGGGCGTTAGACGGAAATTGCGCTGCAATGGGGACGCAACCGGAACACGTACCTGTTAGTTTGTTAACTTCATTAAATATCGTCATGGGTGGCATGTTGGCCCTCGCTTTTTTTTTTAATTTACCGATTAAAAAAATATATCGATCGTTGACCTGTAGTTCTATAAATCGCAGAAATGTGTTCATTATTTTTTTTTTTCTAAAACATCTGTCGTGAGACGATTTCAAAATGATGCCAATAACCATGTTAGAAGAAAACTATATGTCGATACCGGTATCTCAGAACCATAAGATAGAATCAACACTTTTAATAAGATATACGGTACAGTTTTCCTGTACTGTGAAGATTGCGGCATTGTTTTTTTTTTTATAAAACTCGTCTTGCCGTCTTGGATCGAAAATGTTAGTTCGGTCGGTTAATCTATACAGACGACATCTATGAATAAATTGACTTTTAGATCTTAAGAATTTAGAAACTTCAAAAAAAAAAACGGGAAACAGGATTGAAAGGGACCGAAATTGATTTGTATTGACCAACGCATTTTCCGTTACAAAAAAAAAAAACGGTATGGCAAACCTCTATTATCTATAACTGCATTAGCCTACAATGATTAGTTCACTTTGGAAATCCAAAACGGATAGCAGTTTTTTTTTCTACCCAACTTATTTAGTGCTTTCAAAATACCAAAAACAGGTTTTTGATTTCTTTGGCAACCGAAATCAGGTACCCGTGTCACTGGGTGCCAACTGCCCATCCCAATTAGTTTTGGATGCACTTTTCCTCAAAATTGTGTCAACTATACAGTTATCAATTATCATCCTGATGTTTGAACAAATAAAAAACAATGAAACTGAAGATAAATGATCGAAATAAATTTATTTTAAAATAAATGAAATATTTAATTACGTTTTAGTTATTTGGAGACTACTGCCTGGTACCGCCCATTATTACTTAACTGTGATTACGGTGTTTGCAAGTAAAAAATACAATTGAGACTGGAGCACTCACTGGACTGGAGAAGAAGATCGAGTGAATGAGTGAGTGAAATACGATGTTTTTAAAATTCAAGGAGAATCCCTATTAAAAAAATCGTTTGTTTTTGTTTTTTACTCAAAAAACGAATTCAGAGTGATGAACGTTTTTCGTCGACGTCTTGCTTGTAATTTTTTTTTAAATCCAAGAATTTACGTGAATTTGTGAATTTGTCCGATCCCGAACACGGGACGTGTTCCGTATTTTCAATATTTTCTGGTATTTTCAAACAAAAATCGTGTAGTAGAAAACTGACAACACTGATCAGACGATAAACTTTTGGACTATTTGGAGGGCGGGAAGACACTCATTCCTTATTCCTTCTTCGTTCTACGTTCTACAACGTGTGCTTTGAATAATGCACACAAGTCTAATTCTGGGAATCGATAAGAATCAACTTATATTGTTTGTTTTGCGACTGTTGGCATACTAGATTTTAGATTGCCCAAGCTGTTTCATCAGCAATATTCATAAATATGGCGGTTGATGTGGTAAAGAAATTATCAAAGTTGCTGCAATCAAATAGTAATAGTCAACAACAAAAGGATGCGTTGCAACAAACCGTTGATAAACTAAGCAGAGAAGATGTAATTTTTCATACATACTTTATAAAATTTTTTTTTTAATAATTCAAACACACTTTCTATAGATTCTGAAAGCGATTCCTGATGTTGTCCATTCTAATGGGGCACCAAATTTAATACGCCTTATCTTTGAAGGATTGTCTAACACTACTCAGCACAGAAGCAACTTGCTGCTCAATGTGATGAAATCTATATTAACTGAGTTGTGTGACAGTGAAGCTGTACCAGAAAACTGTGCAGTTGACATCGTCCATCTCATGAGTTTGAACAGCCATGATTTAAGCAGTAATAACTTGGCTGAATTGGTGCAGCTTTGCTTATCTTTTATTGAAAAAGGAAAAAACCTAAAGGGAAAGTTAGTGTATCAAAATTCTAATAAACTCCAATAGTTTTTATTTTAAAATCAACTTTCATTTATTTAGATGGCTGTCACTCTTTCCGATGATATTTTCTGAATTAGCAAAACAGAACAGAGTTAATGTAGAGGGGAATACTTTAACAGGTGAAGAATATTGTAGTGAGATAATCAATTCACTCTGTGAAATTGAAATTGCAACAGATGATGCAGTAGCATTTACTGCAGTACTGAGAGAATTGAAGATTCCACCCAGCACAGTTAACAAGTACTACCAGGTTTTCTAAATGGTCAAAAGTGTTCTGCTTAATAATCTTGTTCCATTGATTTATCCAGATTTGTTTTAAAATTGTGCACCATTGTACCTGAGATGGAACCACAAGAAGTGCCTCCATTTGTTTACCAACTACTTTTCTTGTGTTATCAGTCAGATCATCTTGTCCCATTGCAGCACTTGACAAAATATTTTGATTACAAGCTGAGAAGATGTGGTCAAATTGCTAATTTGTCAAGCTCTAGAGGAAATTCAATGGATATAGAAAGTGAAATAGGTAGCATTGTTTTAAAATAATATTTTTTCATCAATCTTATATTTATTTATGTATTGGATTTCTCTAATTTCTTAGAATCTGGGTCTCCCAAGGAAATCTTGCAAGCTAAAGCTACTTCCATTTTTCACATTTCCCGAGCAGCTGCCACCGGACATCCACTCGGCAAAGAATTTGTGAAATTTCTTCGTAGTAAAGTTGATGTTCCCGAACTTGTGTTGGACCCTTTCATACTAGAGGTTGCTTTGTCGTTGGGTGCCCTTCCACAACTTCGAGACATTATAGATTTATTACGGAAAATAGTGCAACGCCTTCTTCGATCCAATGAAAGACAGCGCCATTCATCATGGATGAGGGAATTGATGTTAGGCAAACAAATCGATATTCAAAAGATCCTTGATACCATTATGCAACAAGGCACAAGTGAAGGAGATAACATTGTCAAAGGTATTTTACTGAAAGAAGGGGACGGATCGAAAATTGTGATTTGCTTAACCGATATGTATTTAACAGGGTTTGAACTATTTGCATTTGGATTGTTGGAAATTCGAACTCCAAGCGCTTTTGGCCGCCCAGGGGTCGCTGGATCTAGTGCTGCTACAGCAAATGCATCGAGTTCAACAGGTAAACCTAGAATCTTAATTGATATCGAACACTGTATAGCACACAACTGTATATGTCTAGGCTCCACTTCCGCAACTGTAACTGAGCAATGCTGGCAAATCGGCTCGCATATTCTTTTACAAATGATAAGGAAGTTCCCAGACTCGGCCTCCCTCATTGTTAAGAAGCTCGTAGAGAGGTGATTCTTTTGGTTCTGCTAATATTGGCTCGTTTTCAATTGGGAAAATTTGCTTCTTTAGACTCCAAGACGTCAGCAACGATTCACAGTACATCACAACTATTAGCTTGATGGTCCAACATAACCCGCTTAGCATGTTAGAATGCAAATTATCTTTCACAGCCTTGCTGTACAGTATGGAATATCGGGGACTACCTTCTGCAAAGCGTCTTTACTCGGGTATCTCACCCTTGTTCCGTTCGTCAGGTGCTCTGCGTGACAGTGCATTTTTGGTGCTACGCAAACTGCTACACAGGTATGAAGTTACTTTTTAGAAACCCAAAAATGGATTTGTTTTACATACAAACTTTATTTTTATCCAGTTGTTTGGAAGAAGTAAGGCAGGTTGCAGTGGTGGGTTTTCTCCAAATTTTGAAAAATTTTCGGTTCTATACTCCAACTTTGAGCTCGTCTCATAGTCAGACTTCCATGAGTAGTCAAGCTACGGTAGACGTGCATCATAGTCAAACATCGAATTCTAACAGGTAAAATGCAAACATGTCTTTCACAAAGATTTTTTCTTTTAACTTTTGTCTGTTTAAAAATCTAGGGCGTTTTGTGGTGAACTGTTAAAGCTTCTTCATTGCGCCTTGAGTCAACAAGCAGCAGTTCGCTTGACACTCTATCAAAATCTGCCAGAAGTAGTTTCACGTAATCCTGAACTTCTCCCCGAATGCATCAAGATGTTGCGTTGTCATTTGAAGTTTTTTGTTGATCCCGAAGCGCTCATCCAAGTAGAAATGTGTGTCTCCAAGGATGGCCATGATTCCCATGTGGTAGAGCCGTTAGGGCACTTAATTCAATCCATTCTGCAAGTAATAATATTTCCGTAGTAATTTGGTAACATTTATATTTACAATTACTAAATTATTTTTATTTAGACCATTTTGCGAAGCGGCAAGAATCAACACATTACAAAAGAAGACATTGATCCCAAGAGCGAAGACCAAGTAGATCTTGGAGTGCTGTCAGTAAGAAAAGCGGTCACCAGCGTGGCCGAATCTTCATTTGATGATTACACGCTAGGGGATGTCCAGGAACCATGCGCCCACTTAAAGGTCCAGATTTTGTCATCTGTTTGTGTTGCGTTGGCCGACTTCTGTCTCGCTCAAAATGCCACGACTAGTATACCAGCGGCAAAACGTCTAGTCCAGTTGTACGATATGCACGCCCGTTTCGATGCACTTCTCACGGAATCTTCCGGTAAAGGAAAAGGAAAAGGCAAGGCTCCCAAGAAAGCGAAAAACAACAAAGACAAAGAAAACTCTGTCGAAGAATCGCCTCAAAAGGATGAAGCTCCGAAAGCGCCAAAGAAGATTTTTGAAATGAGCACTCTAAGTCTACATAGTATTGCTCTTTTCATCAACTTTTTGAACGAGAGTGATCGTGCCAATCGCAACGAAGAAGATATATTCAAGTTTTTCAAATCGCAAAATGGACTGCGTCTTTGGGTCGTCCAGTCAGCGCTGACTAAATATCAGGCATTTCGTAATACCGGAGATATAGAAGGACTAAGTGCTGAAAGTGTGTCTAAATTCAGTGGATCTATTGGATGTGCCTTACTGCTCCATTGCCAAAAAGCAACGAAATTACCCGAAGGTCCTCTTTCAGTCATGTACTGTGCTGCCTTAAATTGCCTTCTTGAAATAATTCAAGGATTTTGTAAGCACCATCCTACTAAACTGGGGCGTTTGTTGATGGCTATGGATCAAGTGGACAGACCAGCTGCGGCAGTGCCATTGGAAAATCAAATTTCGAAGTCTTTGAAGCACTTTAAAGATTTACTTAACCATTTGTTGTCGGGAAGAGAGAACGAAGACCTCGTCGCGAAAGCAGTTGTACCTGTTGTTGGCACATTGACTGTTCTATCAGATCAGTTAGACCCCGCCGGCACTGAATATGCAGAATTGTTCAATTGGATGCACAGACTTTGCAAAGATGTTGAGTGCACCGACCCATCTATTGTCAAAGTCCTCATCAATCTTCTTACCCACTTAAACATGGCATCAGAATCCAGTCCAAGCACTTTGGATGAGCTCGCTCGTGAAATTTGTCTTGCTATTGGTACCTTGGACGACGAAGATGAGGCGGGACCGAACAAGTTATCAACAGTTAACGAAGAAACAGCCGCTGTTGTTCTAACTGTGCTGATAGCAAGATTGGATCAACTAATTCAAGTTGTCGAGTGGGCATTGCCTAGAATTGGAGCTGTCGATCGTGGAGACGCATCGCCAGTTGTTGAACAATCAATTTACGCACGGCTGAAATTAGTCGCCGTAGCGCTAAGTAAGCTAGTTATTGCAGACATACGACCTGGTCCCAACTCTGAACTGATTCTTAAACTAACGATTACATTTTACACGGTATTAGCAATCAGACTTTTTACCTTTGTTTATTTGCTTTCTATTTAATGCTTGATAATTAATTTCTCTATTTTGTTTTCAACATTATCCAGACGATGAGTCGCGTCGCAAAGAAACAAATCAAAGTAATAATTCCTGCATTCCGAAGCTTGGTCAGATCGATTGCTACTCAGTTGACAACAAATCTCAACACTTTTATCGCGCATCTTGATGAGAAGAAAACCGAAGAGAAAGGCGTGAAGCGCAAGAAAGGAGATAAAGATAAAGTTATCGCCCCAAAGATGGACAGAAGTGCTCGGTCTATACCAGCCCTAACCTACGCTTCGGAACAATACAATCAAGCCATATTGGGAGTTACCAAACGCACAAAGGAAGACCTATCGTTTGGATCCAAACTGGGTACTACAAGGGATTTCAGAATCAAAGCTGATAAAGTCAACGTAAGGCAAAATTCCCCTTTATTCTTTAAACTTATTTTGTTTTTCTTGTATAATATATTTTTTTATATATACTACCGTACCGATAGGAAGCATTGGAAGGTAATGCTCAGAAATCAGCATCGGAACCAGAGGAGTCGGAGGATGACGAAATCGAAGCAACCAACAGCGGAAATAGATCAGGGCTCAACGAAAGCCGCGGAAGGGGTACAGCAAGACGCTCTCGAGGAAGAGGACGTGGAAAATTCACATCTGTTGGCAAGGCTCATGCTTCCAAATAACTTCCTTTATATCTGTACGTTTAGTTGCGCTTCCCAGTATTTTAAGTTGTCTTCAGACTTTTTACTGTTTTCGCCAATTTTGTTTTGTGGAAATTTTCTGGTGTCGCCAACTCGAAGAATTTATATTTTCATTAATCGCTCATTCATTACACAGTTTATATGGATTTTTCTTTGAGCTTCTTAAAGGCTAAGAGGGCGTAGCAACGTGGAGATGTCACGGGCGAAAATATCCGTACCAAGAAAGAATTGCTTACAACTTCCTGGGATTGAAAAGAATAGGATTTAGTACAGCATAATCCTTATAGTGCAATTGAACAATACCTGTTCTGTAAGGTAAACAAGTCGATCTAGCAAAATGACATATTCAACTAAACTGGCCAGCAGTAGACGAAGTTGAAAGAAGGCATACAAATGTCTTCGTTTATCTCCATTGTAACGGGTCAGATATGCTTCGATTTCTTCATCCGTCAACTATACCAAATGCCACTTTAAAAGTTTTTGTTCTTATTTTATTTTACATGATTAAGTTATCACTTACCTCTAAACTCAACTTTAACTTCTTTGTTGCCCACTGAAGGTAGTCTCGAAAGTTATTGACAGGTTTACGCAGACGCCCCACTTGAAATTCAACTGAATCCGTAGAAGGGAATTTTTCTTCGAGAATAACTTGTAGAAGTGAGCGATAGAAAAGAACATCAGGTTGCATCTAAATTAAATTAAACCAATAATTAGTACTGCTTCGTTTTCCGTTAAAAAAAAAATCAGACTGTACTTGTTTGCGCGTAGCGTATCGTTCTAGCGGCTGCGAAGAGACCATTCGGGCGTTCCTTCCCAGGAAAAAACTCTTTGATTTCAAATGGCTGCTAAGGGGAAAACCCTGTTCAAGTCCACTGTTACTTTTGTCGAAAAATTCGTCCAAGAGATGATAACAGCAGCCAACGTTGCACAAGAAACGAGACTCGGACGAATTCACGAACAGCTGCACTGAAGTTGAAGCCAAATTTCCACAAGTATGTAGACCCACTAAACCAACTTGGTTAAATGACTGTTGAAAATGTTGACTGCATTCTTCAATTAGAGGACGGATGTCGAAATTGTTTGATAAGTACAACGTTGAGCGCCTAAATCTTACTGACAAATCAACGGCTTCTTCGTCTTCTGTAAGACGTGCTTTTTTCACATGACTTTTGAATGTCTTTTGAAGCATAGATTGTCTTCCCTCCTCTGCATGAGCGCTAAAACCGGCAGCATCGATACCGGAGACGTATAATCCGTGATTCAATGATAGCATCGATGCTAGCGCTCCTTTTCCGCAACCCAAATCAACAATCAGTTTGCTATCAGTATAATTTGCAAACGATGCTATCGTATCGCAAAGGGCTCCAACCTCGTGAGATTTTTTCACCGTCATGAATTTATCAAAATGGATCAACGAAGTTAAGGGCTTTATATCCATCTCTTTCCACACTGATGGGAGATCATCAAGAACATTTAAAGAATCTAAATTGTGTTCATCAATATCTTCCATTAGCTGGAGTAAATTTGAGGCAATATAACTTGGCTTGCTTTTACTGATGTTCAGATAATCGTTGGGAAGCTCAGCAATCTGAGTATCGGAGAGTGCCATCAAATCTGACTGCAAATCTTGACTTAATTTTTCAAATACTTGATCAGTATAAAAGTGAACCATGTGTGTGTTTACAATAGGAAGAAATGGCTCCAGAAATGTTGACAGTGTTTTTAGAGCAGCCAGAGCAGTTTCACGTTTTGTTCCCATATTGTATTTAGAAATCAAAAGTTCAGTTGATTATTACCAGAATAGCTAGCATCAACTTTGAGGATAGCACAGCAATGCTTGAATTTGGCACGAATGTCTTGAAGTAAACTTACAATATCTTGATTTTTTGGATTTTCCTGTGGGAAACGTTCCAGCAATGTAAGCAGTTTTGTCAATGCTTTCAGAGATTTTGAATCTGCCTCTTCTGTTTTATTTTTCAGTTCAATTTGATATATCTCATGTAAAACATCACAATTTAAGGAAACAGGGCACAATTCCAGTAGTTGTTTGAAAGCTTCACTCAAATCACCCGATAGCAAAGCAATCCAACTTTTAGCAAACCCACGATAGAAGAAAATTTCCGACCCAATTTCGCTCCCTTTTTGACGTCCTAAATCAAATCCTTCTTGAAATCCTACTATTTCTCCTTGAAGTAATCCTTCTTCATAAGCTTTTGCCACTAAATTGTCTTCAGACACTAATAATGAATCAAAAGCGTCTTGAATATCGAAATCGCTTTCTTTTTTGTTCACAGCCATAGCAAGTGTAAAGAATTCATCGTGAATTCATTTTAACTAAGAGAAAAATGAACAGTTTAGCCACGTTTTCGTATGCGATGATTTAGGCAGACGAATTTCTGAAATTAAAAACAAAAGAGCTCTATCTATCAACCAACTTGGTCTCAACACGCCGCGGCGGTACTTACCGCCGCCTGACGGGACAACCACCGCGGCGGTACGTACTGCCGCGGCAAATAATTTCCCCAAGATCACAGCGCCACTCGGTGGCGGCAGGCCGGTAGCTTTTCTTAAAGGTAAACAATAAGTATTGTCTGCTAATTGCTAAAGCTTTGACAATTTAAGCAATATTTCGTTCGGTCTTATTGAAACTTAAGTAAGTGCTCTGAAAATGGATCAACCTCCTGAAGACCCAGGTATTTTTCTTACATTTTTTCGAAACGTTATCTGTAAGATGTTTTCAAATTCTTTTATTCAAACAGATTTAAATGAGTCGAAAAAGAAAGATGAAAAGAACGCCAAAAAGATATTGCAGCGGTTGGGTGAGCCTAATAGAGGTTCAAACCTCAGACAACAATCAAATCTTTCATTTTTCAAGCCCAAAGCTTCTCCCTGTTCTAAAACCCACAAGCCAAACTCTAGTTCATGTAGGTAGATGGCATCAAATCAAATAACAACGTACCTAACAAGATGATTTTCCACCTGCGGATGTAGAAGCTGGTGGTCATCCAGCAGCTGCACCGCTGGAAGGCTTGGACTTGTTTCAGAATGTTACGAATCCAACTGAAACTACTGTTGATGTTGATGAGATGAGTAAGTGTTTCCCAAACTTACTCCTTCCTTATTTAATGCATGTTATTTTCTATTACTATTTGTTTCAGGGTAAAAAATAATGGAAAATGTGATGATTGACATTCAAAAAGCAGCAGACATACAAAATGATGCTTTTACTAAAGTGGTAGAAAAGGAAAGGGAACTCAGGAAAGAAAGACTGAAAGGCAAAGAATGGCAGTCAAGAAATGAAGCTCTTCATGGAGCTTGGACAACAGAAATACGGACTATTTTCGTTAATGCCCAACTCAAGAGGAGAAGTCAGTTTCATAGTGTGTGCACTGTGTGCAAGAAAAGTGGCCGAATCCTCGTATGCTGTTATGATTGTAAGCAACATTTATGCTGGGAATGTGATTATGCATTCCATTTTTTCAATCCACTTTATGCCAGAGTTTATAAAACAAGTAAAAACTACTCAACTGAGCAACTATTACCAACCGAGTTTATGAACGAGTTTGGTCAAAAAATTGAGAAAGGTACTGATATTGTTTGGCCATTTTTGAATTCAGCATTTGTTGTGACTACACTATTTCTTATTTATAGACGTTCCTGTAACTTGCTTCCCTCCTTCCAGGTGTTGGAGTTGTAGCTGGACACTTGTGTATTAAATACCGGAACCAACGATGTTATACTGTTATCACAGTTAAAAAGGTATATACGGACCCATTAAGAAATCATGATTTCTGCGTGCACATGTTGTGCACATACATTTATTGTCAATCGAAAGTCTTTACAAATATCTGTATTTTCTTAGGAAGGTTCGATTTAAAGTCTGCCAGTTTCAGCTGCACTTCTTGCGTGTAGGGAGGCCCTCGATGAAGAGTACGTTTATTCAGAATGGCTACCAGGTAAACCAGGAAAGGATAAGGAAGAACCTGCTAATCTCTTTTTTGATGAACATATTTTGGATACCTGTACGAAATTCAAAACAATACTCCTGGAACATCACAAGAAATGTTTCTGAGAAGTCTTTCTCAAATGTCTACTCAAAATGGCCAGGTAATCTTAAATTTAACTGAACTGATTTAGCAAACAATAACCTTAATATATGATTTTTTTTATCCTTGTCAGCCAAGTTACATCAATCCAATTCTGTTTTTTAAAGCCTATGATGAGAATAATCTAATGAAGTGCATTCATCTCGTTCAGTTCTTACAATAATAAATCAGTGAACAATTCTTATGGTTTAAATTTTGTCTATTTTTTAACAAGTAATCACACCTTGGTTGTCTCTTAACATGAAAACTGCTTTCATTAAGTGAAAAAGTTATATATTTTGATTTATCAAGTCAGCAATGTTTTAGGAAAGGGTAAAAATATGTAAGACTATCATACTACTTCAGAACTGTGCCTTTGAGGAAGGAATTCTGCTTGTATAAGATGCATATCTTGTAACTTACAAAAGTTGTTTAGAAAGATAAGAACCATTCTTCAAGCGTATAATCTAGCTTGAACTGCCATGCAACAGGAGAAAAGTGTCTGTCGAATGACCATGAGGTGTGCTGACTTGAGCGAAGATGGATGAGGATGGAATAGTCTGGTCTCTTAGCTGTAGGATTATAACTTTCCAATGCCTAATAATTATAAGAAAATACATATATATTACATCTGCTTCTGTTATGTTAATATTTTCAATGTTGACTGGCTTTATCTTTATTGACCTGACTATAAAAGCAGGTTTCAATATATCAGTCTCAGCAGATTGAAAATTAGCAAAATTTAAAAGTTATCTAATACATTAGAGAATTAAATATTCCTGACCTTGTATAATTACCTGTTACTTTGTATTCTTCCTAATAGTTAACGTTGAACTTACGGTATGCTACAAATCATACTCAAAATGAAAATGAAAACAGAAAAAAATCACATAATAACACTCCAAAAAAATATGTCTTCATTGTTATGGTACGTCAAGTAGGATTTCCCATCTAGCCATAAACAAAAAAAATGAAAATGAAAGTATCCCTAAACACACCGGAGAGGAGGGAAAATCATCGGCTTAACACGAGCCGAAGTCCGGCTGAGTGTCGACTACCATCCGTAAGGGGAGTACGAGTGTTTTACTTCACAGGAAAGGCGAAAAAACTTTATCGCAGTTTTCTGCCCGAGGCACATTTTTTACGCGCATAATTTCATTTTTATATTTTTTGAGAGATAATTACACGCCAATTCATTTTCTGAACACAGAATTTCTCTATCTTTAATCGATCACATGCAATTAATTTCGCAAGATTTTACCACCTGGTACGAACTCATGCGCTAAACAGCCCCGACTGTGGGCCCACGGCCGCCGCCATCGTTGAATGAAAGCCGTTGGAGACGGAATTTTTTTTCAGTTTTTTCTTAATAATTATAACTTTAAACAAGTTTAGATACAAAAAAACGAAGACCAAAACTCGCTAAGAAGAACGGTTTTCAAGATATGACGTAAATTTGGGATTTTTTTTTGTACGGCACTTGCCATTAAAGACCGGCGGGGGGAATGGGGCTTCGTCCCGACTACCTGAGTCCCGACGACCGTACTAGCTTATACACTAATTTATCAGTGTTTATAATATCTTAACGGAAAATTATGTAGATTTATATAAAAATAGACGAGTCAGGATATAGCGTGTAAAAACAATGCAATCAAAGAGAAATATTGGACAAATCTTTTTTATTGTATTCAAATAAACACGTACGTGACCAGCGAGAATTTCAATTTCAAAACAATACAATTGTGACGCTACACAAAAGTGTGAGGCATGGCCAAGATCGTCTTGACTTAATTGAGCACCAAAATATTTGAAACGCAAGAGTACAGCTTAGTGCAACCCATCAACGAGTGCCATTTTACCCTCCAAAAAATGTGTTTTATTATAAATTTTAAATGGGAAGTTTTCAGTTTCAGACAGAAATGTCATTCAGAGCCGACAGAACATGAGCTTTTTTTTCATGACATGAGACTTGGTGCTCTGGCTTCTGTGTGGGCAGGACACATCTACTCTTATGGCCACTGAAGGAATAATTATGCTCATTGGAGTACATCACGATACCATCTGATGTAAATAGAAATGATACAAATACATTAGTACTTTGAAGTCTGAATGATGAGTCACAATTCAAAACCTATTTAGTTGCACCATTCCCAAGATTCCAGTTATTTTCCTGACAAGGACGTTGTAAAAATGAAATGCTATTCACAATACACCCTTCAGCTGCAGGATCAGTATACTGAAACAATTTTACCTGAGAAGTAAAAAGAAACAAAGAGAAATTAAATTCTTAAGTTGATCACAAAATAAAACTGCTGTTATATTAATCCCAAATAAGTGAGGGCAGTAAAGGGGCACACCATAAAATGTCTTTGCTATTTCCAATGCCTACTTTGTCTCGTGTTCTGGTTTAGCAGCTGGAAGGGAATAGACTTTGGGTCTACAGCTTGGTCAAAGCAAACTTCATATTCATTGATCCCTTTGCCACAAAAAATGTAAACTCTGACTTAATTTGCAGTCATGTCAATTCTAAACATAAGAAAGAGATCAGCAAAATCAGCACGAAAGGATTTCTGAAAAGTTTACTTGCCTGCTTCTCCCATGTTCACAACTGGTGGTATACTTCTTGTGCATCAATACAAGAGCAATCAATAATGTTTAACTATTTGAGCCTTCCCTATTTGAATTGAATGAGGCTGAGCCATGTCTTGGCATGCACCTTTCTCTTTGCTGGGACAATCTGTTAAATTTATTAAATACTAAATTTACTATGTTAAACATGACTAGATCCGTGGTGTCATCCATGATTGATAGAGGAAATAAAAATAAAAATTGTGAAGTGATTCACAGTGGAATTTTTGAGATGAGTCAGTGGATGCAGTGGATGGAATCAAGAGCCATGACATCACGGCCAATCGCCCAATCGGCCATGCTTTCATCCATTTCAACATAAACACAAGCGAAAGTGCTACCATCTACATTAATATCAGTAAACTGAATACCGCCAATGTTATTATATTACAGAATTATTAATAAATCTTGTTAAAATGGTTGGTTCGAAAGGAATTTTTTCATGATAGAACATTACTTAATTTAGAAATTCTCTTCTGCGTGTTTTTTTGTCCTATACCTAATTCATAATAATTCAAATTACTTTGTTCTGGGGGCTGGTTGCTGGAAGTTTGTGGCCCGTGATGTTTTGCACTGCAAGCCCTATTAACACCTTATTTCGTCCAAATTTAAAAGATAAAATGATTTCTTAATTGTGTACAAATGCTTCTCAACAACGTAAAAGGTGTTAGTTATGCGGTATCTTCTGTTCGTCGTGTGTATTGCCCTTGCCCCACATCGCCACCGAGTGGCGCTGTGATCTCGGGGAAATTATTTGCCGCGGCAGTACGTACCGCCGCGGTGGTTGTCCCGTCAGGCGGCGGTAAGTACCGCCGCGGCGTGTTGAGACCAAGTTGCTATCAACAGGGTGTGTAAGCACTTAGCAAGAAGCAGAGAGAGACTGACGCATCTCAAATCAAACAAAACGCTAAACGCTGCCGGTAACCGTTAATTAAAATAATGAAAAAAAAAACTGAAATTAAAAATTAACACACAATTTTATTTTATCTTGTGCATTTTTTAGACTTACGAGTTATGACTTATCTCCAAAGTCCAATCAGACAAAGAGTGATTTTGCAGCAGGGCAATGCTGTTATGTGTTTTCTTGCAAAATGCAGAATTGCAGACCACTTGTAAAAGAAATCGAAGTTGAAGTTTCAAAAAACGTTGTTCTTTTCCTTCGCATGGAAAAAAACAGTTAAGAGTTAGTATCAATCGTACTTATAGAAGTGGATGTCATAACAACTAAAAATGAATGCATCATCGTACTCGTACGAGGGTGATGTTTGCATTCATACAGATCCTGCGACGGGGTATCAATACAAGTGGAATGCTGAGGAAAAGAAATGGGAGCCCAATACTAAAATCGAGACACAAGTTACCGCTGATTCTAATGCCGAGGCAAAATACGAAAGGGTGGGAAATACTTATGTGTATAAGGATGAAAGTGGAAGACTTTTGGAATGGGATCTTGAAGCTAAAGAGTGGAAACCTAAACTTGAAACACAGGCCATCAGAAGGATTGCCAAGAATCCTGATGAAGAGTTTGATTCATCAGATGAAAGCGGAGAAGAAAAATTACTTGAACAGAAAAAAAGTGTGATCAATCATCATGTTCATGTGAATAGTGATGGAGTGAAAACCTACACTGATCCCTCTGATGGAACTATTTTCGAATGGGATGAAGAAAAAAAAGCCTGGTTTCCAAAGTTGGATGAAGAATTTATTGCTCGATATCAGTTAAGTTATGGTGGAGAGGCAAGTACAGAACCAGTTGCTGAACTGGAGAAGAAAAAGGTAGAACCTCCACCGAAAATTGAGAAAAAGCAAGTCAGTGAGCCAAATTGGTTTGAAGTTGATCAAACCAAGAACACTAAAGTTTATGTCACCAATCTTCCCACTGAGATAAATGAAGAAGAAATTGTTGAGTTTATGCAAAAGTGTGGAATGATTGAAAAAGACTTGGAAACTGGGAAACATAAAATAAAGCTCTACAGAAATGAGAATGGACAGGTGAAAGGAGATGCACTTTGCACCTATATCAAGGTAAGTTTATGAAATCACATATTTTATGGCTGATTCATTGCAAAATTTGGGCTGGAGTCGCCTTTGTTAATGGTAGTTCACAAATATAGTGGAGATTTCTGCATTGTAAGTATTTGTTATTAGAATCAATATCTTGTAAAACTGCTGAAAGGTTATACCTTGTACATAACTTGTGATTCCATTTATGCGATTGTTCTGGATCCATGTAAACACAGTGCCATTCACGTAAACGCCCTTCCGTCAGCTCTCCAAAGCCCAAAAAATTCATGGGTTGTCCAGTTGCTCCCCACAACCATCTTTGACCACTCCAATCGTACAATCCACCGATCCATCTTTCCAAACGAGCTATGTTGACGGAATGAGTTAAAAGTAAATGAAAAAGTGGGGTTATTAGTGACAAAGAATTTACCGAATTCTGGCCGAGAAAGATATGTTTGGATAGTGTTGTCTTCCCAGCGGCTATCAAGTACTGCTAACTGAGCTCCGTGGTCGCGACAGGCAAAGTGCGCATTTTGCCAGCTTGCTATGTACGAGCTGAAGTAATAGCAACCATTACCAAGACGAACAAAATCAGCAGGACAAAAGTAACGAGGCCTGACGAGAGATTCTGTGCAATCAAACAGACGAGTAAAAGGCGAGTAGTGTTAGTTGGAAGGAAAAATTATTAAAAAATGACACTTTTATTGTTACCTGATTTGTGTGACAGGAGAATCAGCAACAAAACGATTGCTCGCATTTTCGGACAAGTCTGTTAAACGATTCAACGGATTTTGACAGTGCAGTCACATGCGCGTACTGTCTTAAGTTGCTCTGGCGTCGTAGTGCTGAGTTTTGGTGCTTTTGAGTTCAGCTTATTCATTTTTTTCTTGACCGACCCCAAAAAAGTGACGTGAATGGCTGACAGACTCATTCTCTCTTCAGATTGGTGCCATGAGGCATCAACAGAAATTGATACGTTTCAGTCGAGAGGCTTTTTTATCCGATATGTTTGTCTCATCTTTCATAAGTCCCTGGAGATATGCGCTAGTTAATCAGCCGACAAGGAACCCTTTTATTAACATTTTTCATGCCTTTTTTGTTTAGATTGAATCCGTCGAGCTTGCCCTGAAAATTTTAGATGGGAGCGTTCTTAAAGACAAGACTGTTGGAGTTGAACGCGCCACGTTCACGCTCAAGGGGAACTATGACCCAACGAAAAAGCCGAGAAAGCGTAAGAAGAAGGACGTTGAAAAATTAAGGAAGAAACAAGAAAAGTAATTGTTACTTTACCAGAATATTGAAAATTAGCGAACACTTTAAACATCGACCATTACAACCTTTTTAGATTATTCGACTGGCGTCCAGATAAACTACGAGGTGAACGTGCTAGGAACGAGAATGTAGTAGTGCTGAAACGTCTTTTCAAACCAGAAGAATTTGATGTTAATCCTGCAATGCTTCTAGAATATCAACGCGATCTAAGAGAGGAATGTGCCAAGTTTGGACATGTTAAGCGTGTTGTCATTTTCGACGTAAGTTTTTATGGCTTAATTTCGGTCCATAATAGCAAGTTACTAATTAAGAAACGTAATTCATAGAGGAATGAAGAAGGAGCAGCCCAGGTATTCTTCAAAACTCCAGAAGAAGCGGATCGATGCGTTGAAGTACTGCATGGACGCTGGTTCGCAGGTCAAAAGATAACCGCCGAGACATGGGACGGACAAACAAAATACAGGTAAATAGTATAATTTTTTAAGGAGACAATATTTTACAAGTTTGTAATTCTCTGTTCGCAATCATCGTAATCATAGGAAGGATGAGACTGAGGAAGAAAAAGCTGCTCGATTGAAAAAATGGTCAGAATTCTTAACTAAAGAAGAGCAAGGTGAATCTGATGACGATTAAATGGATCGTATTTATCAGATGCGAACAGATGTGTCGAAATACACTTTTTCTTATCTGCTAACTAATCCTTCTCGATTTCACTTTACGTTGAACTGGGTGTTTGTTATCAGAAAAGAAGATATGCAAGCCTTTTCTGAGTTATTCGAATCGTGAATTGTTTGGCAAGTTAAGTTATTTAGGTTCACATGACGATGGCTTATGATGTATTGAACGTTAGCATTTATTTCAGTTCGGAATTTACGACGCATGGACTCAACTGGAACGACGGACACCTTGGAATTGATGAAGGATCGATTGAAAATACCCACTTTTAAAGTGGACACGTTTCTGAATTGAAGTGGACACGTTTCTGAACTGCATCAAGTAGGCAATCAATTTTTTTTATGAAACAATTTCTACATTGTTTGGTTTCGCGTCATCCTTGTTTTCGGCAGTGGCATCGTCTACGCGTTGTTTCTTGTTTCTATGTAAATTTTCGCCTACGAAGTAGACAGTACCAAAATAACTATTACTGTACAATACCAAACCATCAATAGTTACCATCGGATTCTGGTTGTGCAACGTCTGTCAAGCTGTCTTCTGTCAGCGGCCGTTTAACAGAGTGAGAAGCTGGTGCAATTTCTGAACTGGAGGATTTCTCTTCTGGCAGAAACCGATCAAGTCGTACAATAATAGCGGTCATGTTGTCACACCCTGTTCCATCCCCCAAAGTGTTGGGCGAAAGACATTCATCGAACAACTGTAAAAGATTGATTCCTTTCATTAATATCAAAAGTCTAAGTCCCTGTTAAGTAAAATACTTACTTCTTCGCAAATTTGTGACAAGGTTTTCGAATCAGCGAGACGAGGTCGAACGAAATCGATAACCTGTTGGTTGTTTTTTGAATTCCAAATGCCATCACAAGCCAAAACAAGAAAATCATCGCCTTCTTCTAAATCAATTGACTGGATATCCGGCAAAGCGGTGATCATTTGTTCTCGAGGTCCAAGTTCGGTGTTCTGCTTGTAAGCGTGATCTCCTAAAAGTTTATGATTGCATTTAAAATAAAGGTATCGGTATTAGTATTTGAATGTATTAACCGATCGCTCGTGATAAATTCAATCCTCCATTCACTCTGCCGTCTGCCGTTACAACTCCACCAGCCCGCTCGATGCGAGATCGCTCCGGCTCATCTTCTGGCTTGTGATCAGCACTGAGCGGAACGGCGCGCCCTTTTCGGCTAAGAACACACCGAGAGTCCCCGGCGTTTGCAACATACAAGGTATTACCATGAAGTAATCCCAACACAGCTGTACAACCACTGTCAGAGCCCGGCTATTTGAAAAAATAAAAATACAACACGCTGATTATTAGTTGGCCTGGATAACGCCTAATTAAGTATGCAACCACGTACTTCCTCTTTTAAATTCATTGAAAATTTTTTTGCTTTCCTTTCAGCTTCCTCCTCGTCTTCGTCTTCCTCATCTTCTTGATCTTCCCATTCATCATCATCGTCATCTTCCCTATCATCTTCGTCTTCCACAGCTGCATCTTCGTCAGAGCTCGTTTCTCCGTCAAAATCTTCATCTTCTTCGTCATCACCATCTTCGTCACTATCATCTTCTTCTTCATTAGTCACTATGGCCCTGAACAATGAAAAGGTATTTGTCAACTTTTAGTTTTGGTTTAAATTAATGATAAAATAAATTACTTGTAAAGTTCATCTGCTGATTTGCATCTGAGGGACCTTTTTCGCTCCTGACGCTTTGTATTTTTTTCCGTTTCACGGCGCTCGATCTCAATTTCTTCTGGTGTTTTTTCAACTGTTTTCCGGATGCTGTTACTTAATCCTTTGCCTACACCTTTCCCTTTTACGCTGACAGGCGCATCATTCGTCTTAGAATGATCGGTTTCATGGTTGTCAGACCCATTCTGAGTCTTGCCGTTCGTCTCTTTTTGCATTTCAGGTACCTGGTTTTCCAATTTTTCTGGAGAATTCGTTTTCACATTGTTATCTTCTTGAGACTCTTTTTCTTTAGATAATTTATCTTCCACTGCTTCGGCGGAATTATCTTCTACTTTATCAGCTGTTGCATCTGATCTGTTCTTGTGCTTTCTTCCTTTGGCACACATTTTGGATATCAGATCCAATGACAGTCCTTTGCTGTTTCCATCACTTCCATCTACAGAGTCCTTAATTCGTTTGCCATACCTAGAAATGAGGTCTTCAATCGACATGGTAGCTTCCTCATACAACTCAGACATTTCATCTGGATCATCTTCAGATGAACCTTCTTTAGTTTTATTGCCTGTTTGATAAATAAATGCAGCTCGTAACAGAATTATCACTGCATGTAAAATGGTGCTTACCAGCAATACAGTGTAAGGTTTTCACAACATCTTCTTTAGTCAAAAGATGATCAAAGCCTAAATATGCTTCTTCTAGAGCTTTGCTTATGTCACCTTGTTTATAGGAATCCAATGTTTTAAGAAAGTCTGGTAAATGCTCTGCACAGTATGCGGCTACTTCATGTCCTCCATGCCCATCATATACAGCAAACAAAGAAGTGTCAGTGTCAAAATTGAGTATACAGTTATGGGCATCCTGTATAAGAAGCTGTTAGAATGCAAAATCTTCCATTTCAATGTTAATCAGCGAATAAAAACCTCTTGTGAAACACGCCATCCTTGCATGGAACTTGCCCCGTAGCTAAGCTTCTGCTCGTTGCTCTTTTCATCACACGAGATCTTTTCAACAATTGGTTCCGACAAATAAGCACCCATTCCAGTGTAATTCACAGTTTAATGAACACTTAAAATATCAGAGAGATGTTGATTAAAGCGTAAAAGAAGACGTCACTCAGCAAAAATTTGTATCAATTCTTTAAGGTCGAAACGAACAAAACTTAATGAAGGCTTTTACCGCTTCGTTATTGGATAGCAGTAGTCAATCTTGTAACCGTTAGATGGGTGACGCAAATTTCTTGATCTCTATCTAGTGTTACTAACAAACACTTTTTAGAATATTACCTAGATGGCGTTTACCTACCATGTGGCATGTGCTGTGCTCAGTGCTCGTCTGCTAACTCTCGTGGGCGACTGTGTGGATGACTGGATGTGTGCGTTTTTGACTTGGGACAATTTTTACAAATTTTGAAATCAAATTAATCTCTTATTGAGTACCTTGATAGGTTTCATTGTTTTTCTTTGCATCATGGCGGAATCTGAAGTCATGGATTTTGCTAATGTTTTGGCAGCCGATATACCTCTTGCTGTTTCGAATCTAAACGATATCAAAACAATAGTGAACCAAGTTAACCAAATGGTTCGAAACCTAATAGATCGAGTTAAAAACAAAGAATTCCCTACGGCTCAAGGAATGAGTTTCCTGGATGTAAAAAACCAACTATTATTAAAATATTTGATGGATTTAAATTGTCTTTTACTGAAGAAAGTGTCTGGAGAATCTATTAAAGCAAGCAGTTCTATTGGTAATCTTACAACATAATTTTTAAAAATTATTCTTTGCTTTATACTTACATACTTTTTCCAGAGAGGTTGGTCGAAATCAGAACTTTATTGGAGAGAATGCGACCTGTTGAGCATAAACTTAGATACCAGATTGATAAACTCCTTAAGATAGCTACCACTGGAAAGTTTGAGACCACTGATCCTTTACAATTTAAGGCTAATCCAAACAATTTGATAAGCAAGGTAAATTTTTATTTAATAACCTGATTATCTTGATAAATAAATTTAGCATTTTTATATTCATTTTATAGGTTGACAATGATGCTTCTTCAGAGGAAGAAGAAGATCACAGGGATAAGAAATCAGGAGTTTATGTCCCACCAAAACTTGTTCCCATGAAATATGGTAGTACAGTTGTAGAGTTTATAGTACTTTTCATTTGATCTGGGTTTGACACACTATTTCAGATGGCGATGAAACTGCTGAACAGCGTTCAACAAAATTCGCAGACAAAGTTCGACGTCACGCATTGAGTTCGAGTGCATTGCAAGGTTTGAAAGAGGAGTTCATGGATACCCCAGTGGAAATTGTTGAGTCAACAGCCAATACTAGCAAGCAGAGTATTGCGCGTGAGCGTCAAGAACGCCAAGAGTAAGTCTTCTTGAAGTTGTACCGTCAATACCAGTAATTTTATATTAATTTTATTTCCTTGTGTAAATCATAGGTATGAAGAAACTTACTTCACTCGCTTGCCGTTTACTCGTCAAGAAAGGCACAGCAATCGTCAACAGTACTCAGCTAAGTCCCTTGCTAGCGAATTAGCAGGTATGGGTACTCTTCCCGAGACAAAGCGTAAAAGCCAAGGTGGAAAGAAGAAAGGTACACAATTATTCTTACATATAAACAAGTGTTTGGTATGCCTTAATGTTAAATTTTGTTTGATTTAGGAGGATTTAAAAAGAGGCGAAAGAATTAAGCATTGATTGTTTGCCAGTTATTCATCTTTTCGTATTACACATGTGACTCGATTAATTAGTTAATTCCTCTTGAACACGGTGGTACATACTAAGGGATTGCAAACTTATCCACAGGAAGCCGAATAGATTTTCATTAAAAACTATCCAATGACCCTCAACGAACGTAGGCTCTCGAAATCCTTCTTCTGCAATCTGTCCAAAACCATGGAATCTTTGGGCAAAATCATGATTCTCATCGTTAGTTTTAAAATACTGATATTAATAACTATGTTAAATACCTTGCTTTGCAGCTGTCGGGCACTTGATCGTGACGCTCAACGCAATCGTATGGAACAACGAAAGGCTGTGGTGTAGGTAACTCATGCCATTCAACTTCTGATGAAGCTGGCTGTACTGATTCAATATTTTCAAAGCTTTCCTGTTCTCTTTGGGAGAGGTGCATGCAGAATGGGAGATCTGCGCGAAAAGTAATTTGACCAGCCGGAATATTTTGATCACCCTTTGAAAAATAGAGGAGAAAGAAAAATTATTATTTTGCACAAACAAGTTACATGGAAGAAGTGTACCGAAATTTTAACAGCATTCACTTTGTTCACCTCTTCATAGGTAAGCATGATTAGCTCTAGGCCATGGGATGAGTATGTCCCCTTAATCATTCAATTGTTAGACAGTGTCAATATAATTAGCCATATATAACAACAGAGAGCTATATTAAATTACTTTGAATAGTCCTGGTTTGATTGGTACGCGAAAATCACATTGTTGAGGGAGAACTAGTTTCGAGTAATGAGTTTTTAAAGCTGTTTGTCGAAGTACCATGTACTTGTAGATCATTTGTGTTCGAGTATACGCTGAATGTTCTCCAAGATAGTCACTCTGTTCATCAAGCCAATTCTCTAAATCATCAAGAATATCTTGGTGATCTGCATTTTCAATACCATTTGCACATTGCCTTGTTAGGTAAAATGACTGAGGACTACTTGGAGTCAATGCCTATATGATTGTACAATTTCATTAATTGAAAGAAAAACTAAGACAGATATTAGCTAGGATTACCTTTTTCCCATAATGTAAAGCGCATTGGTGCTTTTTAAGTGGGTTGATGCAGCATGTAATGCTAAGGTTGTCCAGTTCATCTAACTCTATTGAAAATACTATTTTTGGCCTCAAAGGGTTACTTATGTGTGGATCCTTGGGGAGTTGTAGATCAAAGGCACATAATTTCTCATCTAAATACTAAAAAAACATGGAAATTTTTTTGTTTTCTTTTTTCTTTTAGGTTGATCAGACCTTTATATGTAATAGCCCTCCATAGCAATCTGCATGTCTATTCCACAAGCCCAAAAATTTCCCATACTTATGTAACACTAGAGACAAAGACAACACAGGTGATTTCTTTTCAAATTTCTTGCTAAGTTCTTTAGAGAAACCACTTACCTTTTTTATAAAACTTTTGTGCAAACCCACCACTAGCACGTAATTTTATTCCAAATTTTGTGTAACATGATGTTACCCAAACTTTGTCACTCAACATCAATTCATGAAAGAATTTACAGGTCGATGACAAAGAAATGATATCTAGTGGCGTTAATAGAGAGATTATCGCTTCCAATACTGTAACATTTACAAATAACATATTCAAAAACGTTAACATTTTGGGAAGGTATATAGAAAACAAACAGTAATGTATGTTATTTTTTATATCTAACCTTCATGTGGTAATGAGAACAATTCCATTATATCACGTTTTTTTTAACTGTTGTTATAAAGATTCTGATGATTTTTGTATTCAAGGCTTCAAGCAAAGTTAAGGATCCGCTGAAACGACCTTAAATTAAGAAAAAGCAGAAGATTCTAAAAGTAAACATAGAGAATGCCATCTATATGAGATTAAAACAATTGTGTATTATGATCATGTGCTGTATTTGTTATAGATTATCAAATTTATCATTGTCAGTATTATAGATTAACAGCTAAAAGTCATCTTCGGATACATTGGCGGGAATGGGTTTGATAAGAGGTTCATTCCGTGCAATCGGGCGGTTGCTATTTCCGAGACCGACTTGCCATGGCCGCGATTCATTTTGCCATTCGTCGATTGTCACATCCGAGTCAGACCCTTCTTCTAGACGCGGATCTTCTGCATCTAAATCAGAATCTTCTGTGTCTGTGTCCAAAAGATCGCTTTCATTTTTCAATCCAGCACGACGACTCCCAATTCCTTTAAAAGCTTTATTCAAATAAGAACCAAATTTACCTCACACATGTCAAAAGAAAATGCTTACGTGGTCGTGATCCGGATTTGTTTAGATCTTTGAGATCAGGACTCTCTAACGATCCCTCGCTAGATAAATCAAAATCTTGTCCTCCCTCCCACGTACCACCTACGGCAGCTTCGAGAGCCTAAAGTAATAACAATTTATGTTACTGTAACATTTTTAGGATTTTAACTCGATGGTTAGAAATCACCTGAAGAGTTTCTTCTTGTCTCAAACGTTCAGCCATTTTCCGAGCAGCAGCCTTTTCCCCAATTTATTAATTAGCAAGTTTTCCGAAAGGAAGTTTAATATTCACTTACTTGTCTTTCCTCTAGTTCTTGCTGTTCATTTTTCTCTAGTTCCTGCCACTGACTATCAAGATAAGAGAGACAACGGAATTTACTGACGTAATCTTCGTAGCATTGCCGTAGCTCAGCTTCAAGCTTTTCGAATTCATCCATAAAAGGTGGTCTATGTACGAATTAAAAAAAAAATTATTTATCATTTGTCATCACAACCATCACCAAACTTTGTAACACCTTATATTTTTCATTGTCTCCAAGCGCTTGCGAAGACGCTGGAGTTCTAGACTCTTTTTATCGATTTTTTGATCCAGCGAAGCTTCAGTATTAGATATACTATCAATGGCCTCCTGCTTTTGACTGATTTCCACCTCCATTTTTTTCATTTTTGATTGCAGTGCAGTTTCAATTTGTCCCAGCTCATAGGTTCGCTGTAGCACTTGATCACGCTGATTCTTCATACGCATCTCTTGGCCTAAAAAATCGTGTATGGAAGCTCCTTTTGTTGTAATCTCAGAAGCAAGTTGACGCATTTCACGAACATCTTCCGCCTTGAATCACATCGGTGTCAATACTAAAACCTTGTAAAGGTAGTCTAATAAATTTACTTGACCACCAAATCCGTAAAGAGAAGGCTCGTTATTGTCACCTCCTTTACGAGCAAGCTGCAAGGCCTCGTAAAAAAAATTGGCCACGTTGAGAAGTTCTCTCACTGCTATATTGTCCGCTAGATACAAATAATCATTAAATATTACTCGATCTATTACGGTTACATTTATCATGAATCACTTACCTTGGTAAAGTCTTTTAGGATTTAGCTTTATTTGTAATTTGGTATTCTGAAAGAGGAAAGTTATTATTGTATTAAATATCACGGGCATTAAAAATTTTAGTAATGATTTATTTAAAAGAAAGCATTTTACCAGGAATTTTACAACGGATGTTACGAAAACTACGCGCTCCTGTTCTGTTTTTATGAGAAAATTAATTCCACTGTTGACATCCAACTGCTGGCAAAACCAATTCAATATCTCAGCTACTAATCCGAAATTAGTCGATCGGAAATTCTCGCGAGAAATTAAACGCGGATAACCGAGTAAACACATTTTATCAATAAAATCTGTAATTTTTAGAAACCATTACAAAAAGAGGAAACATGTATCGTCTCAAAGATTTTACAGAAATCTATATTTTACCTGTAATTTCTCGATACGACATTTTTTAAATTTTGTTGGGCTGCTTTAAAAAGGAATGAATAAGTCTTGAGGCGACGTTTGTTTGAAAGCATGGCTATTGATGTCTCCATAGCAACTCTGTGTTTAGGGAATGACATGGTTATTATTTTATTCTAAAATTAACACCTACAATTTTTACTGTTTACACATAAAAGATTTTATGATTAAATATTTCTCAAATATTGTATGATTGTAAATGATAACTTTTCAAAATGTAAGCGAATTTTCAAGATAACGATTCCAATGATGGGGTGTTTAGGGCTGATGGCAAACTGGTACCTCATTTTAATGGCGAAGGATTTCGGCTGTGAACGTGTCTTGGCCCTGTTCACGTGTTGTTGCTCTTGAAGCAAATGTGTTACCAGTAAATTTGTGACTTTTGGGCATGACGTTTTGACGAAAAATTATTGAATCCACTGCTATTTGTTTCTCTAGTTTGATTTGTTTCATTTTGTTGACATTGTGCATTTTTGTTATGCCTGCTTCGGTGGCCGATCCGGTGGCTCTCGTACTGCGAACCGCTTTGAGCGGGAAAAAGGGTCCTTACTCGCATGAAACGGAAAATGCTCCAGAATTACTCGAGGATCGGTTGGCAGCATCTGCCAAGAGAGTATTGCTCTCATCCATTGAATATGAACCTGCTCCTAAACAACAACTACTTTCGCTGGACACATTGAAGAGCAAGTATACTGTGCTCAATTCCAGCCTTTCTGCTAAAATCACATCCCTAAATGGTATTTTTATCAGTTCCGAGTTATTTCTTTCCCTTATTTACAAGTTTGTTACATATATTAATGATATTCAATGTAGGATCAAGTCCTGTGACAATTCAAGATTCGCTACCAGCCCCCAAGGTCACCCTGTTTCGAAGTGAAGATGTGAAAGTTGGGTGGAAAGGCTCTGTACCAGTTGGAGCTGGCATGATAAATATGGGAAATACTTGTTATATGAATTCAACGTTACAAGTAAGTATTAAATCCTTTCTATGTACGTGCATTATTTAATGTGTTTTTTTTTTATTATTTTAGGCACTTTTCCACGTCCCATCATTGTCTAACTGGCTGTCAAGTGTTAGGCAATGTAAAAACTGTGATCCTAATGGAAGTCAGCTATGTGTTGTGTGTATTATTGCTAAGACACTTCAGTCTACGCACGACAAATCAGGATCTGTTATCAAACCCATTTTGGTCTACAATAGACTAAAACTGATTTGCAAACATTTAGTTCATGGAAGGCAAGAAGATGCCCATGAATTTATGCGATACTTAATGGAAGCTATGGAAAAGGCGTATCTTCAGAGCGTCGGTGGAACTAAACTCGACTCGCGTAGTAAAGAGACTAACCCTCTCGGGCAGATATTTGGAGGTTACATACGAACTGAGGTTACTTGTTTGAAGTGTAAACACACATCAACCACCTTCCAACATTTTCAGGTATTTTTTAAAAAAAGGTGGCAATGATTAATCAAGCAAGTTAATATTTTTCTTATCTTCTTTATATGTAGGATATCCCTTTGGATATTCAGCATGCCTCAACTCTAGATGATGCTTTGGGTCATTATTTCCGTCGCGAGAGGCTTGAAGGAGACAATGCTTATAAATGCGAAAAATGCAAGAGCAAGGTCCCTGCTACCAAAAAATTTTCTATTGAGCGAGCCCCGAATGTACTGTGCATCCAGTTGAAGCGTTTTGGACTCATGGGCGGGAAAATGTCCAAGCACATCCAGTTCAGTCGTAACCTGAACTTGAATCGCTTTCTTTTTCATCAGTCGTCGGGTGGACCCTGTGTTACCTACAAGTTTGTATCGCTCATCAATCACATGGGTCCATCACAGCATTGCGGTCATTACACCGCGATTGCAGAGGCAAGCAACGGACAACTGTATCTCTTCGACGATTGCTCCGTCCGTCTAATCTCACTTAATGTCGCAATGAGTACGGGCGCATATGTATTGATCTACGAGAAAGTGCAATCGTCTCCTTCTACTCCTACTAATAGTATGGCTAAAATAAGTAACATCCAAGCTAACAGTCCAGCTCCTACGCCTAAGCTTCCGATTCCACGACCGGCGATAATTTCAGAGCCCTCTCGTCCAAAAATCCAAATTGAACTAAAAAAGGCTGATCCTCTTCTAACGAAACCTCGATTGATTATGCGAAACGGGTCGGCACTATTCAAATCTTCTACGGCGCTCCCCCCTTCTCCTGTTGTTAACGGATCAGCCGTCAAGGAAGAACCACGCGTCGTCCCTGTAACTGCTCCAAAAACCTCCCCACTTAAAAATCCGACCGCCTTGGTGCCTTACGATGGCGAATCGTCGGATGAAGAACCAGAGAAAGAAACTGCCACAACCAATGCTACCACAGAAACCAATTCATCATCTGCTGTTTTGAAAGCTACCGAAACCAAGTGGCAAGTCAGCCCTTCTCCAACTCCTATTGAGGCACCAACTACAGTGTCAAGTAACGGTGGGGCCACAGTCGCCACTAAGTGGCAAGTATCAGATAACACTCAGCAGGACAACAGCAGCAGCAGTACCACTAGCAGCGGCAGTGTCAGTCAGAAATGGATCGTTCGATCATTGAGTGATACTGAATCGGAGAGAGCTAATCCAACACGTAGTGAACAGAAGGTTTACTATAGCGACACAGAGATGGATCCACCCTCTACTAAGGCCACACCACCTTTAAGAAAACTGGGTAACAAGATTCGTCTCATTAGTGGGAAAATATTTGGACCTTCCACTAAGCAAGTCGACGCTAAACTGACAAACGAAACTTGTAAAAATAATGATGCAACCCTTCCGACTGAACCAGTCAAAGAAACGAAATCCGAGCCCGTCAAGGAGGAGCATTCCTCCATAACCAGCACTGACCCAGCAACGAATACACTGCCTGCTGCTGACATGCCTGCTAAGTGCAGTAATGTAAAATGGGATGGAAGTCGCACTACTGATACAGTAAAGGAATTACTCCGCATGTCTCATAGTGGATTCAGCGATCAAGGTATTTTATTACTTTTTTATCGTGATTTCGTTTTAGCGTCTTTACTAATTCTTTTCTTCTCTTAGTTCGAACTTGGGATGGAGGCAAAAGTCATTTGACGAAACAAGTAGAGGATGACAAGCGCTTACAGCGCAAACGGACAGCTGACGACTTGGTGGACGAAGAAATAGACAAGGGAAAGGTCAGTAAGAAAGAAACTTATGTTTGGCGATGCTTGTTCTAATTATAATCTGGTGATATAGACTAAGAAGATCAAGTCCAACAAAGAGGAAAACACTGAATCCAGTCCTTCTCGCAATGGTTACAACCCGTTCCAAGTGTTTCAAGACTCTGTTCAGAAGAACAAAGACCAAAAGCAGCAACATCATAAACCCGATCATTTTAACAATAATCAATCTCACAGTCGATATGGTTATCAAGGTAATCGGGGTAAGGGCTTTCGCAGTCGTGGAGGATCAGACCATCATCGATCGAAAAGTCAATCTTGGCGTCGGTTTCGGTAGTGCATCCCATCAAATTTTCTCTTTGTTGTAATTTTCACGCCATCTTACTCTAAAATTCACATTGGTTATAATCGTAATTCTTTTTTGTTGCCATTGGGAAAACTTGTGTAGGGGGTTCAAATTTAAAGTGACCCAATGTCTTCTTTCCATCTCTTCTAGCCACTACCGTGTAGTTTTGTTCCTCAATTACGGTTTGATTTATCGATGCAAGAAGCGCGCATTAATGGATATCATAAATGATGAAAAAATAATAAAAATAAAAAAACCAGCGTTATCTATCTGTAAAAATATATAACAATATTTTACACCCCACTTTCTAACAATTTTCTTTTTTTCTTATTAAGAATTTGATTTCTCATTCCTTTTTAGTGAAATTTTTGCAGTAGTTCATCAAAGGAAAAATCAATCCATAATTTTTTATTGGGGGGGGGGGTCGTAAACTTGGTTTGTTCTGGGCTAGGTGAAGACTAAAAAGATTTAAAAAAAAATCCTTAACAATAACGATTACAGGAAAAATGTAAGACCGACTTAAAAAAATTCCCTGAGCAAAACCATGATGGAGGAATGGAGGAGGCGCTACTCGGGCTTAAAAGTATCGATTCTGTTGGTGGTTCCTTTTTCTGTCACTAGATGCGGAAGTCGTTTTCAGATTTAGTTGCCATCGTTACGATACCTTACTAAGTCTGCAGTCAGCCAGTTGAAAATGGAATAAAAATAAATTTTTGCGAAGTGAAAATGCCATGTTGTGCTGTAGCTGTAGATGTGAAGAAAGAAAAAACACTTTATTTGGATTTTTTTTAAATTAAGAATTTTATAAACTGCTTGCACACATTTTTTTTTAGGTTTTTACACTGGTAATTTTAACATTTTTCAACCAGATTTGTCGAGCTTTAGTTTTGGCCATTTTGTAAATTTCTTCAACATGCTGGTAGATCCTAGATCTCAAAGAGCCGAGAGAAATAGCATGGAAGTAGCTGTACTGCAGATAGGGAACGTGGTTTTAATAGATATAGGAATTAGTTTTGAA
This sequence comes from Daphnia pulicaria, assembly GCF_021234035.1. Classification (NCBI taxonomy): domain Eukaryota; kingdom Metazoa; phylum Arthropoda; class Branchiopoda; order Diplostraca; family Daphniidae; genus Daphnia; species Daphnia pulicaria. Next base: position 15,490,143 of record NC_060920.1, on the reverse strand, counting down.
ATCCAGGAAAACAGTGAAATTCTCTTGCTTAATGCCACCATCACTTGAGCCTTGACTCTTGAGCTAGGTAATAAAGTCAAATCAAGTTATATTGAATTGTCGTTGTTAAAACAGTGAATCTTTCCCATAAGTAGTTTAAAAATTTGTGAATCAGGATCTTTAGTTTTAACGGTTTTAACATGGTAAGAATATATAGCATAAATATGGTGATGTCCTGACGTGTCTTTGCTGTGTCCCACCCTCGGTTAAGGTACTTATATTTTTTATTATATATATATTTTTTATTGATTTTACTATGTAGAAAGTAGAGTTTTTAGGATTCTTCTCTAAAATATGATGCATACATATATCTTTCTAATGATTAATGAACCAAGTGTGATGTTGTTCAAGCACACACAGACTAGGTAATTTAATTTTAACCATTTTAACCAAATCTAAATGAGTTATTTTTGAATTTTTATAGTCATGTCCTATTTTGTTTTGTTTTTTTATTGGAAAATTATTCAGAAATTATTCACGACCACAGTTTACAGTCGGACTTTTGCCGCTTAAATTGGCTGATTCCCTGACATCTGCACTGCATTCTTTATAAAATTGGTAATCCTGTTTGTATTCCTTAAGGTCATTAAATGTAATTGTTTTGTGTGTTGAATTTACAGATAACACAGCCTAAAATTTGTACTTGGCAATTCCATGTGATCATGTGGCCTGAAACTGCTGTACATTTTCCCAAAATGAAAATGTCGTCTCTTATTGCAAGTACCGGCTGTAGGCTGTACGTTTCGTCACATACAGAAATACTTCAGAACAGTAAAAGTAATTGTGTTGGTCAACTTTTTTACCCTAAGGTTACAAATTTAGTTATTTGATGACTTTGTTTCTGATAATAATTGAGTTTTATTTTATTATTAACAGCCTGATGAAGTCAGAGCTTCTTCATTGCAGTCCAAACTCCAACGTGCATGTGGATTTGTTGCAGCCAGCTGGTGTAAGGTATTCCTCTTGCAGGCTTGCTACCTGTACTGGTTGTAGCTTTCGACAAATGCAAAAAAACTTCATAACAATTTAAAGTAATTTAGTTGATCAACTTCTTTACAGTAAGGCATTTACTTTGTTGCTGACTAGCTCTTTGCTATCTGTTGACATTCAGTTAAGACTGTTTTAAAAACTTTGCCAATTGTCGATTCCTTAGTAATGTTTCTAACATGAATTCTTAGAGATTGCTAAATTAAACTATGCTTTTGTCATTTTTTATGCCATTCATAACTTTATTTTATGATATAGTAATTGAGTTTTTTTTCCCCCCTAGTAGGATTAACAGCCTCTTAAGGTCTGAGCCTCTTCATTGCAGTCCAATGTACACATGAATATGGTGCAGCCAGGTGGTGAACGGTGTAGTGAGCTGTTGCATGACGTGTGTAAAATTGTGTCCACCAGTATGTTCGTGAGAAACGAAAAACCGGCATTTTCTTTTTAGACAGTGGACGGAAATGCGTTTCCGACGGTGTTTTTCACTTTTGCATTTAATAATGATGAGGTATTTTTACGCCATTGGACCAAGTTGAATCGAAAGTGAACAACTCTAAAGCATGTAAGTGAACCATAAGAGTTTTTACTTCTTGAAAAGTCCATTTTCCAATTAACTTTTATTTAGTTTGTGAAAGCATGTGGAAGATTTTGCCTGTCTCCGCGTGATCGCTGTTGTGTCATGAAGATGTGTGTTTGAGAGCGTCTCTACAACATTGCAAGATGAAAATTTGATAAAACAGGAAATCTGAAATGGTAATGTAGTTGTAAGATAAATCAAGCAGGTTAGCATTTTGCTCTTGATGTCAAAGACAAGTGACATCTTATTTCATGCTTCTAAAAAAGTTAGATTTTGGGGAAAGTTCTTGTCATTTTGTGATGAGTTGTAAATGGTTTTTGATCAAACAGCACAGAAATTCAAAAAAGTTTAGTGTACATTCGAAGTTAATTATTGCTTTAACTACGAAGTGTTTGAAACATTTATTTTACAATTGTAAGTTAAGCATCACCTGCATTTTTTTGTTTTGCTTTGTAAATTTTATTATTTGCATTTTTAATATTTTTAAACGTTATTCGTTCATTAATGTTATTTTGTTATTTAGGTTTCCATGGTCAGTCTAATGTTAGCTTATGGTTTTCCTGTTTGGTGTAAAGTGGTTTTGCAGTCCCTTTCCAGTTACGAGATGCTCTGAAATGGAGCTTGTGCAGACTTGCAGTTCAACATCACACTAAAATGTGTCATTTGCCTATGTTTGTGTCCGTGCAGTATATGCCGTGTTGAAAAGTCAGGGTTATTTAAATAGTCAATGTTGCCTGATGGCTGTCGGTCTTGTTTTATCGGCTGCATTTTGTCGATATGTCGTCTTTTGTTACCTGTACAAGCGTTGAGGCACGATGTATCAGGAGAGGTGGGCGAACGCGAGAGGAAAAAACTGGGCCAACTTTCGGTAATCATTCTCACTTCTGCCGCTAGGTTCTCTAGTGTTAGTGGCCCTGAAATTGGGCGCGAATAGACTTATTTGAGGGAAGAACGGGGAGAAGAGGGAGAATGGGACGAATGGGGGAGAAGAGGAAACGTGGGTCCCCTTTTTTTCGTACGCCCTCCTCCCTCCCACTCGTCCCATTCTCCCTCTTCTCCCCGTTCTTCCCTCAAATAAGTCTATTCGCGCCCAATTTCAGGGCCACTAACACTAGAGAACCTAGCGGCAGAAGTGTGAATGATTACCGAAAGTTGGCCCAGTTTTCAGAGGGGGCGCCCTACTGCGTTTGCCCACCTCTCCTGATACATCGTGGTTGAGGTAATGCTTGATGTTTCGTTCAGTTATTGACTTTTAATTAAAATCTCTATTCTTTTTTCAGATTAATCGTTTGCTGCCGTTGCATAGCCTTGATCAATTGGTAAAACTGAGGAGAGGTTGCTGAAATTCAAGACAATAAATTATGTAGATGTAGAAAAATTACAAGTGCATATCTGGGCTCCCTTCTTCAGTGGCCCCGTTTCCCTAAATAACCACTAACCAACGCCCGCCGGTGGTCACTCACTCGCTGCGACAACCAGGAGGAAGGGAGATGTTTGGTCGAACGGGGACTTGCAAGGCGCATGATTCGATGAAATCTGTTGGAGGGTCATGAGTCTAAGCCGGAAGCCTACTATGACACACTGCTCTCATAATAACTGCTCCTCAGCTCTCTTCGCTCTTTTTCCGGTTTCTCTTAACCATGGCCGGGTAATCTCCCTGGTCGAGTCAGTCGGGCAGTGTCTCCCCCTGCTTGACTGGCAGCAGTTTGACCCGGACGGTCTGTTTAATAAATTTTCCATGTATAACATCTTACAATAATGTCATATAAAAATGTATTATACATTATATAAATAAACAGTACCAACCAAATCAACAAACACATTTATATAAATTAATTTATTAAACAGACCGTCCGGGTCAAACTGCTGCCAGTCAAGCAGGGGGAGACACTGCCCGACTGACTCGACCAGGGAGATTACCCGGCCATGGTTAAGAGAAACCGGAAAAAGAGCGAAGAGAGCTGAGGAGCAGTTATTATGAGAGCAGTGTGTCATAGTAGGCTTCCGGCTTAGACTCATGACCCTCCAACAGATTTCATCGAATCATGCGCCTTGCAAGTCCCCGTTCGACCAAACATCTCCCTTCCTCCTGGTTGTCGCAGCGAGTGAGTGACCACCGGTGGGCGTTGGTTAGTGGTTATTTAGGGAAACGGGGCCACTGAAGAAGGGAGCCCAGATATGCACTTGTAATTTTTCTACATCTACATAATTAATTGACGAGTCTTGAATTTCAGTAACCTCTCCTCAGTTTTAGCAATGGATCAAGTCTATGCAACGGCAGCAAACGATTAAACTGAAAAAAGAATAGAAATTTTAATTAAAAGTCAATAACTGGACGAAACATCAAGCATTACCTCAACGCCTGTACAGGTAACAAGAGACGACATATCGACAAAATGCAGCCGATAAAACAAGACCGACAGCGATCAGGAAACTTTGACTTTTTAAATAGCCCGACTTTTTAACACGGCATATACTGCACGGACACCAACATAGATAAATGACACATTTAAGTGTGATGTTGAACTGCAATTATGCACAAACTCAATTGGAATGGGACTGCAAAACCACTGTACACCAAACATCAACACCATAAGCAGCTCAAACATCAAACTGACAATGGACCATGCCTACAGAGAAAAAGAACATTAATTAATAACTAAGTTTTAACATTTTTAAATGTAAACATAAAGAAAGAAATATTGATAATAAACTTTGCAAAGGCAAAAATGAAAAACATGTGCAAGTGATGTTTAGTATAATAAATGGTTCAGAACACTTTGTAGTTAACAGTTATTTACTTCAAAACTAGAGAAAAAGAAATGTGACCAAGAATCACTTTATGAAAGTTTTCTTAAAAGCTTCAAAAATTAAATGGGAATTTCTATTCTGTTTGATCAAGAAAAATGTACAACTCATTACAAGCTGTCATAGAACTTCCCATAAAAGATGCCTTATTTAGAAACAAGAATTAATGTCACTTGTCTTCAACATCATGAATTAATTTTTAACCTAAGTAAACAACAACAGTAAATTAAAATCATTTCCGTTTTCCTGTTCTCATCAGTCTTGCAATGTATGGTAAAGACCCTTTCAAAGACGCATTTTAATGAAACGGCACTGATGTGGAATTAACGAGACTGGAATCTTGAGGGTAAGGGATCTACACTCTGGTCATCAATTAACTAAATCTATAGTCTTCTAATAATTAACATTACTTTTGCTAATGGCATGAGGCGTACAGGGTACAGCCGGTAGAGGTAGCAAGTAACGACACATCGGCAAAATGGAAAGTCGTCAGGCAACATCATCAGATGATTTGGCCCAGTACTGCATGGACACCAACACAAAGATACAAAGGATAAAACACACTGAAGTATGATATTGAGCTGCAAGTCTGAAAAAGCTCCATTTGAGCTTACCTCTTAACAGGATAATGACAACAAAACCACCGCACACCAAACAGCAACACAACTAACAGCTCAAACATCAAACTGACCATGGAATCCTACAAAACAAAAGAACAATAATGAACCAATAACATTTCGAATGTTTAAAAAATTTGTTTTTCAAGTGATGTTTAACTTCTTTCGAGCTTACAACAATGGGACAACTATACAATTAATGGTTTCAACACTTTGTAATTAAGGAAATGATTTACTTCAAATTGAGATTAAATTAGAGAAATGCAAATCATGAAGATGACCAAAGATCACTTAGTTATGGTGGAATATTTTAATTTTTTTAAATTGACAGGTAATTTCTCTTCTGTCTGATTACAAGCTGATGAAGAACTTTCAATAACAGCTGTCAAATTTAGAAGCAATGAAGTAAGGTCACTTGTCTTCAACATCAATAATTAATGTTAAACTTAAGTAAATTCTACAACAAAGAAAATGTTTAAGTAGAAAGTATGAACACATGGCAACAAATTTAACAAAATGCTAACCTACTTAATTTATCTTTTGAGTACATTATTACCATTTCAGATTTCCTAGTATCACATTTTTGTCTTGCAATGTAGTAACCCTCTCAAGGACGCTTGGATCTTCACGACACGGCACTCACGTGGAGAGAGGCAAGATCTTCGCCACGCTACAAACTACCACAAAATTGAAATAGAATAATGGAATCTTAACCGACTCTTCTAGTTTAGTTGGTGTCCAACGCAGGCCATGACCCAACGAGAATTCTGGCTGTTGTCGAATGGTGGCTGCCATATTGGAAATCGTATGCAACATTGCCTATTCCTAATAGGGTAAAGTACCTAATTCGGGACAGGCCCGAAAATTTCTTATTTGGGACGAAATAACATTTTTCAGTTTAAAACAAAAACTAACCCGAGTTTCGATAAGAAAAGTTGCTGAAATTAAAGAAAATGAACGGATCTACGTTTATATACAACTATGTCAATGTAGCTGTACAAATTTTAAAGATATGACAAAAAATATATTGGGAAAAAGGACTTAGAAAAAAGCTAGATTTGGGACGTTTGCAATCTTGCAATATTAAGATATTTAGGGGTTATTTTGAGCTGAATTTAGTCTTAAAATAAAGAGCTCGACAGAATCTTTAGATTCAATGCATAGAAATGCAAGAAAAATAAAGAAATTTCCATCAAATCGAACTTGAAGCTTGCTGGCGATAAATCCCATAACACAAAATCGGGACACCCAAGTACACAAAATCGGGACAGTATAATGTACGCAAGATGGCACTAGTTGAACTGTCAAAATCAGGGTTTTACTATCTAACTTCTAAGTTCCGTCCTGGACGACACTTATTGTGAGGTCGAATGTTGATGATGAAAGTTTTTTTCATTACGTCTTTTATGATTTTGTATAAGAGTCTTGCCCCTAATTGTTAATTCTATATAATTTTGTTAAGACACTTTCCAAAAAATTCTTGTGGCACAGTGGGTTGAGTGACTCTACTAAGAATCGCATTTATAAACTTTCAGTCGTGGGTTCAAATCCTAGGCATTTTTGATATTATTTCGGAAATCGCCTCAGGGCTGTCCCGAATTTATAGCACAGTAAGGATCCCCGTAAAATTAATTCTGCGTGTTCTATCCTACGATTTGCATCATACATTGAAGAGATCGCCCTATTCTTGTATGTTCCCATGGCTCAGTGGAAAAAGTGGCTGCCTGGGAATCGGATTATCTTTCTTGGTCGTTGGTTCGAATCTCGGGTAAGGCATTTTTTGAGATATTTCGAATATCGCCTCAGGGCTGTCCCGAATTTATAGCACAGTAAGGATACCCGTAAAATTAATTCTGCGTGTTATATCACACGATTTGCATCATACATTGAAGAGATCGCCCAAATCTTGTATGTTCCCATGGCTCAGTGGATAAAGTGGCTGCCTGGGAATCAGATTATATATCTTGGTCGTTGGTTCGAATCTCTGGTAAGGCATTTTTTGAAATATTTCGAATATCGCCTCAGGGCTGTCCCGAATTTATAGCACAGTAAGGATACCCGTAAAATTAATTCTGCGAGTTCTATCCTACAATTTGCATCATACATTGAAGAGATCGCCCTATTCTTGTATGTTCCCATGGCTCAGTGGATAAAGCGGTTACCTGGGAATCGGATTATCTTTCTTGGTCGTTGGTTCGAATCTCGGGTAAGGCGTTTTTTGAGATATTTCGAATATCGCCTCAGGGCTGTCCCGAATTTATAGCACAGTAAGGATACCCGTAAAATTAATTCTGCGTGTTCTATCCTACAATTTGCATCATACATTGAAGAGATCGCCCTATTCTTGTATGTTCACATGGCTCAGTGGATAAAGTGGCTGCCTGGGAATCGGATTATCTTTCTTGGTCGTTGGTTCGAATCTCGGGTAATGCATTTTTTGAAATATTTCGAATATTGCCTCAGGGCTGTCCCGAATTTATAGCACAGTAAGGATACCCGTAAAATTAATTCTGCGTGTTCTATCCTACAATTTGCATCATACATTGAAGAGATCGCCCAATTCTTGTATGTTCACATGGCTCAGTGGATAAAGTGGCTGCCTGGGAATCGGATTATCTTTCTTGGTCGTTGGTTCGAATCTCGGGTAATGCATTTTTTGAAATATTTCGAATATTGCCTCAGGGCTGTCCCGAATTTATAGCACAGTAAGGATACCCGTAAAATTAATTCTGCGTGTTCTATCCTACAATTTGCATCATACATTGAAGAGATCGCCCAATTCTTGTATGTTCACATGGCTCAGTGGATAAAGTGGCTGCCTGGGAATCGGATTATCTTTCTTGGTCGTTGGTTCGAATCTCGGGTAATGCATTTTTTGAAATATTTCGAATATTGCCTCAGGGCTGTCCCGAATTTATAGCACAGTAAGGATACCCGTAAAATTAATTCTGCGTGTTCTATCCTACAATTTGCATCATACATTGAAGAGATCGCCCAATTCTTGTATGTTCACATGGCTCAGTGGATAAAGTGGCTGCCTGGGAATCAGATTATCTTTCTTGGTCGTTGGTTCGAATCTCGGGTAATGCATTTTTTGAAATATTTCGAATATTGCCTCAGGGCTGTCCCGAATTTATAGCACAGTAAGGATACCCGTAAAATTAATTCTGCGTGTTATATCCTACGATTTGCATCATACATTGAAGAGATCGCCCAATTCTTGTATATTCCCATGGCTCAGTGGATAAGGGGCTGCCTGGGAATCGGATTATCTTTCGGATTATCTTCCTCGGATGTAGGTTCGAATCTCGGGAAAGGCATTTTTTATTATTTCCAAAATCACCTCAGGGCTCTCCCGAATTTATATATTACTCTTAATGAGTCATTTTTGGATGATGAATGTTTTCAATGTTTGCTAATGCAAATCAAATAATTAATGTAATAATGAAATCAACGCGCTAATTGACAAAATGATGTATTTTCAATGGTCATTGATGTCGTCCCTCACGTAAACGAACACAACGGTTTGTTGAAGTGGATCATCATTGACAATATTGTTTTTAACGAGTGAAACATTGCTGTCATCGAAGCAGCTCCACTTGTTTTGTCCATTTCGGTCCGTTATATAAGAAACGTAGTGGCCTGAAAAATTTAATTTGCTTACAATATTTCCTCGTGATAGTTTACATTTCCTAAAATTACCTCCACTTGCAGAGTTTCCTATGTGCCTTATCATGGATTTCAGGGAATAATGTGGCATATTTTCAAGCTCAGGATTGCAGTTCCATGGATTGATGTCCAGATTCGCAGGGGGATTTTTAACTGTGTTCAAATTGCTATGTAGGACCTGAAAAATTATTGTTCTAAAAGGATATTCAAGATTAAGAACATTGGATTAGCATTCTTATTATTTTTCCTTACTCTGGAACAGTGTAAAATTGTTTTTTTACGCGACTCCTTAAAGATCCACAGGCACATGATTTCGGTTCTTCAGTCTGAAAGCTCTCATTGAGAAGGTCCATAAAATCGACTGCCACACCAACAGGATTTGAAGTGATAAGAGGGAAAACGAAGAGATCATCTTGTATTTCGTCGACGTAAATTGATGGGCACCTATGGTCGTATTGAAGAAAAATTATCTATTTGTTTTAATGATAAAAATGTTTGTAAAATTACTGAACACATTGAATTATCTTGATAATTCTCCCTTCCAAATGTTGTTGTACAGGATTTACTGTCTGTGGATCTCTCATCAATAGCGTGTCACGATTCCTAATTCGGGACAGCAAAAAGTAAAGCAGCTCTCCAGCATCCCCTTGAACTCCAAAGTGAAACAGAGAATGTGAATTTTCAAGAGTTGGTAATTCGTCGAGGAGTTCGGTATAGAATGGATTCCTGTGTAAAAGAAAGATTTGTACCATTAAAAAGAAAGACAGGTATGAATTGCAAGGATAGACATCTTACTGGAATAGTGCAGGGATGTTCCAGGGGGACCAATTGTACTGTGGTATTTGTGGTATTGGTTTCGAATAGTGATCAAATGTGAGTGGAAATAAGTGTGGATGTGCTATGGATATACATATGACTTTGGGATACCTATTAACAATTCCTACATAAGTTTTTAAGTCATATACTTACACCAAAAAATCCCGAGACGAAGCACAACGGTTAGAAGTCATCGCATCGAAAATAGAACACAAATATTCAACGATGGGATCTTCTGACAAAGCAGAATCCTTGCTTTCTTTCGCTATTTTCAATCCCAACATGAAGAAGGGGATGTTGAACAGTACTTGAAGAGCAGCATTTACGTAACAGGTATTCTTTGTGTTTTTGAGACTTCAACAAATGACAAAACAATGTGATTTGATGCCATAATGATATAAAAAGACTGACTTACCCATATGGTTGAATGTAATCATATGTGGTTAGAACTCTCTCTTGGCGACACTCCTCTAGGAAATCCGATAAAATGTCTATGTGAATGACCTGTGAATTTTCGTTGCTATTCCTGAAAATATAATAAAGTTAATCAATCGTTTACAAAAAGAAAAGTTATATAAATATTACGAAGTAGACTGTTCATTGCAATTGACACATTTGTATCCAATTTCCGATTCAGGTAGTTTTCCGGGGATACATGTTACATGAAACCTAAAAATACTTATTAATACTTCGATAAGTGAAAGGGAAACGATAAACCAAATTACCAATGTGAGCAGATTGTGCAACAGATTGATGTGGTCTTTATTGCCAATTTTCGTGGTCTGCCCCTTTTTTTGGGACCTGGTTCCGATAAATCTTTATTGCAGATAAAGCAAACCCAATCTATGCCAGGCAGAGGAGAAATCTGTTGTACGTTGTCATCTAGTAATGCAACATGACGAGTCAATATTTCATTATGGCAAATAAATCTGTTTTGTTCACAAACCTGTAACTTGTGAATTTTCCTGTGGGGGATCTTGAGAAGAAACTTGTGTAGGAATGGGTATTATTTCTCCATGTCCATCACTTGGGACCACTGAGGGCTCTTCCAAATCACAAATCTCGTCTCTTGATTCAGAAACATCATTTTTTTCTGAAGGATTGATCTTGGTCTTTTTCTCCTTTGCGCCAAGCTTTCGCTTTCGGAGTAGATCCAACTATTCAACATTTCATAAGATAAAGTATAATATTTAACTGGTAAATTGGATTAATGTAATTAAATACTTACACAATCTTTTGAAGTAAGGGAATTCATTTGAAATCCTTTGCGAAGTAACGGAGTTATAGGATTAGGTAAGGCTGGAATGGTTTGGGCCACTTTGGATGATCTGTCTTGTTTTTCAACATGCGATCCTTTCCAGTATTTAAAGAGGGACGTATGAATCACCTCTCCCTTCCATATTCCTCCACACCTTTCTGCACTCCTAAACTCTTGCAACAAGGACAATGGAATAGTCGATTCAACATGGGCTCTGGCAATGGCAGGCATGATATCCTGGAAAGCCCTAAACGCAATATTAGAGGAATCCAGGTTCTCTTTGGAAATAATGTTGGAATCGCCTGAACTGGTTTTTTCTGGAGTAATCTGAGACCCAATTTTCATGTCAAAATTACATGTCACCATAACTATAGTTTTAAAATTACCTCAGCCTCAACTTCTCCATTTGTGTTGCTTTCTTCGTCTGGAACGACATTAGCGTCATGTTCTTCAAGAAGCGATATTCTGGTGGAAATGCACTTTGAAAAACTTAAAAAACATTAAATTATTATTAGCTTCATCAATGATTTACAAAACATGAATACGTACTCGACCACATCAGCATCGAATGGGTATATTCCGCAAGCTTTAAAGGCATTGATAACTATTTGTGGTGAAATTCCATCCCAGGCTCGCTTGAAAACCTAACGAAAACGATATGTTTATTATTGAAAAATTATGTAGAATGTAATATTTTACCTTTGCAATGTTATACATATCAACAGGCTTATTTGTTTCAGTGTACCATTGCCTGGACTCGTGGAACCATTTTTTTTTTAAAGGACCAAATATTCCCACGTCAGCTGGTTGGATTATGTGAGTGGAATTGGCTAGAAGGGAATAGAGGATTATTTCCTTTTCCCTACAGAATTCTATCAATGAAGCATTATTTAATCGTTATTTAATTGTTTAAAAAAAACTTTCAATCTTTCATTGATACCAGAGACTTCCAATGAAATGTGGCTGCTTGCTCCATCAACTAACAGCAAAACTGGGAAAGCAATTCCAGGAAGGTCCTTTACGAATGGATAAAATTGCTCTCTCAGGTAAACAAGAAAGATCTCTTGAGTCATCCAACCCTTTTTCGTGTTTCCATATGCCCATCCTAGTAAAAAGTATGTCAAGGGTTACATAATTGGAATCTAATGAGCTTAATGTTAATCGTTATTTTACCAGAAGGAATTGAGTTCTTCACCGCCATAGGTACCCTTTCGTATGGGAAAACAAAAAAAGGGGGCAAACTGACACCTGCTGCACTGAATGTTCCCATTACCTTAATTTTGAAGTGTTAATACGTTTCTCTACATCTTTTCAAATATATATCTTACTGTGACCGATCGTTTTGAATTTCTTCGTTTCACAATGAAAACGTCGTCGATTCCCTTGGGTACGAGAAGTTTCACGCTTTTAGGATTAGGTTCCAATTGAATCCCTATTTCATCAGCGTTGAACAAACGAGAAGGTTGCTGTAAGATTTCCGGGCAATTTTCGTCCTCCAAAAAGGATTCCAGTCCCGTATACCAATCTTTTATATCTCCCTCCGTCACCTGTTAACAATAAGAAGTAACAAAAACATTATAACTAAAACTAAATTTCAATATATAGCAACGTAATCACCCTTGTTCTCCCTCCATCAAGATCTTCAGACCTCCTCAGGGACAGATTATGACGAGCTTTCAGTGTATCTACCCACTTCATTGAAGGCCGGTTATTCTTGAAGGAGGTATTCGCATCAATTTTGCAATAAATACGCTGTACAGTGTCAAGAAGTTCCCTTCTTGTAAGAGGGCAGCAAATAACTGCCCTTCGAAGAACCCAATTCACAAGCAATTTTTCTTCATTCAAAGGAAGAATGGTAGGCCTACCTCGAACAGGGGTTTCACCGTTAGAATTCAGTCTATTACATAGAGTGGTTTTGGCAACTTGATTCTTTTCTGCAGCTGCTCTGATCGACATTCCATTATGGACATCATCGATTGCATCTTTCATACTTTCTTCACTGAACTTCATTATAAACTTAAAGAACTAAACACTAGCACAAACACACAAACGAACACAACAGACAGACGAATTCTTTCAGAATCCAAGACAGCCCTGAGGCGATATTCGAAATATTTTAAAAAATGCCTTACCCGAGATTCGAACCAACGACCAAGAGAGATAATCCGATTCCCAGGCAGCCACTTATCCACTGAGCCATGGGAACATACAAGAATTGGGCGATCTCTTCAATGTATGATGCAAATTGTAGGATAGAACACGCAGAATTAATTTTACGGGTATCCTTACTGTGCTATAAATTCGGGACAGCCCTGAGGCGATATTCGAAATATTTCAAAAAATGTCTCACCTGAGATTCGAAACAACGACCAAGAAAGATAATCCGATTTCCAGGCAGCCACTTATCCACTGTGCCATGGGAATATTGAAGATTAGGGCGATCTTTTCAATGTATGATGCAAATCGTGTGTTATAACACGCAGAATTAATTTTACGGGTATCCTTACTGTGCTATAAATTCGGGACAGCCCTGAGGCGATATTCGAAATATTTCAAAAAATGTCTCACCTGAGATTCGAAACAACGACCAAGAAAGATAATCCGATTTCCAGGCAGCCACTTATCCACTGTGCCATGGGAATGTTGAAGATTAGGGCGATCTTTTCAATGTATGATGCAAATTGTAGGATAGAACACGCAGAATTAATTTTACGGGTATCCTTACTGTGCTATAAATTCGGGACAGCCCTGAGGCGATATTCGAAATATTTCAAAAAATGTCTCACCTGAGATTCGAACCAACGACCAAGAAAGATAAACCGAATCCTAGGCAGCAACTTATTCACTGTGCCATGGGAACATACAAGAGTGGGGTGATCTCTTTAATGTATGATGCAAATCGTAGGATCAAATAATTTTACGGGTATTCTTACTGTGCTCCATGAAATCCAACGTGCCATGAAACACTGTCGATCTCTTGTGTCGATCTCTTGTGTAATACCATTGACAATAGTTGTGCAATTCGGAATAAGAGGGATGCTGACAGTAAAAAATGTTGGTTAACGTTTATTCATATAAAGACACTTTTAGATGTGAAGGGAGTCGAACTTTAACCGTCTATATGCTAGATTGGTAGGTTAACATGCTATCCGTAAGACCAATCGTGTGTTTTGATTATCTGTTTTCATTACTTTTAAAAAGTGGTTGTTGCTCAGCACCAACGGTAGATGGCGCTGGCGACTGTCCCGCATTTGGTTTCTTTGTCCCATACTTTTTATCAGTGTCCCGACTTAGGAAGGTGTTCGGCCTATACTAAAGCATGCGAAACGGCAATAGCCAAAAAGTGTCCCGAATTAGGAACAATACCCTATAGAAATGATAGACAAGTGAACATGCAAGGTTAAATCAGAGCTTGTTAAATCATGTTAAACTGGTTAAACGGAAATGGGACACCACGGAAATTATTGACTGAGCGAACTAAATTTATTCGCATGTCCAATAGGCAAAACAATAAATACTGAAATGCAACCTTCCCACAAGTGTATTTTCTTAAGATGAAACATGCATATGATTAAAGAAAAATTTCATTTTGAATGGTTTTCGTTGTTAAGAGTGATTGCAAAACACTGATTTAAATGTTAGATAAATGGTCTGATACGAGAAATTAGGGACTGAGCGATAATTCTCTCTGCAACAAATATGGCGGACGCCAATCCAGAACCTAAAGCTAATATGACAAAAGCGCCTTGTAAATCCTTTAGGTTGAGACTTTTAATAGCCCCTCCAGATCGGTTGACGTCATCGCATTTTCTACTCGATGGTGGCCAATATAGTTTCTTCCAATACTCGCCAAGACCTGTTTCTATCAACTGCAGGATCCTGCAAAATTAAAATATCGCGTTTCAGTCATCACGATTATCATATAAAGCAACATTTTAAAGAAAAATATTCAAGGAATACACTCTCGTGAACAGGCAATAAAAATACGTCTCGGACCTCCGCCTCTCTAGCCCAATAAATAAGGTTCACGCTCTTATAGGAGTGTTGAATATAGCTCACCCTTCAGACATGATCAACTCTGCATCAGTAACAAATGGTTACTCCCAAACTAGTTGATACTGTGGCTAAACTAAGGTATATCACGGTTAACGATTCAGTTTTTCCTAAAGGGTGGATAACATGCACGGGCAGTTATGGGAAGCGGGAGTGCCTTATATAGATAGACCTTACTTTTTATCCAATAGGTGTTTGAGCGGACTATCCGTGGGCAGGGCGAACGCGAAATTCACTTTAAAAAACTCCTGCTTAGCAATACTAAGACGGCAGGTTCCCGATCTAGCATAGTCCTCTCCAACAGCAAACTGCAGGTACGATTTTTCCTGTGTACTCAAAATAGAGGGCATCAGCTATTGCCAAGCTAAAAATAAATAAATAAGTAAAAACTGGGCAATTACTTTTATGAAAGCATAGCTTCCATTGGTCACACGTTGAACACCGTCAGCGTTAGCGTCGACTAAAGCCCCTTGTTGTTTCAAAAGGCCTTCTAGAAGAAAAGTATAGGGATAATGGTTAAAAGCCACATTTTCTTAGTATTAAAAATTCACATGGAAAAATGTTGAGTGTCTTACCTCCAATAGTTTTGTAAACTCCAGTTGTGGCCTCCTAAAGGATATATCATACAAAGCTGTTTTATGTGACGCTACACGTACGCATCAAATTATTATAGGAATGGAATATAATCAGTGTAGTACAGTAAAGAGCGTTTCGAGAGCCGTTCCTCGATGCACTCCCCATCCGAGTTTTGATCCGGGGAGCTCTTCAAGTTTACCAATGATGGGCGATAATCTGGGAAAGCTTAGAAAACCGACGAGAATTCCAACGTAGGCGCTGGCAAACACCACGGCACTCAAACACCAAAATGCTCCGAGTAAACGAGGTGAAAATCCGATTGAGGACAACTTTTGTCCAGCTAGATCATCATAAAGAGACAAACTGCTTTTAACATCTCTGACCAAAAAAGGCAGTCTTAAACTGACAAATGAAGCAATACATTGTCCAATTAGAACTCCTAAAATAAAGAAATATTGCTTCGCTAGAGCCGGGCTTTTTTCCTGGAAAACATTTGGCTTCACTGGCGAGATTTGACTGTGAGTGACTGCGGCTTTCTGGTAGGTTTTCCATACAAATGTCAAGTCCTTCCACAGGACTATGGGTAGAAGAAGGGCAAACAATAGTAAGGAAAGCCAAACCTGTTTTAATAATACAATTTTTTTTAAACGTAGAGGAAATAATAACAAAAAAAGACATGAATGGTTGAACAACCTCTAAACGAAAAGGTTTTATGCAAGCCAACAAACGGTTGTCTTCCGCTGGTGGCGGAATCAGTATAGCTGTAGGTTCTTCGTGAAATGCGACGGAGAAGTCGATGGTTTTAGATCGGGAATGAGTGACGGAAAAGGGACCCACGCCAATGTCGACAATCTATCACAGCATCGTCAATATGCTAAACTAGGATAAAATCTATAAAAGGAAATCATTCACGTGTTCGATTATCATTCCAATCATCCCGTTCCAACTGCCGTTCGCTGTTATTGTCCCGTAAGTGTTATCACTGGGCTCTTCAACTTCATAACTGAAAATAGGTGCAAAAAAATCGGATAAAAAATATAAGTAACATTTTACTGAAATTATTTTTTAATAACGACAAAGTTTCAAAAAGTACGTGAAGTTGTAGATCTTTTGAAGGGCGTGAAGGATTTCATAGCAGTACCCTTTGAATCCGGTTACCGTTCCATTCGAGCGTTCAAAAATCACAAATGGCGGTCGCTGCTTTCCAAAACGCAGCGAGACAAAATATATATAAAAAATAATAATAATAATAAAAAAAAAAAAAAAAAAAAATGGGCATGGATTATATTGATTGGTCATGGAGTCTTGATCGTGTCATTGAAGCGTTTTAATTTATATACTTCCAGCGACGCCAACCGCAACTTGTTCCCGTTAAACTGTTGCCGGCTAACACCTTCAGCCAACTCGAGCCTGAATGGACGCATAGATCGAGTCCACTGAAGATCATCTAATTTGGAACAGTCCTGCAGTTCCCTACTAACGCTGTCGTCCGTGAAAAAGAGTCAAATAAAGAAGACGAACAGGAAGGTCGTTGGAAAAAAAAAAAACTAGAAATGAAGTGAATCGCTTGCTTGAATGGCGTCTCATTGTCCAGCAATAGACGGCGGGAGTCGGCATCCATTGACGAGGAGCAGATGCGATGTTCCAGCCATTTGTTGAACACGTAGAGGCCACAGTAATCCCGGCTGGCCTCCTTCGCCACAAATGCCGTTGAGTGGGAGTAATTCAAAATGAAATTATATAATTACAAAATAAAAAAGGGGGTAGGTGATGCCATATAGTTGTAATAAGAACTTGCATTGAGACGGTAAAGCTTCAAACGTTCAATTTCCAGCCCACCAGGTGCTGCTGCTGCTGCTTCGTTGGATGGGCAAGGTATGAAATCCAGGCTTAGAAGCGGCATCGTTGACGACAGTAGGGGTTGGAGGGCATGAGCGACCCGGCATCCAGTTGCCGCCAACACCAAACCGTCGAATAATCTCCGACCTCCAGCTGCGAGCGGCAAGTGTTTTAATACAAGAATTTAACGATACAATTTGCCTGGATGGCGGAGAGAGAGAGAAGACGCTGCCACACACAAAGAAGAAAGAAAAGAAGAGGGAAACAAACACTCGTTTGATGCCATCTCTTTTTTACAATAGTCCTATAAAAAAGGAGGCCAGCATCACGAGATGCGCTTATCTTTGAAATGGGCATCCCACCGTCTGCCATCGCACCGTGTCACGATCCGAGTCAAATAGCCTCGCCGATCAAAAAAGAGGCACGTATGCTGATGCGGTTGCGGTATGGACCTCTACGGTGTTACCTAGTCTAAGCCAATTCACAAAGTGGTACGTCGGTGTATACCCAGATCGTGTTGCACAATGTCATCGGCGGTAATGATAGCCGCCGACATCCGGAACGTCGTGAAGCTAATTGATGATGGACATCGGAGGTGTCGAGCATCATCGAGCAGGTTGGTCATCCATAACTCGTCGTGGCTTCTCGGTTGGAGCAGGTCGAGTTCGTCGTCGTGAACGAGAGCTTCCCACCGGTGGAGGAATTCAAAGATGAAAAATAAAAATAAAAAAAGATGTTAAGGAATTACCAACGTTGCCAAAAAACCAAATAACCTGACCAGAGAGGAAAAGGAGAGCAGGTCTCTCTCTCTCTCTTCTTCGCTGGTGGTTAATGTAATTTACCAAGTTGTTTTCCAAGGCTTCCATAGGCTGCTGCTGTATCCATCACGCGGCATGCGGCGAGACAGAACATTAAAACTGTGCGGCAAGGGGGCGGTCGTCGTGGTGGCATTGAGGAACGGCTTCGACGGGGTTTTTTTCTTTTTTTTTTCCGAGAAACTCCTGGCGATGTCCGGCGACGGCTTCAATGTTGCCTTAACCGCAGAGCGTGAGCAACTGCTGGACGGATGGCCAACCGCGAACATAATGAAGCTCAGTGGAATCCATCAGTGGCGTCCGTCCGTCCGATAATGAACGTTTCCGGTTCGATATTGTTGGGACGTACGACTCGGTGGATGACATGTGCACACGCGCTGATGCTATTTACGTCAACCGCATCGCGGCAAATATCAGACGGCCAAGCAGATGCGCTAAAACATAGCTCACGATAGAGCTGTGCTGCCATTTGTGCTGCAGTGCACACACACAATTGCACTATGCAAAGAATGCCAACAGCCTGCACCTTTTCCCACCTTCTCTTGTGTGTTCTCTTATCAGCTGTCAGGCCAACGTTTACATAGATTTTAAGCTCTGCGAGTGCGACGTCTACCGGTTGAAGAGTGATTGATTGATCGGTTGGATGATTGCATCGAGGCCAAATAAGACTGCAGTATCGTGAGCTTAATTCTGGACTGCAATTGATGTCTAAGGCTTGATGAAGTGAACAGCGACGCCAGTAATAGGGAAAGGAAGAAAAAGAAAGGAGGGAATACGCATTAACCAATAAACAAATGGCCAAGGGTTCCCTCTATTTATTTATAGGCCACCGGTCGTGCTGAATGTTTGCTTAGGAAAGGTACGTGCTGCTGCGGAGATAAACATCTCGCCCGTCCTCTCTATTCACCCGTCACTGATGGCTGGCAAATGATGCCACAAGAGATTCAAGAATTGGAGAATGAGGTGGCAAAAATCTACGACGATTGACGGGACTGGGGGGGAAATCGACGCGCCACATCACGATAAGGCCCCGTCATTAAGCCACAAAACACACTTTACTCTGACTCGGTTGTTTGTCTTCGATCGTGGTGTGCCGGGCCGGGCCTCTGCCTGGATTCTACAGAGATATATAAAGGCGGGACACGGCGAATCGGCTCACGAATCTAGCCAGCAGCGCTTTTTCTCTCTTTTTTATTTCCACCATGACGGGGTAGATATTCATATTAGATATAAATATAATTCACGTCTTTTCGAATATACGACCAATTTGTAGAGTCGCCGATAGCGCGGCCCTGACTATAGTATATACCGTCTATATTAAGCCTGTCTGCATCTTCTAAATCTCGTCATTCTTGTCACTCTTCTTCATCCTATATAGGTAGGAGCTTGTGCAGTCTGACCAAAACTTTCCTTAAAAAAAAAAATCCTCCACTCTCCTCTGAACAAAGCTGGCCCAATCATCATTTATCTCCTGTTCTGGCCGTTTAGGTAAGACGACGACGACTGCGGAGCCACCATTATGCGGCCAAGAGACTAGAAAAGAAGACTAGAAAGAAACTATCTCTGTGTATAGAAGCAGCTAACTAGTATAAAACCCGCTTTCTAACTAACAAACAAACCAAAAAACGACCCGATCTCGCGAATGTCTGACCTCTCCCGTCCTATTATCTCAATGATGTCACTTTGTGAGGCCAACGAAGTCGTTTCAACTATTATATACTGTTGTATACACTCTTCTTTCTTTCTTTCTTTCTTTCTTTCTTTTTTCCCAAAAGTCTAGAGCTCTCTTCCTGGATTCCTTGATATCCTTTTTGGAGACGCCTATCAGACGTTATCGTGAGCTTGCCTGATGGGCGCCTTGTTGTTGCCTGGTGTATACACATCCCGCTATTTTGCCTTTCCCGGTAGAGTTCCCACACACACACACACAGATGAAAAGAGCTTGGAGTTTTTGTGTCTGTCTGTATGCTAGCTCTCTCTCACTTGGCTCTTTTTCCTCCTATTCACTTTGGATGGGCGTCGATGGCGAAAAAATAAAAAAAAGCCTCGGCTTCGTTCTCGTCCCGTCCGAGGGCTGTAGGCGCGCCGCGTAGAAGAAGAATAATTCAATCAATCGGCCGCTGGTAATGTATGCTGAAAAGAGAAGACCTGCCGCTTATGACGACGCATATAAATATTTTTTTGAAAAGAAAAAAAAAAAACTACCGACTGGTTGTTACTGCTGTTGTTGTGTTGCTCCTAGAAAATGCGCCTTGCTTATACATAGCGCATAAATAGAAAAGAAGAAGACGAAGGAGGAGAAAAAAAATGGTAGTATATAATAATATAAGAGATGTGACGTTTAGATAGGCCGTCGAGCGCGGTTAATGTTCAACCTGGTAGTCCTTCCACTTGAGATGAGAGTGGTGCGATAAGCCCAAGTTTCAATCGGAATTTTTCTTTCTCCTTTCTCGACTTTTGGCTTCTGCTGCTGACTGTTGTTGTTGTTGTTGCTGTTGTTGATGGAAAGATGAGAGGCGGGTTGGCAGCATATCCAAATGAAGAAGAAGAAAAAAACATTTACTCGTAAAAGACCGTGAACTGAATGGCAAAAGCTGTTGGTTGGGTCAAATGGAGGGAGGCTCGAGAAAACGAATCCATCATCCTGCAACTCGATTCTGAAAGTAGGTTTCGGGACGCTGCTAGAAGAAGAAGAAGAAGAGGAAGAATTAAAGAGGAGAAGGGCTGGTCTTCTTCACCTTCTGCCTCAAATGCGAAAAAATCTTTTTTTGGGAATGGCCATTGCCAAGCCCCTCGTGTCCCTGCCATCTTTCTCCTCCTAGAGGCTCAGCAGCAGCAGCAGCACTCTGGCTCCTTGCTCCACACACATATCCTGGTGTAGTAGGGCACGTCGGCCTTCCTCCGATGATGATGATGCTGCACATATTAAGCACGCCTTTGCCTCCTCTGCATCGCTGACATATCGCGCCGGCTATATTCACTCTGGGGAAAAAATTTTGGATAAAAATCCACCTCGTATTTTTTGTTGTCCTTCTGACGGCCATTTCGTGAAATGAAAAAAAAAATACAGAAAGTTGAGATTCGATAAAAACAGTAAGAATCCGCCTCCGAAAAAAAAGGGCAGTCGTTTTCCTTATAACTTTATACGAGCCATTAAAGGGAGAAAGAAAGAAAAAACCCGAGAAAATGTTTGCTCTCCCAACTCCTGAAAAGGTGAAAAAGGTGTAAATGACTGAAAAGAAGAGAGAGAGAGGGAAAAAAAAAATTCCTAGGAGTCGTCGAGTTTCGGATTGGAAACGCTTGGAAATTAATCTTCGCCTTGTAAATCTTTTCTAAATTGAACGCAGCTTGCGTTGGCTTTTTGTGTTGGCTGGGGGATTGTGGGAAATAGAGAAGACGGATCGACGGTCAGTTCATACAATTCAAATTCGAAGGCGATCTAATCTCAAGGCGTTGGGGTCCGAGATCCACCGCCCGTTGGCAACCCGGTTAAACATTCAACACGTCACGCGTCTTTTTTTATTTTATTTTTCTTCTTCAAATTTTTCTTGTGTGTGTCCGGCGCGCCAGAAAACGTCGTCGCCCATTTCGCTCATTCAATTTTAGCCTACAGTCGCATCCATTTCTGATTCAGCCAAGGCATTCTGTCAAGACATTTATGAACGGCCGTGGCCGTAGCAAAGAAGAAGAGAGAACCCCCCCCGGCCGACACTAATGTCGGATTATCGCGACCGTGTATATATATGTCGTTGATAAATGAGAGAAAATGTGTGCGGGGAAAAAAATAAAAATAAACGGGCGACGATGACGCTGTTGATTGTTGTGTGCCTCGGCCATCTATTCCGCCTGATGCTGGAGCAACAGACGAGAGCCCCTCGCTAACATTCGCTCTCGGCTTTTTGGGGTTGTTGTTTTCTTCTTCTTTGCCTTTTCTTAAGAAGCTGTCGACGTGAACGGATCTTCAGGGTTTCTGTATGGGACTATATCTCGTGACACCATCCAAAGCCGGTAGGTTTTTTGAACGTCTAAAAAAGTGACATTAAATCTGATTTATGAGCGTTGCATGTTTCTTTTCTTATTTTCTTAGTTCGTCGTCCAAATGCAGCAGGTGCGATTTGATATACACACACACAAGATACGCGGAACGGCTCTTTTTTGTTGTTGTTTTGTGTATGAGTGGGTTCTTTTTTTTTCTTCTTTTAAATAGCATTTTATAGCCTTTTCCCGTCTTATTTCTTGTTTGTTTGTTTTTTCTTTCTTTTTTAGGTCGGTACGAATCCGGTTTTGGCATATGACCATTCCCGGATTTAGAATTGTTTCTGTATAGAGAGAGAGAGAGAGTGACCCTTGGGTTGGCAACGGCGACTCGTGCGGACACCATTTATTACAACTCTATATAGTAGGCGCTCTCTTGTCGGGCTGTCCCGGTAATAAGTCAAGTTGCCAATCGTCGAGACAAATCAATAATTGTACGCCGTCAAGTCCGGCGCGCGCGCTCGCCTCCTTTCCCTATGGCGACTTGTCTGACGAATGAATTTGGCCGGCCATCAAGTCAAGGCCAATGGACTCCCCGACTGAGACTGACTGCATGCATTGCTGATGCCATATGGTGACGTAAATTACAACTACATCGAGTTCCCTTCTACCCAAGGACTATTTGAAAAGGATGTGACAGCGGTCGTCCGGTTATGGTCACATCTCGAAACGCTCGATGAAATGCCGCCCGCTAGACACACACACACAAACACACGCACACATAGCTCTATACAATCTAACAATATTATATACGTATGGCACGAACGATTGATCGAGCGGTTAGGCAATAGGCACTGGGCTGGGCGCCTAGGCGGCTCTCCCGCTGTGGGACTTTGCAAAAATGCCGATCAGGATCGCCTCTCACGACAGATTTATACGCGCATGCGTTAGCGTCCAAACCATCCGCCCATCCGTCGGGTCGAATCAGACAGAGACTTGAAAGCGTACGGGCGGCCATCCATGCCCGTAGAAAAAGAAAAAGAAAAAACGGAAAACCCATAGAGTGTAATTGTAACTCTTATGTCAAACTGTTTTCCTTCTCTTCTACTTTAACGACTTGGGTAGGAGAAATCGATTGGATAACATCCGCTTCGGCGCAATCTTGGCAAAAGGGGGAAAATGGGGACGAAGGCAACCAGATAACAAGAAAACCTTTCACGAGAAAAAAGTATAGACAAAATAATAATTCCCATCGAAATATTTTGAACGGTTGTAAAAAAAATAAAATAAAAGCGCGCCGAAAAATTTTAAAAGGGCCAACGAGCTTACGCATAGAGTGTCGTCAGTCCTTATGCACATAACTTGTAGATTGCATTGATGCCCCTCATCTTCTTACGTAACGTATATATCGCTAGAGCTTACTCTTTTTTCTCATACAATATTATTCGAATGCCTTTTTTTCTCTCTCTCTCTTTTTCCATTCGGAACTCTGGTCCGCCATCACTACCATCCGGATGACTTCTCACGGTCATTATTAAGGTCTCTCTGTCTTTGTTACTTTTTCGTCGACACAAGAGCTATTGACCCATTAGTGAGGCGCCGCCGCTCGCAGATTTGATTGCCTCCTGTATATAGGATGTAACAACCATGTATGCTACATTACGTTTTACAAGGAGAGAGAGAGAGAGAGATTTCCAGGACCTGTTTTTTTTTCTGGTGCCCAGAGTGAAGGCAGGAAAAAGATGATTGTCGTACGCAGAAAACGGTTATTTCATTTATTATTTCGAAAGAAGAAGAAGAAGAAGAAGAAAGAAAAAAGGGACATGGCCGAACTGTTACACCTTCTGTGCTGGAGGGAGATTGTATAGTTAGTTTAGTAGACGTACTGTTGTGAATGCCGATTGCTCTGATGCGGGAATTCTCACACAGTCGTTTCTCGTTTCTCTGCCTTTGCCAGTTCTTCTTCTTCTTCTTGTTTGTTGGCCCTCGATAATCAAACTGCATTTTCCCTTCTCTCTAACTCAGTATATCTTTCCATCTCTCTCTCTCTTCTTTTGTTCTTTCTCTCTTTTTTCGCTCGTCTGATTGCCATTTCGTGAGGATGAAAATTTCAATTGTTTCCCATTTCTCCCGAAAGAAAACAAAAAACACGAGGGGAGGGCAGAAGGGGGTTCGAAAATGTGGTGGTGGGGCCCCCCTTCCAAAAGAAGATTTCGTAATGCGATAATCGTTTGGCTCGTTTTGACGATGTCGAGAGCACCGCAAGGAGGCCATCAGGGCAGGTGCGGCCCATATGCCACACGAATCAGCGGGTGAAAGACGAAAAATGAAATAAATTACGTGAATTAAAGAAGAAGAAGAAGAAAAAAAAAATAAGGCCTTTCACTTTTTCGGTTCCGTTCCAGCGGGTACTATAGGCAAGGTCCTGTATTCCCGCTGCGTGCATACGTATATAGTATTTTATTATTATTATCATCATCATTATTCTTTTTCTTCGGGTAACACTACACGCTCCACCTGCGTAACCCAAAGTGAAAAGGCAAAAGGGGCCCCGTTAAGAGGCGCCAGTAGTTTGGGAGCCAACACTCGCAACTATCCGCAAAAGTCCACTGGATTTTTATTTTTTTCTTCTTCTCCCTCCCTCATCCCAACTGTTGCTGTTGTTGTTGTTGTTGTGTGCCTATTTCTTTTTTTCTTCATCTCAGCCGCAACGTCATGGCCGGTGATTTGAACACTCAGCACGACTGACAATAAGTGGGCGAGGAACGTGCGGTCTTTTGAGCGTGGCAGTGCAAGATAACGGGTCGACCAGCAGACGGCTGTCCCATTAAAAGAAACGGCAAGTCAACAAATCATATAGATCGCGGAGGGAGAAGAAAAAAAAACCCGAAAAAATGATGACCACACCCAAATGTTTGATCAAATTAGAACGGCGAAAAATCCAGCACATGATAGATGGAGTGGAGAGTCAGGGCTACCTAGTTAAGAGTAACAGCATTCCATCTTGTACCGTCGTGATAGAGTATACACGTAAGACGTGAGGCCATCAAGGAGAAACACAAAATCTGGAGCCTGGGAAATCACCAAATTCCGCTGCTTACGCTAATAACAATGAAATGCAGATATAAGCAAAGGCAATTTTCTTTCGGGTAATCCCCACTTCGGAGGAGGATTTTCGTGACGAGAATTTTCATGGCAATTTTCGAAATCAAGTTTGAACGGCCTCTAGTTATACATCCCACCCGCTGGGACGATTCATCAATGCAGCGTCACCCCCCAGCATACACAGCGAATACAAATCTTTTATTTTGTCTACATTTTCCACAAAAAAAAAAAGAAAAAAAGCTCAGGGATATATTTTTTTAACGATCTGCGATGGGCAAAACCCATCACGGCTGCTGGTGCAATGATGGCCAACGAGGAAAGAAAAACGAGAACGCGCGGGTGATGCAACGAGGTTATGAATTCTATGACTTATGGGCTACTTGGCGTTTTTGGCGATGGTTGGCCCCTTCTATAATCGATAGTGTTTCTCTATTTCCCTCGTTAGATTTTGATAGAAAAGCGTTTTCACTGCGCCATTGTAAAAGATAATCATCATCATCGTAAACACGAAAAGAGATTTTGGTTTTCTGGTTTTCTTTTCGGTTGCCCAAAAATAGGAAAGAATCGATCCTTCGCAGCCCCGTAGCGCTAGTCAATTCACTCATTCGGTTCGGTTATTCGGTTGAAATCGTCTTGGTGTTCTCTCCACTGGAGAATTTCATCCCGGCGTTTGTATCTTTTTTTTATGTTGACGATTGTACACACGTATGGTACGAATACAATCAACCCACCCATTTTGTAGCTGCAGCGTGAAAAGTTCATTAAATTATTATTTTTTTTTTTTGGGTTCCCTTCTCGCAAGTCGATGGCGGCTCGGCACGATCGAACGCCGAGAAGGTGAGTCTGCGCGGGCCAATACTCGCGTGATTGCGGGACCCCATCAGCGTGAATTCATTATCAGTGAAACCGATCGAAATGAATCGAGAGGTGAAAAAAAAGTGTTGCATCCACACCACGTGTAATAAATTCAGATACAATTCGAAAGAGCACGCAACGCAATAATGTTCGCCGCTCTCGTAATAATGTTCTCGCAGTTACAAGAGAGGCGCCAACAAGAAACAAAAAATTATAAGAAACGCAAAAAAAAAACATTTGAAAAAAACGCACACACTCTCACACGTAAACAATATGGACACACTCAAAGAGTCATCACACACAAACACACAAGATGATTTTTTCCGAGTCGGGAGGGACAATAAAAACCAACAATAACGGAAGGAGAGAGAGAGAATAATTGTCTGGAAATTTATACACGTAAAAAAAAAGGAGAGGAAAGAAAAAGTATCAGAAATTATTTGTTTCGTCTTTGTTCTGTACAGAGAGGACAACAGCAGCAAACTCCAAGTGCGTTTGAGAGAGAATAAATAGGCGTTTTCTCTGTATTTTTTTTTATTTCAGTGTTGAGTAAAGAAACTTATGACGCATGATTAACGGCAGTATTTTCCACTTTTTTCTATCTCAAAAAAAAATTTTTTTTTTTTCTCCCAAAACACAAACTATGTGTGTGAGAAGAGAAGGCCGTTAAAAGAAATATAAACAAGGCGGCTCTTTCGTCTTCTTCACAATAATAAAATAAAAAAAAAAAAATGAAGTTGTTTTTCTCTTTCCTGTGTTTTCATGGCGAATGACACACATACGAACTGGGAGGAAAAAACAGAAACGTAAAAGATTTTTTTTCCGAGCGGGGTGGAGAATCTTTAAATTTTTTTTTATTTTTGTGCTAGCCCTCCTCCTCCCTCTTTGCTCACACAGTGAATGTGTCGGCGTGTGATAACTCTTTTTATTTCTCATTCTTGGTATATTTTTTCTTCGTCAAGAAATAATAAAAAGAAAAAAAAAAGGGTAAAGAAGGAGGAAAAAGAAAGAATTATATGTATAGACCGTAAAGTACGCTGAATTGTTATTGCATAAAAATTTGGAATGTGATGAGGTATAAGACCCTATGGCTGCTTCCGGGCGGTAAGAAAACAACAAAGTATAGGAGGGTGAGAACTGAACAGAAAAAATAAAAAATAAAAAATAAACAGACGAGAGACGTATTATGCAATAATAAAAATGAAGTAGAAAGATTCTTTCGTAATGATAAAACTGCAGAGACAAATGAATCGGGGGGTACAATAAATTCAACTGAAGAACAACAACGAAATAAAATGAAATATTTATAAAAATTTCAGGGTTAGAAAGAGAAAAACAGAAAAATAAAAGAGTAGGACGACCGCTCGCACACGTTCACTATAAATGGCACGATATGCATACAAAAGAATGTCTCAGCCCAGAAAAATCTCTCTACCGACGCACGAAGGAGAGGCGAGAGTTCGAAAAAGAAGAAATAAAAAGGTCGACAGCTGTTTCTTATTTTTTGAGTGATGATCTCATTGAATTCAGGCCGAGTATAATATCAATCGCGGGCGTGTGCTGCACAATTCACGCTGTGGTTACTTCCCAAACAACAAACAAACAAGCAAAACTTTTTTCTCTTCCAACTCGACGGTTAGACGCTCGAGACACAGCCTCGGTATTATTATTTATACATGTCCCGGCCATCCTATTCTTTTCCTAAGTTGTCTAGCTCTATC
Organism: Daphnia pulicaria; assembly: GCF_021234035.1. Taxonomy (NCBI): domain Eukaryota; kingdom Metazoa; phylum Arthropoda; class Branchiopoda; order Diplostraca; family Daphniidae; genus Daphnia; species Daphnia pulicaria. The sequence goes on along the minus strand of NC_060920.1, from coordinate 15,462,430 downwards.
TGTCTATGTATGTCCGTTTGTGTGTAGGCGCCGAGTGGAGCTCCGGCGCCCAAATATTTTTTCTTTTTTTCGCTCGAGGAATATCACAATATCTTTTCGCAGACCGAAAAAAAATTACAACAACAGCAACATGAGGAACGATATGCGCCACGCGCTGCACCTTCTTCCGTTTCGGGCGTTTTGAGAGGCTGAATTATTTTTCTCCTTGTTGTTATAAATCATCACAACATGGTGTGGCTGGTTGTTGTTGTTGTTCGGTACATAAACGAATTCAAAAAAAAAAAAAAAAAAAGACGAGAAGAACCCTTTACCCATTTTGGTCGTCTTACATATTATCATCATGAATCGATTCAAAGGAAACAACGTTGAAAAAAAAAAAATGGGAAAAAATTTTCCGTATCCAAAAGGGAGAAGCAACCAAGAAAAAAAAAACAACTAAATATAATTCTTCTTTTCTGCATTTCAAAACTTTTTGTTTTCCCTGTGCGTTTTCTCTTTTTGGACGGATTCGGGGGAGGAGGAGGATGATATCTTGTTGCGACATATGGTACAAGTTGATCAAAAAAAAAGAAAAAAGCGAAGAAATCAAATCAAAAAATTCACGCACAATATAGAATATGTATACGATAGTAGAGGGAGGAGTTGTTTTTTTGTTTAAGGCGAGCTCGTTCACACAGAGACGGAAGGGAAGAAAGAAATTATATATATAAAAGGGCGGCAGCGGAGAAAAGAGGCGGCGGAAGACGAAAAGAGGAACGCAAAAGAACAGAAAAAAAAACCTCCTTTCAAATTCGCTGCGCCACGCAAAAGATCAAACAACAATTAAGGCGATAGAGAGAAGGAGAGAGAGAGAGAGCGAAATGATCCAACAACATGATGTGAGATCGCCAGAGTCGTCAGTCACACACACGACAGTCAAACAAAAAGGGGGGCAGCAGGAACAGGAGCGGAAATGACAGTAATAACGCGATGAGGTTTGATCAACCGCACTGGATGTTACACGTCAAATTGTGCGGGAGGGTTTAAACGAAGGTGAAAAACCGCACAAAGGGGGGAAAACCCGAAAACTCATCGACGCAAACGCCTGCGTCATCGAAATTGTAGTTCATCGTAATAATCGTTTTCTGGTCTTCATCGTAAAAAAACAAAAAGTACAGATTTGGGAAAAACAATCAATTGATTCCCAAACGAAACAAATAGAAAGAACAAAGTTGACTTGTTTCTCCTCTTTGCCTCGGGGCCCGCAAAAAAGGGAAAACACGGGTGTCCCCGGTGTCCGTCGTGTGTAGAAGTGATGGTTGATGGGTTTTCTCTGTTGCGTTTGTTTGTGTGTGTGTGTGTTTGGCTTTGGCCGATGATGATGATGTTGATGGTTTCACCTTTCTCTCACTCGCCCGACCGCTAGTCACCACCGTAAACGTACACGCCCGAAATAATTTTGTTTCTCAAAAAAGGAAAAGAAATTTTTTTTCGAAGAAGTGTCAGCTGGTGGAGCCATTTCTCTCTCAGTGTGCGTTGCGTCCTGTTGCCTAGAGTACAGTATGTATAGAGCAGCCGCCATCGTGTACATCAGTGTCGCTTCATGTGCAGTGACAGATGGTCGGATCGTGAGAACGAACGCTGGCACAGGTGGCAACGGAACGGCTTTTGTCCCGTATGCTTCCGGAAGTGGCGGGTCAGCTCGTCAGACCGTGCAAATTTCCAAGTGCAACCGTCCCACGTGCACTGATACGGCTTTTCACCTGCGCGACCGAAAAAGCGCCAAAAACAAAAAAACAAAAAACAAACAAAATGAACATCATTGGATAATTTTTTTTCAAAAAAACTAAATCCATTGACATTGGACGGGTCAATAACAAAAAGAAAACGGGACACGTACCTGTGTGTGTTCGTTTGTGAGCTTTAAGGTGCGAACTCTTGGTGTAGACTTTCTCGCAGCCTTCAAAGTCGCACTTGTGAACTTTGCGCCTCCGCAGGCTGTCGGTGAAGTCTCCGATGGAAGCGGCCGAGCTGGGCGGCGGCGGTGGCGAATCGCCCGGCGACGAGTGCCGGTTGGGGCTCAGTCCGTTGTTGGTCGACGTTCCGTGCGAGGGGCTGGCGGAGGAGGAGGACAACGGCCTTTGACTCAAAGTCCTGAATGAAAAAGAAAAGAAAGAAAAACAAAACAAATGAAATGAAATGAAATAAACGAAATGATGATTAGAGTTTAATGCGAGAAAGGATAAATCAATCCAAAGATTGATGACGACACGATGCCATGAATTCCTTAGCCTCTTGTCTGTGTGGTTCACATTCTAAATTGCGCACATCAACGCAACGTAAATTGTATAACACAACACAGGAAAAAGACCCGAGAGAAATCAAAAAATAAAAATAAAAAAGAGGGCTGAGGGCAGAGCGCGCATAATGGAGTGGGCAAATTATACAGATGCCCCCGACCCGACGATTGATCAAGTAGAATTTGAAAGAGATGAGAGCCACCACCATGTCCTTCATTCCTTTCTATTTCCCTCCAACATGGAAGAAGAAGAAAAAACTCGACTACAACAACAACAACAACAAGAGAAGAAAAAAGATGCGCAGTTTGGCTGTGAAATAATATACATGTAAACGTAGCTGTTAAATACCAGGGGTGGGGAAGAGGAGCCTTTGACTCGGGAGGCCACAGGATCTTTCCCATTAAAACGGTGGGGGAGGAGGAGGTGGATAGAAAAGAGAGAGAGAGAAAAAAAAACATGGAAATGTGTAGTACGCCGTTGTGATGGGGAGGAATCTATCAACTGGCAGACTCAACAAAAGTAAAAACTTGAACTGGCGGATTCCAAAAAGGCTCGTGATACACTCTCGTGTTCTCTGATGGGGGATGATGGACGACGGCCGTGAACACAAACATACGGGAGGGTTTCAGAATGATTCTCTTTTTTTTTTTTCTCGTATGAAAAGAGATAAGAAGGCCAAGGAGCGCACAAATTGCCCGTCCGTTTCTCTAGTCTAGTCATCATTCATCAGCCGGGGTCTCAGAGTCTCACATTTTTTTCGGATTTTTTCTTCTTTTCCTTTGAACTTTGTCGAGTTTTTATTTTATTTTTCTTCTCGCCTTTGCTACCACAGAGGTGCCAAGAGTCACTCAAGAGGCTCCTTAAAAGAAAAAAAGGGTGGAGACCGGTGTGTATATACGACCAACACACAAAAATAGGTGAGAAAAATAAAATGGGGTTGGATAAACATCCGCAACATCTCCTCAATTCCCTGTTTTGCCATTTACGCCTTTTAAATTTCTCCGTGCATGACATTGACGACATCTTCTTTTTTTCTTTTTTTTTCTTCTTCTGGTAATTTTCGATTGTTTTGGGCGCATCATCTGTGCGCCTGCTCACCTAAATTTATATTTTTACTTCTTTCCAAGTCGTTTTCTTTTCCGTTCTAATTTGGTTTTGTTGCCATTTGGCTGCCATGTTTTATTTCATAAATGGTCCCGGAGCACAACAGTTACAGTTACTAATATAATACCTGACGTAAGTCGTAATTTATACTGGAGAAGGGGGGGGGGGGAGATGGGGATGGCCATCTGGAATCAGCCGGGGATATTGTCCGCGTTCTCGACTACCTGGACCACCAATTTTCTCTTTAATCCGTCTGCTGTTTTTGTTGTTTTTTTTTTCGCTTTCCAGCCCTTTAGCCTTCGCTACTACCCAGCTCCTCCCTACCAATCTCCCATCATTTCATTTTGATTCTAGTCGTCTCGGTTGTATAAATAAAAATCAGCTCGACCAGCGCAGATTAGTCCCGTGTGTTATCACAAGAGGCGAGGGACGAGAACCAAGACCCAACGACCCCCAAAGCAACAAAGGGGAGAGCATCAATAATAAATAATACATAAAAAAAAAACACATGTCTAACGAAGTGAAGAAGACGAGAAGAAACGGGGAAAAAAAATTATTATTAATAATAATAGCCTAATAATAAAAATAATAATAATCATAGTAATAACCACGATGATAACAAACGCTGGGTGAGTGAGCGCCCATCATATTATTGGGTCAGTCGAAGCGGATTTTTTTTTTCTTTTCCTCCGTTCCGAGTCTTAGCCCGTCCAATCTTTTATTTTTTTGTGTTTTTGATTATGTGACTAAGAAAAAAGAGCGAACGCAAGAGGATTGCACACAATCCCACGGAGGGGGGGGGGAATCTTTCCCCGTTCCTTTCATTATTCATAAAACTTAATTTTTTTATTATTATCATAACGGACCTCTTGATGGCATTCAATTGTAGGGCGTTAGTGGAAGAATGAGAGAGAGAGGGGAAAAAAAAGACTGAACGATGAAGAATGGACGAAAATGATGAAGAAGAAGAAGAAAACCGGTTCGGTACGTCGTGATTTTAAGTTTGGCGCATCCAACTACATCGTGAGCGTTCCACTAAAGAGAAAAAAAAAAAAATAATAATATCCCGACGTTTTTTTCTTTTTGTTGTTGAAGAAGGGGCAGAAAAATAGTTCCCTTCTCCTTTACGTCAAATTGTGATAGGAAAAAAAGAGAGAGAAAAAAAGAAAGAGAGAGAACTGAAAATACAACAACAACAAAAGCCAGCTGATGACTTGAAATGTCTTTGAATTGGAGTGAGGGAAAGAGGGGGGGGGGTAGACATTTGAATGTCTCTATTGGCACCGACTTGTCAATTGTTCGTCCTCCTTCTCCATTGCACTTTGGTCCCATGTCTGTCTGCGTCTCGAAGACGGACGTTCATTATAATCATTACGAGTTTATCACCTGATGGCGTGGACTCATGTCATTTCTCCATCCTGCTCTTAAATATGGCCCGTTTCCAGTCGTTCAGACTCGACTCGGGAGGTTGTTGCCTTCTCCCCCCTTGTTGTTGCTGTTCCATTCACACAATATACAATACAACAATTCGGTTCCGGGCCAAAGTGTCGTATACATTTTCAAACTGCGCGCCACGCTTGGATAGAGACGAGATGGTTGTCCTCCTTTTACATTACACGAACCTTCTCCTCTTTCTCGTGTTTTCTTCTTTTTCTTTTTCTTTTTTCTTTTCGTTCGAGAAATTCGAATGCAAAGTACAATCTAATCGACTCTCTACTTGTATACGTGAGTGTACGGACATGTCTCCCCTTCTTTTTTATCAGTCACTTTTCTACTTGTTTTGTTTGTTGTGGTTATTACCGTTGGGGAGAGCGAGAGAGAGAAGCGATTGTAGAGAAGACCGACGGAGAAAAACGGCAAGTGTTGAAAAGTCCGGTCTAATTGCGTGTGCGTGTTGGCTGCGGTCTGTCATAGCCGCCGAGCGGATGTTGGGAGGATCGTATAATCAAACATTCATAACCCGTGAAAATGACTCTCAACGTGACGACGCAACAACATCAACAACAATTGTAACACAGCGGAGAGGTTGAATTGTTGAGGGGGACCCCGTCGGTAATCAACACCGTTGCGAGCAGCACACACACACACAGTAGTTGCATCCATTACAACAGGCAAGACAGGAGGAGGAGAGAGAGAGAGAGAGAGGAGGGGGGGGGGCATAAGACTCTCCGGGTCCTGATTAGAAGTTTCGGGAGCGTGAAAATGTGAAATGCCAAGGCATAATCATTTCTCTATTTTTAATCTCCACGAAAAAAAGAAAGAAAAATAGAAAGAAAAAGAAAATGATCAGCAAATCATCATTAGCCTGTCTGCTGCAGTAAACACCAGCGTCTCTCCCGCTCTCCTTTCTCTCTCGCCTCGTGAACCGAACGGAGCGAGGCAAACACCCCCCAAAACAAAACAGAAATAAACCATCCGACTTCACGAGGAGAAACAATGAGCACGAGAGAGGGGGGAGACGAGGAGGAAAAGCATCTCCCAATTTTTCTCTCTTTTCTTTAAACTTGGGCTAAGCTCCCGCCTGGGTTCTCTTCTCCAACTTCTCGGCTAACGAGTTCATGCCTCAATGCGCCCAATGGGCGTGTATAAAGAAGCGCCACAACACCAACACACTTTGAGCGTCAAATAACCGAAATGAAACATTCCTTTCAGGTCAAAAAGAGGCGGCCGAGACAACAACAACAACAACAACAACGAGATTCCATTGCAAGCACCGAGTGCAAGTAGATGGACGAAAAGAAAAAAAAAACTTCCAACTGATGGCCATCTACGAGACACGGGCACGTTCGACCCATTACACACGAACGAGGTCGTGACACCCGAGACAACGACGCGGCACCTCCTCACCCACCTCAGACGCCACCTTGAGACCTATACGAGCTAGAGAGAGTAAGGCACTATTCTCACGCTCTCCAATGTTCTCGGCAGAAGAGAAAAAATCTCGGCCTCGTTCGTTCGTGTCCGACAACTTCAAAAAAAGGAAACCCTCGGGCCGGCCCTATTGTCCAGTTTCTCTTGTGACTACATCAGCTTGACTTTACCTTGTCATCTCGACTCTTCTTCCAATTCAGAATCGACGAATATGCCCAAAAGAAATCGGGAAATGACAAAAAAAAAAACCCGGCACGACCCATTTCGATGGATTGCCGTAACGATATCCCGAGAGAGTCACCCGCCATTTGACAATAGAAAATTTCTGAAGAAAGGAAGTCCTCTTCAACGATTTCCTCCTCTCCTCCCGACAACATCAATAGGTTCAATGCACAGTGTGTTGGGTCTCGCAAGTATTTTTCTTCTTCTTTTTCTCCAGAGACATCCATTTGTTCGTCTAGAAAGAATCGTGCAAACCATCGTGACCAAAAAAGAACCCAAAGTCAAAAAAAAAAAGAGACTCTCTTCTTCTTTTCTATTCATTCGACTCGCACGCACTTTGACGGGACTGTTTCGTCTGGAGGAGTTGAGTAGACGTCCAGTGACACCGTACTCGGTCGGGAGACGATGGCAACGGGGCTAATACGGCATTTACATTCACGGCATTGCCCATTTGTGTGAAAACGAGAGAAAGGTGGTGCTAGACATTCAAAAAAGAAAAAGAGGAGAGAGCTCGACAGGGGGAAGACCCCAAAACACTTTGCTGAAACTGCAACCTGATCCTCTGCGAAAAATTTACTTGACTTGAAAGGCGAAATAAAAGTCTGCACGACTCCACCGTAGTGACCCAGTGTAGGAATATCAGCCGAAAAAGGACGCTCGGCCTGGCCATCATGTACACGAAAGGGGGGGGGGATGCAATTGGGAGAGACATGATCCCTTGCACGATCGCTTATTCGTGAATACCTACATCTACGAATGCAACGGCACGACTTGCAACAACGGGATTGAAAATAACAACAACAAAAACAAACAAAAACCTAAAGGACTAGAAGCTCTTAAACAAAATGTTCACCTTCAAAGAGATGAAGGAAATACTCACTCCCACGTCCACTGATTACGTACGCTCAATTCTTTTCGGTGGGAAAAATCCCATTTTGTGTGTGTGTGTTTTCGTTGACGTTTGATATATACTGAACTAACGACTAGACTTCCCCCTCACTCAGTCAACTCACCCACACTCGCACTCATTATACAATTCCCTCCAGCTGCGTGTGTGTGTTTTTTAAAAAAAGCAAATTGAAATTTCACTTACATGTCGTAACCGGGAAGGAATCCATCTTCGTCGTCTTCGTCTTCATCTTCGAACATGGTGTCACCATGGTTACTGTGGAAACACAAAAAGAAAAAATATGAATATGAATAGACGATCTGATTATTGTCGAAATCATTATGATTTATCGACTATGTAATTAACGACAGCTACAAGTTCGTGCACAAGGTATTTTTTCGTTTCTTTCTTTTTTTGGGAGGGTTTCTTGTTGATTTGTTGTTGTGTTCGCCGACGTTTTATCGGTTCTCAAACATCTCGAGAATGTTTTATATATATACTGCATATGTACGTGGCGCTCTGTCGACCGAGACGCGTGCAGACGTCAAAAGGGCAAATAATAAATTCTCTCTTTCACTTTTGTAATAGAAAACCAGTCGCCGATTGCTATTGTGGCTGTCGCTGTTGCTGCTGCTGCTTGAAAATCTGAATTTTAATATCGGATATGGGCGAAATCTATTGCTTGGATCTATTCAACCAATAACAAGTTTTTTTCTTTTTTTTCATTTGTCCGTCGCAAAAATATTTTCTGAATTCACAAGGCGAATTGTGTTCATTTTTCTTTTTCTGATTTGCGAGCCAGTAAGATGTTTTTTCCCCCCTGTTTTGGGCTGTGCCACTCTCCTCCAAGGGCTCGGACGCTGGAAACAACGCAGACAATGCACGACCAAGGAGGAGTTTGAAAGAAAACTCGATGATTCATTACAAATACTTGTAGCAGCAGCGATCGTGACCGATTCGAGACAGTATGTGTGTATGTCTAAGAGTAAGAGGAGGTGGAAGAGGAGGTGGAGGAGGAGGCGGGAAAAGCTAGGATGAGCGCCATGATCATCTTCTTCTCGGCCGTCCCAGCATCCGGGATTTCTTTTTGGGCACTTTTTGAGGGGGTGTCGAGTATTTATTTTTGAAAATTTCCCATTCCAACGTAATAAGTTTACATATGTGTAGTAAGTTGGAAAGCTTGAAGAGAAACCAGAGAGAGAAAAGTGGGTGGCAACACAGCACGAGTTGAGTTAGAGAGAGAGAGAGAGAGAGAATAAACGATCACTTATTGCCGGCCGCCTTTCTCTACTGTTGTCTTAAAGGGACGATCGAGATGGACTTGACCAGAGTTTACATTCGAAATTGAGGGGAAGGTTTCTGGTTGATTCGAGAGGCTGTACGCGTGTTGTCAGGCCATTCATTACAGAGTCTGTGAGGGATTACCGATGGTACGGAGCCCTTCATCTCTCTCTCATCTCTCCGACTGGCCAAGGTAAAACGGGCCGGCAGTCGGTGCAACTATTTTCCAAAGTCATGCAAGTGGAACGTCATGGCCCGACCGCATCACGACGGTAAGGCGCCAGAGAGACACTTTACACCACTGGCAGACACACACAGAGAGAAACGGGAAAAGGGGTCCGCCTGGTGACAGCTGGGCCGCCGAAAAAGACAAAAAAAAAAAAAAGACGAGGAGATGGGCATCACCAGGCCGCCCGCCACACCGCGACCCAACCATATGATTACAAGAAAGTCACTCTCTCATTAAGGTCGATGAAACTGCATCATTTCATTTCAACCAGTTGCTCAGCTGGCGCTTGGCCCTGGCCACTTAAAATGACGGACCAACTGGGGGAAGAAACGGAGAGTATACCTAGACGATCTCAATGATGGACGCATACGCATGTAAATAGGCTTGGCTCTCTGCTAGGGCGGACCATACATCATGATTACCGTGGTGGTGGTGTGGTGGTGGAGGAGGAATGTGAAGAAGAAGAAGAGGAAAAGGGTGGTGGTGCAATCGCGTCATGTCTATCCGCTGCCACCATCATTGTCGGCCGGGAATTTGTGGAGGGGGGCCAGACGAAGACGGAAAGGGAGTTGAGGGTTGCGAGCGAGAAAGGCGTGGACGCTTTCTCGGATAAGAAAAAAGGAAGAAGAAGAAGAAGAAGAAGAGCCGGGCATTATCATATTATACATCCTCATCATCAGCTTGATCCCCTCCTACTCCTCCCTCGCTTGCTCAAGTACTACTGTTGCTCCTGCAGCCTCATTGTTGTTGTTGTTGTTGTTGCGGTTGTACTCCATCTTTCTCGACCCACTGTACAGCCTCCACGGCAATTTCCAATGTTTGACTGGGAAATATAAGGAAAAAAGAAAAATCCCAAAACCGAAGCGACACGCCTTTTTTAAGATGGGACGGCCGAGGGAGAAAATAGTTGGGCGTGAGAAGCCTCCGTTTGTTTTTCTAACATTATTTTTTTTTTTTTTTTTTCGGGATGTGTGTTGTTGTTGTCCGAAAGGAAACTATGCGCCCGTCGTCTTATCTCGGCCCGTCGTCTAATCTTTGCTCGATCTTCATCTCGGCTAATTCGTTTACCCTTTTAAGGCACTTGAAAGAAAAACTTGAAATCAAGATAATAAACTTTGAAAAAAATTAAAAAAAATAAATAAATATTTCCAACCTAACCGGGGTCAGAAAAGCCAAAAAGGCGCAGTCTCATCGCTCGACGACCCACCACAAAAACCGAAACCCAAAATGCACTTGTCGGCATTCATTACCCCCATTAGTGTGGCACCGCAGTTAGTAGTTGTGAAACAGCCCCACGCTGTGGCTTCAAAAAGTCATTCAAGCGCCGAGCTGATTAATTAAGAAAATAGGGTGGCCCTTCATCGTCTTTTGATTTAAGATTCTCTTTGATTAGGCGGAGAGAGCCAAAGAAGTTGGGTCGTGCGCCTGCCGGGACCCGTTGGAATAAGTTGCGGGAAGGCGTGAAGAGCTAGGGGTCTCAGCTCCAACACCATTCAAGTAATTGCCTCGGCAGAGACGGGCAGAGAAAAAAAACGAACGAACGAGTTGGAAGAACGCGGACGCGCACGAATGCAATCCCAAACAGAAAAGGAAAAAACAAAAAACAAAAAAAGGTTTGTATTTTTTACTTTTTCTTTTATCGAGAAAACTGCTGGGAGTGTGCTGAAGCCTCGCCGGTTCATATTATATAAAAATATATAAATTTTATATAGATGGGAGAGAGAGAGAGAGAAAGAGTGGGGCGATTAGTGTGCTGTGGATTTTATGAGGTGAAGAAAAAACCATCATCATCGTGCCATGCTAATGGGATCTATATTACGCTGATCGTGCCCCATCATCGCGGTACATAGGGAGCGCTTAAATAAAAAAGGGTAAAAGGAAAAGGTGTCGAAAATAAATTCTAAAAATAAAAAGCTTTCGGTCGGAACGAAACGGCGGGACTCGGCGGGAATGCAAAAAAAAAAGAAAAAAAAAAGAAAAAAAAAGGTTTTAACCTCCGAATCTTCTGCGGTTGCCAGCGGACCACTTGCGTTTGGTTGTAGATACACGCTCTATTAAAACTATAGTTACTCTCTTTCCCTCTAAACTGAAGAGTCGATTGCCGACTCGATGAGCAATTCAAGCGAAAATTGAAGACGTTTGGCTGGCACGATGACAGATTGCTGAAATCACGTCGTGTTTACAGTTGAAAAAGTATGGCGACATTCTCTTTCTCGCTGCAAAGAAAAAATAATCTTCAACCACTTTCCAAAACTTTTTGGCGTTTCGATTGGTTTGTTCGTTCCCCCGTTTCGCCTTGACGTGCTCAAGTACTTCAATGATTCCATTTGCTTCGCATCTTTTGACTCATTTATGGAAAGGCGGCGTTTGGATATTGAAGTAAAGAGAACGCGCAAGTGAAAACAAACAACAACAATAGCCAAAGAAAGAAAAACGGGTCAAGAAGATGAAGAAGAGAAAATCTAAGCAAGGACAGTCAAATAAATGAATTCTGCAAAAAGAACCAAAAACAAAAACAAAAACAAAAGGAAAATATAGTATAAATAATGTGTGAGTGCATGCTCGGTGCGGATGCGGCGGCGGCGGCAGCCAAAAAATTAAATAAAAAATATATAAAAACAAGCTCACAGTTGAGTTCGTTACGGTCGAGGTGGCTGTAACCGTGCGCCCAACTGGAAACGGGAGCGCTATTGAATAAACGGACGTGAACCAAAAGAATTTAAGTCTCAAAAATAAAAAAAAAGACGGGGCGTCGCTCGCTTTTTTTTACTCTAACGTGATATATGTCTCTCTCTCCCATTTTATTTTTCTGTTCCCTCCCAATTGGCAACTGAATTTTCTAATTCCCTTAAAAAAAAAGGGAAAAGAAAAATATACAATCAAGAAAAAAAAAATAGAAACGAGAAAGAAAGAAATGCCATTATTAATGGCGGCTCTGCTCACGCGCTGATAGTTAGCGTTCAATCTTTTTTCTTTTCGGTCGGCCACTCCTACGCCCTACCTAACCTATCTACCTATTACCATCTACTATTTTATCCTTGGGTCTCTCTAATCTTTGTGACTCTCTCTCTTTTTCTGATCGACTCTCGCTCGATTAGACAGAAGTAAAAATGGAGGGGGTTATAGTCTGAATCAGCCACCTGCTGCTTTTAGAAGCATTATTTCTTCTCCCGTTTTTCTTCTCATTCTCTTCGACTCGTTCGAATCCTCGTGCCTAACTCAAAAGGTTACATGCTTTCTTGCCTGATAGACTCAAAATCCCGCAGTGAGCTATCTCTACCATACATGCCCTTTCGCGGCCTGGTATAAAAATAAAAATTTCGACCAAACAAGAAGAATAAAAATGCACACCCACAGCGACTGGCACCACAAGCAGAGCCTCAACGTATTAGCGATGGTGTAGTGTAGTTCCATTGATTTCAATCGATTGGAAATGAAAAAAGAGAAAAGGGTCAAGAGCGAAAAACGGTTGGAAAATGGGGCGTAGTTTTGTAGACTGTGTTTTCCCCCCACCGACTAGCTCGGTGGAGTTTCTCTCTCCCGACGCCCATATAACCTCAAACCGGTAAGCTGAATGCGAGTTGTATCGATGATTGAATTGATGACTGCTGCTGGGCTCTCCTCGGAGCCGCAAGCCGGGCAACAAAAACACACACAAGAGCCAAACAAAATATTCCGATTCATTGTGGGGCTCTGGCCACTGGCCCCTTATTTTTTTGTGTGTGTTGTGTTGTCTTGTCCTATTCGTAGCACAAAACTGTACGGTTTGCTTGTTGTTGCCTCTTGTTGTTCGTGTTGTTGTTGTTCAATTTCAGCCGAGCGCCACCCCCTCTGATGGCATGAATTGTACGATGATTGCCGTGCACGCGCTTCATCCATTATTCATAGAGAGTTATGCGGAGGAGAAGGAGGAACAGGGGGAGACCTCCGCATCCATAAGGGTCCGATATCTTGCGAGAGGAGATGGACCACCTCCGGTTCCACTTTTCCGAGTCAATGACGATGACTGCCAGTTCATTTCTGTCCTTGGGTTCTCCGAGTTCTCTTTGCCCCATCATTTAGATCGATCAGTATAACAACAACCCCAAAAAATAAAAAATAAAAAACCTCCTCACATTTCAGACTCTCTTTCTCTTTATAGAAAGGAGGGAGAGACAAGGCGAAAGAGTGATGAGAAATGATGGGCAAATACGGACCACAACAACAAAAACAACAGGAGCGGCAGCCGGACAGCGGCTTGTTGGCACTAGACTCTCCTACAGTCCATTTACGGTCGATTAAACCCCAAGAAAGACCGCCCGTTTTTATCATTTGTGCGGGTTCGGTGATGAATCCCTTCTCGACTTATCGGTCGACCGAAGGAGGAATGATGAGAAAGTCGCCAGACATTTCAAAGAAAGAAGAGAACGAAAAAGAAAAACGGAATGGAGAAGAGAACAAAAAAAAAAGAATAACTTACAAGATGGGCTCCTCTTTCATGCGGTGGTGATGCGTCAGGAGCGCGTTGGAAGTCGTCCGTAACGTGCACTGGATGCTGGGTATCATCTCAACTCGGACGGCTTCAGGCGCTGCAAAGGAATTCAACGATGAAAGCCAAATTAAATTAAGGGCAAATAAAATAAGACACACGCAATTTTTCGCCAAAGAAAAAAAAAACTCAAATATCCGGAGGGAGGAACGAATAGATTTGAAATCCAGTGGGGGGTCTGTTCTTGGGCGAACATGATAAAAGACCCAAGATGGAAGGGTAAAGTGAATAAACGAGCGAGAAAGCGAGAGAAAAAAAAAAACTGTGTCTGCAGCAGAAGCTCCGAGTGACAGTTGGTAGATATTGCCACGGTGAATGTGTCACGGAGGGGGGAAATTGCTTTAGTTGGCGCTGCCGAGACCCCAAAAGATATGGGGAGCCAACTCAAGCTTAGAATTTGAGCGTCTCTCTCTCTCTCTCTTCGTCTGCCTGTATCCTTTACATGTGGACTGTGTTTGGTTCCGAGCTTGGAAGGGAGAAACAAATGGGATCGGGAGATGGGGTCAAGGGAGAAAGGCAAACATCAGATCGAATAACCTATACCGAAATCCGATAGAAAAACAAATACCACCGTCGCACTATCAAAAATCTACCCTCCATCAAGACGCGGACTTTAAGAAGGTTGGGAATCGTGGGCCATCCTTATTGATGTCAAAACTAATTTCGGAGAAAAAGAAAAAGACCCCAATAGGTGCGAGGCAAACGCACTCAAGTATCAAATATCAAATGCGCAGAGACTTTGATGCGCTAACCGGTCGAATCTGCCGCCAACCCAGACGGTAGACGAGGGAAATACAAAATTCATCGAATTCGTGGTGCGTGTAGAGAAAATGACCCATAACAAAGAAATAGTCGATTACAATCATTCTTTCAATGAAATTCCGTTAAACATCAATGATGTCCATTTGAGACAAGAAGCAAATTGTGTCGCGATAGTTGCCAAGCGCTAAAATTAAAATAAAAGAATCGCATTAAACAATTGTTTTCCAACAGAAAGACACAACAAAGTAATACTTGATCAAGTGCAATTTTAGATTTTTAAAACCAAATCAATGGTCCGCAATACAAAGGCAGCAATCAGTTTGTAAAAGTCTAGAAATCTTTTGAGTACACACAAATACGTGCAGCCGGCCTTCTCACACCCCAAAACTAAGAAACATTCATCGAGCGTAGTGTATCCTTAGGGCGGTTCAAACTCATTGACGCCACCGCCCATGCCGATATTGTAGGAAATTAACAGGAAAATTGACTAGATCAACTTGATGCAGATCTCAATCTACGAGTTCGCGTGCGCCTTTTTTTTTTTTTCCATTTGCCTCTCAGGCGTTTTCACCGCTTTGACGACGGCCGGCCGGACGGACGGTCGGACGTTTGGAAGGAATGAGCAAACAAAGAATAATAAAGAAAGAAAAAAAAATAAGCTATATTGCGCAACAACCAAATCGGAACAGCTGGGAGGCTCAACCCAAAAGATCTAATTAGGTCATTACGTGAACTCGATAATAAATGGTGTGGTCACGGTGCCGAATGGATGTTCGTTGGTTCGTTCAACAAGAGGAGAGAAAGAAAGAAAGAAAGAAAGAAGGCAATGGATGCGTGTGTGTTGGTTAAGTTTTTAAGGGTGTCATCGTAAAACAACTGCAAGATGGCAGAGGGAAATGGCGCGCAGTATACGAGTTTTTGAAAGCCTAAGCCCATAAGCAAACATTTTCATTTGCAGGTGGCAATATGTAGACCGCTAGTTTGTTTTTTGTTTTTTTCTTTTTCATTTTCTTTTTCTTCTTTTCTTTCGTGTTCGCCGTCGTAGGCACAACCATTTCTCAAAGTCATTTTGTCTTTAATGTGCCCCACTTGGCTGATTATACGATCGCTGGCAAATAGAAAGAAAAGGAGAGAAATAAATAAATACGCCAAACATCTCGAGCAATCAGCTCTCTTTCTCTAGCGTTGTCTCTACACTCCTCGCGTAGAAACACACAACCGTGTGGGCCACCAACTCCCTTTCTACTTGTTTCTTCTATTATTCTTTTCTTCGCTTTTCTTGCCATTTGAGAAAACCGAAATAGCTTCTCTTTTCCTCTGTGTCTCTCCTTCTCTCTCTCTCTCTCTCTCTCTCTCTCTCTCTCTCGTTTTTGTCGAGGTTCGGCTTGTTATTAACAGACATTTGACTGTGAAGCCAGTGACGGGCGCAGGTTATCTGCCGTCCCCTGCGGGATACCGTTAGGTGGAGTGAAGGCCATCGAAACACGACACACGAACCCCCCACACACACGTACACAGTATACGTATGTACACGCAGGAGAGAGATGACAAATGAAATATGGGCCGCTGCTGCCGACTATAGAAGCGCACGCAATCAGAGACGACGGGTCTATAGAGGACATATGCGTCTATTCAACCCGACTCGGATCTAGTGCGAGAAAGCCGGGGCTTGTGTAAGCGACAAACTGCGTTCGCTTGTAGACGACGGGCGCAATCGACAACCTCGCCTCGGTTTTCATTCTGGCACCAGCCCTGCGAGTCAAAGTCTTTCAGACTTTTGAGTCAAAAGAGATCAATGATAGCAGAACTCTGCGAGGGTTTTTGTTGGTGGAGCATAATCACTTGCACCTTGAGGTCACACAAGAAAAGAAGTAGAAAAGCCAAAGCAAAGCAAAGCAGGTCCAACAGTGCGCCAAGGACGCTGTTGTTTTGCAAACAAAGAGAGCAGTTTCCGTCGAGTGGCAAATTTGCCTTCAAAAGAGATACGTGGATAACGTTCTGGGCCGACTAGATCGCGGATCGCCATGAATCAAATCTTGTTGGAGCGATTCAATTCCAATCGTCGTCCCTCAAACGCCAGACGGTCGGCATCCAATGAAAAAGAAGCGAAAAATTCGTTACAAATTTTGGAAATTGACTGGATATTGGGACAGGCGCCAGCCAAAGAGAAATGCGAATTTTCACTTGTTGTATTCATTCCTCGTGAAAAATTCCTCAATTCTTATTAATCTTCTCAATTAATCTAAAAAAAAGGGAAAAACTAACCGACTCCACCCTGGGTCAGGTCTGGTCTTTCTACGTAAACTAAACAGAAACTAGTCGACCTCAAACCTTTAACCGTCCTCGAGAACCTGTTATGACGGGACAAGGTTTTCTTTTTTGTTTTCGCAAATTGACATAAATCGAATACATCTGAATAGGTCTAGTCAACAGTTCCACACACGAGTCTAGTAACCTAAAAGAAGGAGAAAAGCGGGCCAATAAAACCGCAATAAAACTTTCCAATCGGACTGAGAACAACGGAACAACTCATCTTCACCCCCTCCGGAACAACAAGAAAGAATCAATCCCATGCAACTCGATTTATTTTCAATTCAATGCGCCATTTGTTCTCCCAATTTTTCGCCAAACTGGAATGGCGGCAACAGTATAGGAACCAGCACGTCAAACTGTTTGTAACCGGCCAAGTCAATGCCGTCATTGGATCGATGGATTCGTATCAATCAAAGCTCTCGACTCTCTCGAAAGCGAACAAGAAAACCAAGGGAAATCATCGGAGAGAAACAATAATCGGCCAACAAAATTTTAACTTTGCCGAGCGCGTAAATCATCCAGCCCTTTGTTTTCTCTGTCACCGACAAGTTACCTTTCGTGTTTCCCTTCGTTTGACTTAGTCGATTTATTTATTGCGTTCGTTTATAAATTCAGACTACAGGTACTACTCGCTGGAGGGGAAGGTTCGGTCGAATCGAATTCAAGTCTATCGCTAAGAAGAAAAAAAAAACACGCTGGTTGTTTTCAAAGTTCCAACATAGTCCACGGACATTTTCTCGGCGTTTTGTTTTCGTTCGTTCATTTTCCGTTGGGTTTTGTCTTTGGCAACAAAAAAGATAAATAAACAAAAAAAAAACCAACAAGAAAAAAGAAAACAAACCAAAAGTGGAAACCATGTCATGCAGTCACGTCGTTCAAGCCAAGCGTGACTAGGCGGCACAGAAAGAAAAAAAAAGAGGGGGAGGGGGGAAGGGGTGGGGTACGCAATCGGGGAATGTGTAAATCATCAGCGCTGGGTCTCTCTCTCGTGTCCGTCTCTTTTCTCTCTCTCTCTCTCTCTGTGCCGTCGCGGGCTGGTGGACCGACTTGGACGGCGAGTCACGTTCGCGGCTCACGTACGTGAGAGAGATGCTCACGGTGGTTTGACTTGACACAACCGGCATCACCCAACCTGCTGCCGTTGCTGTTATTGTTTGGTGGATTTTTATTTTCGTCTCTCTCTCTCTCTCCTACTTTTCATTTTCTTCTTCTTGTCGGCCGTCGCGGTCGTGTTCACATGGACGGGTCATGTCGACAGGGCGGGTCATCATGACCGACATCACTTACCAAATCCCTATGCACCCCGCCCCATTTCGACCGTAAACTTGACTACACGCACGAAAGACTTGTCACAACGAATAACTGAGCTGTTCAAATCCCTAGAACTGATGGCCAACGAAATTTCCCGACTGGTTTTGTTTCTTTTTCTATTTTTCATTTCGGCAACTCAAACAAGTGACGACCGACTTCTATGGCCATCATTACAAACTATTAGTAGCCTAGTCCCACTACTGGTTTTGACTGCACTGCTAACGTGTTCTGTTCCTGATGGGACACGCATTTCTCGTCATTTTGAAAGGGCAACAAAAAAAAACAAAAACGACAAATCCCTGGATTTGCCGACAATAAACTTCGTCGGTTCATCGGTTATTTATGAAACCGGATAGATTCCTGACAAAAGCCCAACTTCTCCCGTCACAATTCCGCGAAAGAAAATGGGAAAAATGCCGCTCCTTGAAAAGCAAATTATTCTCGTGTCTTGCAAATCATATCTAGCAGCTCCATGTTTCGGGTGTGGCAGACTTGTGTGTTGACGGAGGTCGTCTCACAATGGCTGCACACATGGTCGATTCGGATAAACAATATTACCTCGATCGCAAAGGCAAATCAGGGATATCAAACAAAAAGAGAGCAAGAACTTAACAAGAAAAACAAGAAAATATGCAGGAAATCAGAGACGACGGACAAATGTCAAGACTTAAAAACCAGACCAGCTGGTAGTAGTTAACTAGGATCTACTAGTACCTTCTAAGAAAAAGGGGTGAAGGTTACAAATCAATCAAACGGGCGGCGGTTGGGAACGAACACACGCAAAAAAAAAAAAAAAAACCCAAAAAACAGGCACATAAATAAATAGAAATTAAGGAAAAACCTGTTTCCGTTTGGAAACCAAGAAACACAATCGGCAATGACAAACGTTAAGGACAGGTATACACACACACCAGATCGAAAAACAAATTAACCCAGCAGTTACAACGGGAAAAGGTGTCAGGTCTCGTGATCTTTCTTCCAGCTTTTATTTTTCTTTTCTTCTCATGTGTGTGTGTGTTGTAGATTTATTCAATTCAGCACCGAGTACTGCGCATTAAAACACAGATAGACTGTGGCGAGAAAGTTCAATAACGTTGCGAAACCATTCACAAGAAAAGAAAGAAAGAAAAAATTGCTTAAAACAAAAACAAAAAAACGAATGGTTCGATCAATCGCCCAGATGACTGAATTAAGACACAAGGTTGCATATGCTTTGTATACGGTGGATAAGTCACAGCACGAAAAGTCCAGACTCTCCGGCGGTCTGGAAACCTCAACTGGTGTATGGTTAGATACACCTGCTATTCATGTAAATGGGTTTTTCCAGCCCGGAATCGCACAACGATACGAAGTAGAAAAAGGAGCGGGGCCCTAGCGACCAACTATTGAGATATAAAAAATAAAAAAATAAAATAAAATAACGAGGAAGAACTGGGACGCGATTCTCGGTAAAAAGGAGGATGACTCACGTTCATCTGATGGTCTTGTTATTTACAAGTAATATAGAATTTTCTCCGCGCAATCATAACGGCCGTGTTTCTTTTTCTCGACGCCAATTGGGACCACCTCTGTCGGTGGTGACTTTCCACCGGATTACATTGGAGAAAGAGAGGAGGACATTTCGAAAGAGTTGAGTCGAGTCATCGTTCCTTTGGTCACGATAAAAAAAAAAAAAAAGATACGGCCCAGATGTACATAATGCCAATGGGAGGGAGAAGGAAAGAAAAAAAGGAGTATACCGTACATACCGGTATATACACACACGCCATAACTTGGCTATTGTGTACCAAGATGGGCGGGCGGATGGAAGCGAGGAGAGTCGTCATCCCTTGCTATTACAGTAAAGTAATAACACGACCATATTCCTGCATTAGATAGTAAAGCTCGACAAGCTCCACTGCCACCAATTTTGTTTTCTTCTTCTTTCGCGCTGGAAAGAGAGGCGCAGAGACTCTCGTAAATCACAAAAACGTTAAGTGCGGGCACGCGCAACCTATACTACCCCCACCCAGTAATGAGGCGTCCAATTTACGGTGTAGTACCTGTAGCATTTATTCATTTATTTCTTCAACTAGCGAATGGAGCAAAAGAAAGAAAGAAAAAATGGAGAGAGAAAGAGAGAAGACGAAGAAAATATGATTGCATATCTACGCTGCATCATAAATATGAAGGTGGAAAACAAGGAACCTTATGGCCTCCACCAACTCTCTCTTTCTCCGCTGCAGGAGGCCGAAAGACAAAAAACGACAGAAAGAAAATAGCCGACCGACTTTTTTTTTAAGGGGGGGCTCGGCCCCTCCTCAATCATGAAATAATACAACACACGATTCATAAAGCAATAGTCTTAGTGGCCGTCGTCGTCGTCGCTGTCCGTCGAGCATCGTCGGCAGCGTGGAAACTGGGCAGAGAAATGCCCTGCCTAGAAACCGCAATATTTAGATAAATACGGCAACAACCAACGTCGTTCGACAATAAGAAAAAGAAAAAAATTTGGTTGGGCGCCGCAGCCGTCGCCGCCACCGCCGCGATAAATTACCAGCAACAACAACAGCGGTGGCGGCACATTCATTTAAATGTTTCTCCAAGTCCGCCACTACCGCGTGCTGCAGCTGCAATTGTTGTTGTTGTTGTGTCTTTTATCTTGGCCAACCGAGATCTTTACTTCCATGCAAACAACTAAAGTGGCCAGACAAGTATTGGAGTTTAGACTTTTTAAGGTCTTTTGTCAAAATGGCAACCACCACACGACCGCGGCGTTCCGAGAAACAGTCCGTTTGTTGGAACCGGCGGCGGCGGCGGCGGCGAGAAACAAGTCGAAGGAAACAAAAGCGGCCTACCACCGACATTTTTTCTTTCTCCCATTGCTCCCCGTTCAAAAGGGAAGAAAAAGCTATTTTACATGAAAGAAAGGGGTACTAATGCATTACGCACGGTGCCAGGACAATGCAAGGAAACAAGAACCACACAAACGGACAAGGAGAAGCCAGGCGTACGTGTGTGGTGCACGATCGTTCCGCCGCGGATGTGTCTGCCCCTCATCATCGACGGCCGCGGGAGCATCGTCGATGGTTCCCCCGACAACAGCAGCAACAACAACAACAGAAAAGCCAAAAATGCAACCGGCGTTTATGAGGTATAATCACACGCCATTTGCGTTGCTCCTCAACGCAGCGAGGAAGAAAAAAGAGAAAGAAAACCATTCGTACACAATGAACCTAAAAAAAAGTTCCGCCACACGGTCCGCAAAACACGCGCGCAATTCAACCAATAGAAGTGCCCCCCCCCCCCTCAAAGCCTGGAAGAAAAATACATAGAAAAAGCTGAACGCTGCTCCACTGATTCTTTCTCCGACTCCCCAACAACCAACAGCAACAAAATTAAAGAAAGAAACCATTAGCGGCGACAGACAAGAAAAGAATGAGCTAGACTCTCTCCCCTACCACCACCACTCGGATTACTTAGTGTTGTGTAACCAATCACGCGACGGCCAACCGCAAAACGACAGATCAGTACCAACAATTGCCAGTGTCCCCCCCCCTCTCCGAGGGAGAAACTGATAATTAAAAAAACCGAAAAAATGACACACACGGCGACATAAATGGCCGAGCAGTTTGGTTGAATTCATCTTTTTTGGGGCTCTCCAAAATGAATCGTGATGGCTTTGATGATGATGATTCACGAGCGCTCTATCCGGGCGTGATGAGCGGTGTCGGTCCCTACATGTACTATATTATAATGTTCAGTGTGTGTTGTTGGTGGTGCTGTTCGCCGGTGCGGCTCACCGCAGGTTTCGGCCAAGTGAATTCCTTTCTTGTTTTTCTTCTTCTTTTCGAATTTTTTTTTTTTGGATGGGGAGAGAGAAAAACCCAAAACAACAGCAACAAAAGCTGACGGGGCTGAAGTGGAAAATGTTTCCGAGGGGCGCGCATCTTGTCGCGGTTGAGAGTCGACCGAGCGATTTCAGTTGGTGTTGTTGGCAATCAACAGCACAGAAGAGAAGCGGCGGCAAGAGAGTAGCCGAAAAACTCTCCGCCACTTAATCGGATAATGACTAGGTAACGGTGCGGAACTCTCAATGGCGGAGACAAGGACCGTTATTACACGTACCCCGTTTTATAATGCTTTATTATTACACACACATACGAATATAAATTGTATAAATTAGAGTTAAAAACGGAAAAAACAATAACAAGAAAACAAAAGGCGAGGCCATTTATAATCATCTGACTAGCGTGGATGAAAAATAGAAAACAAAAAGGAAATCGCTCCTTTTCCCGTTTCTTATCGGGACGACCGAGAATATCCACCAACTCATTTTCAAAAATGTCGGAGAAACGAAGCGAAGGAAATAACTTATCGGATAGCGCCGGTATACGGATAGGGACGCTCGAGGTTCAATAACAAAAAAACAAATTAAAAATGAATAAATAAAACAAGAACCGGTACAACAAACAACAAAGAAGAATAAAAATGACGACAAACAAGCCCCTAGGGCTATTTTGCGCAAAAAATGTAAAAAAAAGATAGTAAGCGTATAGAAGAAGAAATTGTCTATTTTCAAAGGCTTGTCTAGTTCTAGTAGCAGGGCAAGTAGTTGGACGCCGGTCTATCTGTAATGAAGTGCGGCAGAACACGGACGTACGTCGTCGGTCGTAAATCACGGCCGAGAGAGCGACATAGAGCGCGAGTTGGCGCGCGCGAGCATGGGCTAAATTATAAATTCAAATTCATCTTCTTGTATTTTCGTCTTTTCTTTTCCACGTTTTTTTTGGTATTTTATTATCAATTTTTTGCCTTCGAGCATCGGGTCTTTCGGGCTGGAAAACCACAACCAAAGAAAAAAAGAGGGTTTTTGAATATCTGGAGGTTACGTACTGATTTTTTTATGTTGTTACATCCGAGAACGGGAGGAGAAGAAGAAAACATAGCGCCCAATAATTTCCAAATTCAAAAAAGTAAAAAAAGGGTCAAAGAGGTCATAACGTTCGCGCGACTCTCTTTTTTGTTTCGTTCCCGACCTTGATGGCGGCGTTACCTTTTGTTGTGGGCCGTTGATTGCGCAGAGTAATAAAAACAGAGGGGTGTGGATGGACGGATTGATTGCATCACACAAACACCGAGGCGTGTCCGATAGTTCTCTTCCACACACGCCGTCATTATCGAGTCCAATGTCGGCGGCGGCGACGGTGATCAGTGCCGTGGTCTCTTCTCCCTACGTTCCTTGTCTCTCACCTCAATGCTCGGCACTCAACCCACGCCCATATTAATTCCATCCGCTAGCTCAATTTCCCTTTTTTTTTTTGTTTTTTTTTTTTTTTCTCCTTGAAATTCAGAAAAAAATCCGACACCGGCCACTCTACATTCACCTTATTACGAAACACAATTCAACAATTTTCTAACCAAAAAGTTCGATATTCATTGACGCGTGGAGGGGTCTATCCTTGTATTGTCTGATGTTAACACAAAAACGTCGGCGTCGGTGAAGAAAAAAAAAAGGTATAATAAAAATAAAAAGAAATAATCGTCTCTGGTTCATTCAAAAAATGCCAAACGGGCTGCTGCATAAAAGGCAAAGAAACAACCAACCGAATCCACAACATCAGGAGGATATTTCAGTAGTGTATACATTATTCAAAAAGAGAGGGAAAAGAAAAAAACAACAACTCCGGTATCTCTCAATTTCATGTTCGCCTTCATCTTTTTACTGTCACGGTCAGTGTATTTCTCTCCAATAACGACCGCCGATCTTGCGTTATTTTTTTCGGGCAGAAGGGCTCGACACGAGGAATAAAAGTTTCCTCCGAGTGCGGCAATTTTTCACGGCGTTAAAGGCACATCATCATTTTTATTTTTGAAGAGACGCGAGGAAAAAGAAAGAAAACCCACCGGGTCTCATTATACCGTCCCGGCGCAGAAGCGGCGATGAAATGGTATAAAAGTTAATACTATTATTACTGCTGCGAGGTAGAGAAGAAAAAGATGGTCATGAAACAAAAAACGTTGCACGGCCAAAATCACCGAAAACAAAACAACAACAGCTGTTGCTTCTGAGAACTTGCATTGCAAAACGGAGGAATGTTTAGGAATCGAATGATGGAAAGTCCCAACGATCGCCTTCACATTTGTTCCGATAGTAAAAACCAAGAGAATCTCTTATTTTTTTTTTTCCTTTCCAATTGGTGGGCCGAGTCGTCGGCTCTTTAGATTTTTGAAGAGCCCCATTTTATTGCCTTCACCGTGAACAGTTTTCGATAGATCGATCTTATCTCTCCATCCATCTTATCTTTATTTAGCCGTGGTGCGCGAGCGCGTGCGTCCATTATTGGAAACGGGCGGGGGTTCATTTTCATTCCCCGACCAAACTAAATAAAATCTGAAATAAAAGGCAGTTCCAGTCTGTCCCGAACCGAGCAGATGCGGAACAATCACACACAGCCACGGGAATATTTTATTGATTGTCATTTGGCAATGAATTAAAGCCAACGGTAGGGATTGGAAATCCGGGTGATGAATAGTAAAAAGTTATTTTAGAAAGGAGGATGTATATAAATCCAGGGAAAATGACATTTGATTGCCTAGAAATTGTGCTAAAACCAATCCTCCTTTCTTTTCTGGTTTTTATTATTGGCGAAACCCCATAGCCCAGGAGAGAGAGTTGCCAGACACATTTGATTGCGTTTTTTTTTCCCAGAATATCTGCACTTAATAGCCAATTGGGATCCAAGAAAAGTCACGGGAAGATATAGAATCGGAGGGGGTTGGAACGAACACGGCTGAGTTTTCGACTGCGGCTTTTAAACTCGACTCGCTCATCATCGGAGGGCCCAGTGCGATGATGATAGTCATCGCGCCCCAGCGTCTTCATTATAATATGTTAATTAGGAAGAATACGAAAGGATGGAGGAGGCGGAAGAGAGTCGCAAAAGGTGGCTGCAACAAGAAGAAGAAGAAACCCACAGAGAAAAGAGATAAAAATTACGGACGTTGTTTATGTCTCGCTCCGTGAGAGTTCGAGCCAAAACGCGGCGTCGCAAAAGAACGAAAGAAAAACCGGTATTTACCGTCGGCTAGCTGTTTTGGTGAGGGCCGTGCCAAGGCGAAAAGGCCTGGCCGGCCCATCCCTACATATCAACAGTGGGGGGATGATGGGCTGCTGCTGCGCCCATCGAAGGCCCTTCCCTTTCCAAAAGTCATTGCCTTTTATTCGCTGATTATCATCACGCGACTTGAGCACCGAAACCGCATCCTCCGCCGCCGCTAACCATCAAAGGAGACAATTTGGCGAAACCCAAGGAAAGAAAAAGAGAATAAGCAAGTCGAAAAAAAAGTGATATAGGAAGGAAGGAGCCGGTTTGACTTTCCCTACTCAAGGGCGTAAGGGAACGATCTTCACGAAATCGGATAAGATTCGCCAATTTCGGTCGAAGGCAATCGGGTTGGATCCATCGCAAAGTCAATCACTCACCAATTTTTGAAGGTGAACCGCCAAAAAATTCAAAAGCGCATCCTTCGCCCCGTCCTTCGACGGGATGAATTCATTTCAAACTTCAAAAAGAAGAAGAACGCGCTAGAAATTGTATGTGCGTCACAGATATATAAAAATGGCGAGTCGAAACGATAGCATCTTCTCATTGATTCCGTTTCCACCTCTTTCTCGCTCTTGTTGCAAGGCGAGACAACACTGTGTGTGGGTGTGGAAGAAAGACGAGAGGATGATTACAGTGTGGGCGAGATTTCGTGCCACATCGGGACCTCGGATGAAGAAAAACAAGAGATCACGGCCGATGCTCCTGGCGCAATATCCAGTCGTTCGTGACTTTGGTTGTCGCTCGCTCTCAGTTGAATACGTGCGTGTTTCTCTTGTTTCGTCGTTCGTGCAAAAAAACAAAAAAACGCAGAGAAAATTAAAAAAGTCTTTTCTTCCAAGAGAGTCCCGAGCTGGCCAACCCCTCCCACACGCCAAAAGAAAAAAAGAGGCAAATGGACATCACGAACTCAGCATCCCATATCGCTCACGACTTGGTTCGTTACACGATCCGCCGGCGTTGGTCGATTCATTTCACAGGCTCGCATGTAGAGAGAGAGAGAGAAATGCCATTAGATGTCGAGCGGGCTGAATGAAACCAAACACCCGAAAATACCCCAACACTCATCTCTGCCACAAGTCGAAAACAAACCGGTTTATAAATATAGAAGTGGGTGTGTCCGTCTCTCTCTTATTTATCAAAACATCTCTCGAGTGTGGTCAACAACCAAAAAAGCTCAAAAAACAACAACAAAATGAAATCAACTGACGGAGCGGGTCCTCTGCAGATGTAATCCGTCTCCCCCACACCCTTCTTGCATCCTTTTATGAGATCATTACGTAAAAGGGGTATCGGTTCATTTTCTTTTTTCGAGAAAAATGACAACTGATCTCGATTAAGACGTTTCAAATGCGACTCATTATTCATTTTAAATAAGGCAATAGGGGTTGGAAAACGCTGGACGGGAAAAAAATAACACTTGGAAAAACAAACGTACCCAGTGACCATGAGGTGGGCACTTGTGAGAGTGTACGGTTAAGTGTTTCTGAATGAAACAATCTAAACGTTATCGAGAGCACCGGTCTCGGGGCAGTAGCCACATTTGTCGAGGAATTAGCGCAGGAGGGGAAATAATGCTCAAAAGAAACGACCTCGTTTTTACAGCTAAGGCCGGCAATTATTATACAGCTGGACGTAATTTCATTTTTCATTGCACTTGGCACTTCTTTTGTGTCATTCCGCCTTGTGGATATTTGTTTAGCTTTGTCTGGTTGATTTATTATCTTTTCCCTTTCATCCTTTTCGACAAATGATTTGATTGAAGTCACGATTTGGTCGGCTCGGCTCCCAGCCGCATCCGGATCCCGAGTTCTTCGCTGCTGCCAATGGCGTGTGAAGGCATCGCCTTCATTGTTGCCATGACAGCAGCCCGCAAGACGCAAGGGAACAAAACAGGAGACCCAAGGTAGAGAGAGAGAGAGAGGTAGTGAAGAAAAAGAAAAAGATTAAATATATATCTAAAAGAAAAATAAAAGGGTTTTCGGAATTGTGAGAAGAAGGCATCAGAAAAAGTCGGGGTGGAAGCTGTCGAGCGTGATTGTGTCTGTGCGTGTGTGTCTGTGAGAACGGAAAGAGGAGCAAAATGATAAACGAGAGGCGGTCCTCGCAAGGAGCTCAAGGCTCAAGAGCGGCGCCACACCACTCTCCACTTGCCAGAGCAGATGAGAATAAAAGAAAAAGAAAAAAAAGAGAAAGAGAAAAGAGATAAAATAAAGAACGTTAATTTCTTTTGTCAACCGTGGCCGGCGGCCAGTGGCTTCCGAAAAAGAACCGGCAGCAACCAAACAGCAGCAGCCCTAGCTTCAACCAATTACGATATTTATAACGATCGCCCACAGCATCAATCGCAGTCACATCTTCCCCACATGGGGGCCACAGCATTTTCCACTTAAATTCCTCACGAAACAAAAAAAAGGGGGAAGAATTAAAGAACAACCGAAACGGACCGGAGCTACTACATTAATACTTTACACACCTTGTTGTGTGTGTGTGTGTGTGTAGCGTATAAAAAGTTAGCGTCGGTTGGGTCTCTTTTTTTTTTCTTTCTCACACGGCCCAGCGACAGGCTGTGCTGCTTCTATTTAATGGGTTCTATCTCAATTATTTCCTGTCGCCATTTTCTTTTCCCGTAACGCCACAAAACACACGGCCAATTAGGGAGCGACACAATATTTTTATACGTCTCCAGCGACTCTGGACTCTTTGGTTTTTCTCTCCTTTTTCCATCAGCGGCTTGGAAAGTTATTGAATTGGAAACGTCAAGTTTGGACGTCAGAATTAAAGGAGAGACTCGCCTGTTGTCAAGGCGAGCGCCGTTGATCGGCGTTGGGCCCAAGGAAGACATGGACCAGAGGAGTCGGGAGAAATTTCCACGACAGGTGTGTTTTATATGTTGGCCGTGAGAACCGCAAAATAAACAAATAACAAACGCTATTGCCGGTGCAAAAGAAGCAGCTCAGAAATGAGACATGGAAACAGTAGCCGACGCCGTGGCATCTGGTTATTTTTTGTTTTCTTTTGCCCATTTGTTTGTTGGAAAAACTCGTTAATTTCAAAGCTCGTCCCTTTCGTTTCTTGTTTCTCTTCTCTCGACAGTTTGGCTTTAAGTTACGTGCAGGCGTACACACAATCGGGAGCGCGTCAAATCGTAATTCAACAAAGTGGCGTGCAACTATGTGCATGGAGAAAGGAGAGAGAGTCCTACCTGATTTGTTGACCCGCAAGTCGATGATGCCGTTGGCCGGCGACGACCGCCGTTTACGGGATTCGGGGGAGCGGGACGACCGTCGCCGGCTGGACGTGTCCGTTGTCAGGACCAGATGACCTCCGCCTCGACTATTGACAGACAAATCCACGGGCTCCATTTGAATCGGCGGGCACTCGGCTTGTTTCTGCGCGTAAAAAGAGAAAATCAAAAATGAAATTATTTGGTTACGGCCGTTGATTTCCAAAAGAAGTTTTGCCGTGGCTTGTCTATAAAAAAACACAAGTGAAACTAAGAAGTCATGCCAACAACAAATCAAATCAAGTCAAAAAAAAGTTGTGACCCACATTGACGCAATAAATTTGAATTTGTTTCAAGTTTTCTCGCTCCCGTCTCTTTGTGTGACAAGCGAATTAAAGAGAGACAAGTAACTAAACAAAATTGTCATGACAAATCAAGATTGTATAAAGTGGAAAAGAAAAAAGGGGAAAAGGAAAGCAAGACTGAAATTTGCATCTGATTGGGATGCATACGGCCCGCGCCAGGTAGGTCACGTGAGCGTTGAGAGACAAAAACGTATGAATCGATCGCATCGATAAAACAAACTGGAAAAAAAGCAAACAAACAAACAAAAAACGAGGGAAGGTTTAGCGCATAAAGATGGGGGCACCCACAACCACCAAACGAAAAAAAAAAAAAAGGGCCGCGCGTGAACAAGTAGTAGTAAAATATTCCACCACTACATATGGAGACGTTTATAACGGATGTCGTGCAACCGTCGGCGGGACACTGTTGACAAGGTGAAACTTGAAAACCGGTAGCGTCGGTCGCTACCCACAAAATCCTTTCGATTTCAAATTCTCATGGAAGCTGAGCGTGAAAGCGGATCCGTCTAATCTTGCGCTGAGCGTTCAAAAAGACTGTTAGCCAGCATCATTCACCTCTTTGTAGTTGATGGTCGGGTGCATGATGACGGGGTCGACGGCAGTCGGGGGTCGTCGGAAAGGCGGTCCCGTCGTGTTGCAACCGCCGTTGCTCGAGGTGCTACTACTGCTGCTACTGCTGCTGCTGCTGTTGCAATTCTTGCTGCTGGAAGTGAAGAAACGCTCCACTCCACTGGTCGCCACCGTCGCTCCTTCTCCCTGGAAATCGTTGGAAATTCGAGAGAAGAGAAAGAAAATAAAAGAGTTGGCATCGGTTAATTTTATTTGAGCATTAACCCAGTCTGGTAATTAATGCACTTCCAATCAGCATATTACGGTACATTAGAAATGCCAGCCACGTTCATTACGTTCCCATTGTTCTTTCCGATTGGCTCGAGGAGAAATAACACCAAAGCATCAAAAGGTGCCGTAAAAGTAGAGGCCCAGACTCTCTAACAGATTTCAACCAACTGCCAACAAGATGCTCTTAAGAGAGACGAAAGAGAGGGGAGAAAAGAAAAATGACATCCTAGGCTTTTGGGGTCCGCTTGGGGCCTTCGAGTCCCGCTCTACTAATCATCTTGAAGCTCTTTTTGGTCCTATGCTATAATATTGACCGATACCGTGGATGGCCAATCACTGGTCAGTTGCACAAGAAGAAAAAAAAAAATGTGATTTACAACAAACCGTTGCAACAAGTTCCTTGAGAGGTTTTTTCCTTTTTCCTTCCCTTTATTTAAGTGCCAACAGGTGGGAAGCGCCTTCCTCCGCTATCGTCTGGTATTAGTGGATGGGGGGTATGGATATACGATAGGTGGCGGGACTTTTTTTTATTTAAAAAAAGGAGAGCCATTTCGCTGGCAAAATAAAAAGAAGCGAGCGTTGGTGGTCGTTTTTTTCTAAATTTGTCGTCGCAAGAATGAAAGGAGACAGGAATTTATTTTTATCAGCCCCCGAATAAACGAATACGCTCGGCTAATCAAATGTGAAAAAAAAAGAAACCACATCATCACTTTTTGTTTCTGACAAATTTTATGACGAAATCAGCCAAAAATAACTTGAAGGAAAGAATATTAGCTAACCGAGGAGGAAAGAAAAGAAGAAAAAAAAAAAAAAAAAACACATTTCAATCATTTCAAATATGCGGAAAATCGGGAGGGGGGCAACGCTTCCGTAACTGGGTTTGTGGATGATGAGGCGCACACTGCGTGCGCGCTCAGCCAAGCGCTTTACAACTGAATCAAGTGGAATGTCTTGTTTGATTGAAACTTGTTTGTATTATCAAGCAAAAGGGTTCCTCAGTGTCTCCTATCGCCGTGCATTTTTCCCTTCTCTTCTTCGTGATTAGTTTTTTTAATTTCAAAAAGATAAGAATTTATTTTCGAAAGAGCAGTTCTAACCAGACTGACTTTTGCACACACACACACACACACACAAAAACTTCCATTTTTGAACATTTCTCGAAAGGTCATCGTCGAATTACTGGTTCGTCCTTGTAGTCATCAGGGATTTAGACATTCAAAGTATGTCGAAGAGGACGTTACCCATTTCTTTTGATTTTTTCTTGACATCTTCCTTCAAAAAATTATTTCTCTTTGTTTTCTCTGATATGTTTTACCGCGTGCCGTGCGAGTCGCCTTCGTGACGCGCTTCAGTGAGTTATTGCCTAACATGTCCGGGTTGCTTGACCCTTTTTGGCGATGGGTCCCATAAAAGGCCCAACAATTTTGTTTTGGAGAGAAAGAAAAGAAAAAAAGAAACAGGAATGAAAATGAACCATCTCGCCTCATCTCCCTTTTCCCCACCCATTTCATCCATTTACGATTTTATTTTTATTAAAAGAAAAACAGTCCATGCAAAAAAAAAATCTTGTTTGATGTCGTTCATCGAACGGGAGTCGAAGAAAGAAATTGACGCTCCGTGAGAGAAGAGCAAAAAAAAGGGAATAACTGTGATTAACGTGTCCCTCCCCCACTTCTCAGGTGCTTGGCGTGACTTGGCATGACGAGAGTCTCAGGGGGGGTGTGTCGAATGGGGGAGAGATAAAAAGAGACTTGGGGAGTGTCGTCATGACAGCAGACGACAGCCACCTGAGGAATAGCTGAGAGTCGTCCCAAAAGGATGTAGAGCGTCGCCAAGTGCTTCATCACTATTACGATTGCAGACGGGGGGCACTCTGACTCGCAACCTCGGGGTAGGTCAAACTGGCGGCGGCCCCACCTGTTGTTTCATTTCTGCCTGGGCTCAAGATGATTTCAAAGCTTAACAGCATTGAAGGAAAGTAAGTCTACGTCTGTGGAAAGGGGGGCTTCTTAAAAGGAATCACTCGGCACTACCTTGATAAATGGGGGAAAAAAGAGGGTCATCTGCTGTGACAGCACACAACTTTTCTCTACTTGACTCTCGTCCAGTCGTAACTACATGGATGAGGGGGTCAACGAAAGAAGGAGCTCTCTTTTCTCCCTGGGCGGGGTTTTCTTACCATATAGGGGAAACAGGTTTAGCCCTCTCGAGCAAAACAAATAAGCCACTTACACAATCACTAAAAACGTAAATTCGTAAAGCGAATGGAGGGAGGGACGTGACCTTCTGAAATCACGATTCTACGATCTTTTTTTTTCTTTCTTAAAATAAGATTAAATAACAAGTTGACAGTTTTCTTTTCTTGTTTCAGTTCTAGTTTTTTGTTGGTTTTGGCCGAGAGGGGTGGGGGCTATGTTCGGAAATAGCTCACATGCGGCCCTCGCTACTAGAAGAAAAAAAACTCTACAAGTTCCTGGTTCCGTATACGTTTGACTCCCACGGAAAGAAAAGGAAGAAAAAACAAAGTTGCGGTTGACAGGCGGCCAGGAACAAGAGAAATATGTGAGCACACCCAACTCTCTATTTTTTTGTTTTTCCTTTCTTTCTCTCAAAACGTCCGGAATGTTTTATTCTTTTATGTAGAGAGAACTTCCTTTTTGTTACTTGGCCACTGGTGTTTTTTTTCTCAGTTTATGGAATCCACCAGTAGTTAAATTTAAAAAATAAAATGGAAAGAAACACTAGAGAAGAAGAATCAAATTGAACAAACTCTCGTGAGTTGAGTAGCACTAGTGGTCGTCGTTTGTCTGCAGCTTTTATTTCCTTCTTCTTTTTCTTCTTCTTTTTGGCCTTTTTATGAATCCCATTAAGGGCCAGAAGACAAGAGAAGGTGCTCGCAAACGTATAATCAGGCCATTGTCATTGGGTGTCGCTCTGGCGCACCATGGCGCAGCATTTTCTCTCTTTGCTGATGGGCCAAAGGGACTTGTTAAACCTCGTTTGCATCTCATTCGACGCAATAAAAAAGAATTCCCCCCGTCCACACACACACACACACACAAAATTACGAAAGAAAAGAAAAAGAAGAAGGAAAATTCGAAACAAAAACAAGAAAGAGCCATCAAAAAAGTTGATGTTCTTCTATCCCTTTGGGTTGGAGAAGGCGATAGAGTATCATCATCATACAGTTGGCGACCTGATTATGTGGTGTGGTGGCCGACGATACGGTTTCTTTCGTCTTTTATTCTTTCGGTTCCAGCTCACAGTTTTTCTTCTTCTTCTTCTTGTGTGAGCAGAACACGGAACCGTGGAAGTCATTATAGATGACAGCAGGTGGGGTATGGGAGTGGTTTTTTTTCTTTCTTTTCAGGTGGGGTAGGGGGGGTTACACCCGTAAAAATGGATGGAAAATGGCGGCAGAGGGGGGAATGATGGTAGTTTATATATATCTCATGTCCATCTTTTTTCTTCTCTTTCTTATTTTCTTATTTTTCCCCCTTCCAAGTCGGTGTGCAGGTCATTCTCAGCCGAAGGGGGGAATATGGTAGAGGTCGTTCATTTTGAAAAACCCCCCTACATCCATCCTCCTTTTACCTGTGTGCACACAGACACACAGGTGAAGGAAGGCAGTAGTAGAACACGACGCATATTATATACCTTTGGCTTTTGGGGTGGAGGCTCACCCCACACACACACACACACCCACAAAAAGGGTATAAACAAGACGAGCTGGAATTTCTTTCCCTACGTGTGTCAGCGAGGGGGAGAAATGTTTTTCTTCCTTTTTTATATTTTTCTAGAAGAAGAAGAAGAAGGTGGATCGTTTTTTTTCTTTTTCAAAATTTCCTTTTCTTTATAAGAGAAAATTGTAATGTGGAGGGGGAGAGGTCTAGAATCGAGGATGAGGGGGTGAAAGAGGTTGAACCTCCTTAAAAAAAGAGAGAGACTCCCGCATCTAAAGACATTTCTTCTTCCCCCTTAAACTAAGGTTTTTTTTATAATTTTCTCGGTTAAGAGAAAAAACAACAATTTTTGGGCTGGGTTGCCCGTTAGGCATGTTAGGGAGAAAAAACAAAAACAAAAAAATTCGGTTGTTGTTTTTTTTTAACACACACCAGTGAGGAAAACGCCCTTTGTGTAAGAGAATCGAGCCCCTATCCACACAATCAGATTGTGTGTGTGTGTGTGTTTCAAAATAAAATAAAATTCAGACCTTGTAAGACGATGGGTATCAGTTCTTCATTAGACAAATTTGAATGACATTGCAATCGGCCAATCTCTTTCATTTCAATAAAATCAAAAACACTTTCGAGCAGCGTCCAAAACAAGAAATTGTAAAGTCTGCCAAGACGATTTCGACATTCAAATTGACAATGATGAACAAGAAAAAAAAGGAGTGGGCACGAGGGCGTCAACCTGTTCTTCTTCTTCTGCGTTTCAATTTTTTATTTTCTCCATTTCGTTTGCATGTGTGTGTGTGTGTGTGTAACTGCGATGATGCACGTGGAGCAACAACATTACACAGAGTCTTTCGAACTCTCGGACGAAAAAGATACGAACAAACGTCCCCTCGACCGGTGCATTCGACCCCGCCCTTTTTCTCTCGTTTTCGACTTTCGTGTTTTTCTAGTTTTTTTTTTTGTCTTGTTTCAACTCGGCGTTCAATGCTCTGAACTGTGTGTGAGTGTGTGTGTGCTGATCCCAGACACGCCCACCGCTTGATCGACTAATCCTATCAATGATTCCATCCTCCGGACATGAGAGAGAGACGAAAAAACAAAAATGATTGCATTTTTGTTTTCGATTCCAAGGCATCACGAAAAGCCTTGAAGCTTCGAAAAATAATAATAACAATTTTTTTTTTTTTTTTTTTTTTTTCAAATAATAAAAAACCTCGGCAAAAATTTTTGACACCATAAATTACGCCGAAAGGAGGGGCCCGGTCAGTCAGGAGAGCGTAACGGGAAAAATATAACCGAAAAAAGTTTTTTTTTTTTCTTTCATTTCGGTGGTGGTCGACTCTTTTGATAAATTACATAATTTTTACCAATGTCAAAATTTGTGTGGCTTATTCATCGATTGTGTTTTCAAATTAGAAAAAAGAGGGGGAAAATTTTCGCGGCCAACACGACGCCACGTGAGTCCAAGGCCAGTGTGTAGAGTGCCCTAGTGGTGGTCCCAATAATCGAAAAAGAATCGAACGAAAGAAAGAAAAGAAACAGATTGGATTTTTCTGGGGCTGTTCAACTGATTTGAAAGCGTGCGAAAATGTACACTGATGGCTTACGGCCCCATTTCAATTGTTGTCATAAGACCTAGGATTCGAGGGGACTACGAATAATAATGGAAGGTGCAATATATTACCAGGTAAACCATGTAGGCGGTGTCTAATGATGATGAAACCACAATTTCACGGAGATTCGCCGTTGAGCTGCTGTTGTAGAGTGCTGGGGATTATTCAATGATTATTCATCCGAAAATGAGAGAAAATTTCCACGAAAAATAAATGTCCACGTGGTGTGACCGGCTTTTCCCAAGACGAACGTCGTCCAAAACCAAGTTTTCTTTTTAATCTGTCCGACACTTGTTGTCGAATCCACGAGTCATGGCACGAACGAAGCACTTGGTAAATATAATAACCAGAAAAAAACACTTGTTAGCCCCCAAATGGCCACCACTACAGAGCCGAACACGAGGTAAAACTTGCACACAGGGCATCAACGTGGTCTTGGTGGCACCAACAAACACACACACACACACACACAGGTAAAAAAAGAATCACGCACACAAATACACACAAGAGAGAAAAACACAGGAAAACACTTGTTCACGGTTCACAGCTGTCGTTGTGGCAACGAACGAGTCCCAGGTCTTGCCAAACACAATTGCCAACCAAATCCACAAACTCTTTTTTATCTTTCAACTGAAACAGTTTGGCTTGTTTTCCGTCTGATCAACCAAAAGGAAAAACGTACGTACGTGTGGGTAAAAACCGAACATATATATATATATTCTTTCCTTTAATTTAAAAATTCAAAAAAAAAAGAACCGATGATATACAGAATAATAAAAGGCACGTCCGACCTGGCGCAAGGCACTACAAGGACTGAACATTTTTAAAAAAGTTGGGAAAAAGCAAAGGGACGCATGAAGGGCGGGCCCTCAGGGTCTCTCTGACTAGCAGACGAACTCTCAAAGGGGGGCGTATCTATTTTTCTTTAACTCGACACAGTCTGCTGGCTGGCTGGCGCTGCTTGTTGCTCTTTCGTGCTGGAAGAAGAAGAAGGAGATGTATAAATATATTGGCTGGCTGCTGTTCGTTTTTGCCAAAGAGTTTGTGGATGATTCCACTCGGGTAGTGAAGGTCTTTGTGTGTGTCCGGCCATTCATCATCTGCCATACATTCTTCGCAATTAAATGGCTCTATGCACACACACGAGAGCCGTTTCTTTTCTTTTTTCCTCTTGTCGGTTTTTCTGTTTTTATTATTCGCTTTGGTTTTGGATATGATCCAATAACTGTTTAAGCCACGTAAGGTGAGTCGGCCATCAACAATCGGCAGATTTCATTGAAATCCAATCGGCTCAAGAATCAATAAGAAATCATTAGAATAACTGGATTGAAGTTATCTCTGTTGGTCACTAATGAGCCAGCAAATACATAAACGTCCTTATCTCTTCATCTACAACCTCTTCCGTGTCCTTCCAATCAAGGAAAAATCTTCCCCGAATCCAATCCATCCGGCTTGACCGCCTTTATTATCAATTTCAGTATAAAAAGGCAACGAGAGTCGACTGGGGTTCCCGGGAACAAGAGAACGAGAATTTGATTTCTCGTTAGACCGGCGGCGATGTGAGACGTGACAAATGCGCGGACGGAACTTGTTGATCCGCCAGTTTATTCACTTGATAAATTCACACGATCATTTGACCTTTGCGTCGTAGGTATATATATAAACACGAGAAACATATAGGCGCTTCCGTGTATTCTTTTTTTGGCGCTTGTTTATAAATAGAATTTTTGTGTGTTTTAGTTTCTCATTCGCCCGATGGAAATTAAAATGGTTAGAAAAAGACGGTGAACATCTTTGGAATCTCAACATCGGTGAAACTGAGTAGGACAGAGCTTACAAGATGGGAGAAGAGAATATGTAAAACAATTATGGTAATGTGCCTATAGGAGGGAAGAATCTTGAATCCCTGACATATCCAGTTGGGGAGAGTCGGGGTGTGGCTGGGCTGGCCAGCAGAGAGACGGTCGGGGTTGAAATGTAGATTTTTATATTCTTCTTCTTCTTCTTCAGGTCGCTTTCTCTATATTACTATACAGCCAGCCCAGGCTGTTTGGAATAACCAGGAAGGGAGGTCTATAGTCAAACCCCCCTAAAGGCAATTGAGCCCGAGAGAAATGCCAGGATTAAATTTGTCTCACATTGTTGTGTATACAAGTTAAACAATCCTGATCCACTTCTTCTCTGGTAGTTACTTATTTAGTCAATCCATTTGTAGAGCTGCTGCTGCTGCTGCTGCTGCAATTGTCCCTGTGGCTATAGGCAAATTATGATTTTGCTCTCGTTCCGGCACGGTATACAAGGCCACGAGTTGCCGTGCTTCTCCTTATTGAAACAATAATTGGCGAATTAGCCTTTTTTTCTTCTTCTTCTTTATTCTCTCGTTTTTCTTTCGTTTCTTTTACAATTCCCTTAATGGTCAAGGCAATCGTAAAAACGAAGGGGGCACAAGAAGAAGATGATGACGGTGGTTGAACCTCTTGTCAGAAGAATTCGTGGAGATCAAAGCCAGTAGTATAATGGTATTCCTGGAAAATGTTGTTTTTTTTCTTCGCTTTACTAGAAAGGGGGGTTAATAATACTAAGCCACTGACTCAGTATTTATTACTATACGTTGTTACATGCGTGAGATGGCCACACCTTTTTTTTAAGACTCGACGTCCCCACGGTCAAAAGCAGACGCTCGTTTTTTTTATTCATCTGTAACGAACCGTTTTTCGTTTCTTTCTCTGAAATCCCAACCGCTTATTGCGCTCCTTGGCTGTGGGCTACCAGCCAGTCCGCAATGGAAGGCAAACCAGACGAGAGAGGAAAAAAAAAGGGCAATAAAAATAACATTATTGTATAATAATAAAGACGCGGGAGTGGTGGGAAGAGGGGAGGGATAAAAAGGAGAAGAACCTTTGCAAGTCATCTGTTACTTCCTGCGATTCGAAATTACCCGCCGGGCTCACACACACACAGCACAATCATTCCCCCCCCCCTCTTCCATACTTACATATTATATCCCAGTATAGCATATACACAAGCTGCTGACGCGCCTTCCCCCCCCCCTTTTTTTTACCTATTTATTTATTTATTTATTTGAAGGTCCTAAGGTATATTTATTTAAACGTTTCTACTCTGCGAGCTGCTGCTGACTGGCTTGGCCCCCCACCTGACTATATCTCCATCCGCTCACACGCAGGTACATAATAATAATATGAAAAATATTTTTTTTTTCACGCTAAACGGTGGATTCCCCTCCCTGTCTTCCAAGAAAAAAATAAAAACTTTTTTTTTTGTTTTGTTTTTCGGCTACGTCAAATCGTTCACGAAAGAAACAACGCAGGAATTATACGATCCGACCCTGTTTGCGTGCGTATATTGCGCAGCAGTGCCTGCCTGCCGAGTCCACACACACACAGAGATCACACACAGACACACAGAGCAGAGACTTTTGGTTCCCCGGTTTGATGCTAAGGCAACCCAATCAATCGTCGAGTGTTGCCCCATGGGGGGTTTCCATTCGTTGTTAAAGGAGAAGTGAGCGAACGTGAGCGCATAATCAGGCGGGGGGGTTCGGTCCCGCCGTGTGTGTGTGTGTCCTGTCCTTTTGGCTTGTCGTCCTCGTTCGAAAAAGAATCAAACAAAAACCCAAAAAAACAAAAACAACAACAACATCCTCCTTCAAAAAAGTTTTGTACCTTGACTTTATCGATGACCGCCTAATATGTGAAATCACTCAACTGTCAAATTGCATTTCAATGATGGAATATCATCTGCGAAATCTGAAATTTATTTACTTTTTTTTCTTTCCTCTTTTGGCGTCGTCATAAATAATTTGGTGGGAGAAGGGGGGAGGGATATCATTTTTTTTTTACAACCGATTTTATCAATTTTCTTATTTGATGACAATAATCGCATCGGTTTTTATTCCAATTTGGGAAGTTTTTTTTATCCAACGTTTGCAATTATTGGAATTTCGTGTTGTTTTTATTGGAGACATAAAGTTGTCCCTTGTTGACTTGCCATTCGAGAAAAGTTGGCTGATTGTTATTATTATAAGTTGAGATGTTTTTTTGTCAACGCCCTTGATATCAAATTCCCGGATCTACAGCGGGTGCACATCCGTCTTGTGATTCCCGACGTCTCAAGTAAAACCATCACGCGCATGTAAAATCCCAATCCAAAGAAATCGATGTGCGCATAGTAACAGCAAATTAAAATCAATTTCATTAAATTTGTCTTTTTTAAAAGAATGTTTTCTCTTTACCTCGGTGTGTTTTGCATCCAGACAGTGGTGAAGCGACTATTCGGCTCCAGGGCGTGGCCAGCCGAAGAAGAAGAAGAAGGTACACACATATCGCCATCAGCAGGGGAAGGAGTAATCATTTCTTTTTAAAAGTAAAAAAGAGATAATTTTTTAGCTTTTTTTTGGTTATTTTGGGGGGTTTTTGTTTCGCGCAGGTAAAGAAGAAAAAAAACAAAATTTCGACAAAAGAAACGCGGAATAATAAAAAATGGCCAAGGCTTCAACTTTGCCAGGCAAGGCCAATCATCCGACCATCGGGAATGTGGATTAGTGTAGACGCAGTGACGCACTCCCGTGCAGATACTAGCTCTCGTCTATACTTATTTAATAACCGGTGTCCTGTGTGTGTGTGGGTGACCTCTCGGCTCTTCCGTTTTCTCGACGGTGAAAGAAGAGGTCAAACCTAAACAACCTGACGATTTTTCCATTTCAAACGTAAAATTCCTCCGTGTATAAATATTTTTTATTGCCCTTATTAGCGCCGCGTTATTATTATGCATTCTTAAAAGAACCAAGATCATCATCTTTTCGGTTTTCTAACCAGAGTGAAAGTTGACAGCCACTTGTAGAGGAAGAAGGATGGACATTGGTATAATCAAGTTTGAAAAAAAAAAAAGAAACAAAAATTTGAATGGAAAAAGTCCCTTGGTCAAAGATTTCCTTTTGGATTTATTTCGGTTTCAGTTTTATATCGGCTCTATTCATTCCGACGTCGCCATTTTATGGATGCAATACCAGATATATCCTCATCTAAAAAATGAAGGGCTAAAATAAGCCAAAAGCGAATTCACGCCGGTCGTTCGAGGCGATAGACGACACGTTTGTTTTGTTTGTTTTTTCTTGGGGAAAAGTGAGAGAGAAAGTCAACAAGTCAAGAGCTTTGGGCGTGTCGCTGTGATGAACTGGGATGAGTCTGGAAAAATATTGAGGTCATTCACGATACAAGACAAAATTTGGTGATATTTTAAAAAAATTCAAAGAAATCACGAAACAAATTGAGGAGAGTAAAACCTCGTGCGTGATTGGAATGTAATTAATACAAATTAATCTGCGCATTTTAATGTATTTTTCTCTTTTTAACTACGTTGATGTCGCAAAAAACAATCAGAAACGAGTTTATAAAGATTTAATTCGCATGTCGATTCTTTTGCCTTTCGGTTTTTTCTTCTTTTTTGAGCTCTGGGAAATAAATGAACTGTTGAAAGGCTAGTTCTTTTTTTTTCTTTTCTTTTCAACCAAAATACAGCCGCGGGGGCTGTAGATGGGTGTCGTGAATGTCCTCGCCCATGGGCGAAGAGAGTCGATGGGGCGCGGCCGCAGCAGCGGCACCTTCAGCTTCTCATTTTTCCCGCTTCGTCCTCGACCAACATTCTTTTATTTTTTTAAAGCCCCCCCCCCCCGCATTATATGAACGATATCGACGTTACACAACGAGCACTAACGGACTTTAAACGTTGAAATTACATTGACTAAACTGTCCGTCTAATGAATCGAATTGACTTTGTTCCCGCTGTCTTCATCCGCCTTCCACGAGATTTCAGTTGTTTTAAAAGCCCTGCCCATTTCTTTGATGACCTCGGGACATATCGTCCTCCTCCTCCCTCGCACACGTACGCACATTTCCCAATGTTACGTCAAACATCACGACATTATATTCCGGCTATAAAATGAAAAAAAAAAGGCAAAATGCCCAACATGAAATGAATTACAATCGTACGACTGTGTGGTTGTGACTGCGGGTCCATCGGAAGGTCGTCGGAGACATTTATATAATCCAACCGATGTGAAACAAATATCAAACATCTTTTTATTATTTTCGTTGGTCGCGCCGGCGTCGCTGCTGTTGTTGGCTTGGCTGAGCGTGTCTATTTTCTTGGGTGGGTGTGGCCACAAGGGGAAATAATGGGCAGCATCTTTATTTATATCTGTGAAAAGATTTACGAGAAATCTCTCTCTCTACGCCAGAGTCGCTTTCAAAGGATGAGCCTCGACCTCGAAGGAAAAAAACAAAATTCTGTTTTTCTGCTCGCGCTCGTACAGCAGCTGAGAACAAAAGGAAAACGAAGAAAAAAAATCTTGTAGGATTCGTGAGGGTGGGGCGCCAGATCCGCAAAGGGGTCTTCTTCTTCTTCTTCTTCTCCTTGTGACTTGGGAGAGAGATGCGTTACACGGGAACTTTATGGCATAGCCCTGCCCAGCCCTTCTTCTTCTTCTTCTTTTTGGGGATCTTTTGTTTACATCTTCGCCTTTTTTGACCGACTCATCCTCAATAGCTCGTCTTCTTTCATTTTATTGCACGCCCAGGTTATTATTTTTCCCTTTTTTTGCGCTTTTTTCTCTCTCTCTTTTTTCTTCCTTTTCTTTTAGATTTTTTTATTGGATTCTGCCACAACTAAAAAGAAAAAAAAAAACTCTAGGACCCCCCTCCTATTTTCCCCCCTTCTCAATTCCACACGGTCTTGTGTCCATCTGCCGCTTTCTGTCGTGTCCGTTTACTGGAATGTGAATTTCCTTCTTCTTCTTCTTTTTCGCAGAGTAGATGCGCCAGTTGACCTCTTTCCCCTTCCCCCCCCCCCTCCCCAACCATTTGGCTTTCACTCGACTCCCAAAATTTGTTTCGAATTTAGCGCCACGAAATTTTGGCGGGTTTGAACAACTTCGTAGTGGCACCGACTGCTGGCACGTAATGAGGTACTACTGCGAGCACTAGGTGTAAAAGGTCGACAACTCGTAGAATTGTAGTAAAAAAACAAAACTAAAAATATGATGGATGATGAAATACATGGTGGTTTATACTATGGTACACTAGTCGAAGGACATTGTGTGTTGCCTATCCGTTGGTTCTGATGACTTTGTGTCCCGACCGCAGAGACCCAAAAAAGAGAAGAAGAAGAAGAAAAAAAATGTCTTGACTGACAACCGAGAAGCGCCGAAGGAATTAGACAATGCTCGTAGACAGTGTGCCAGAGTGTCTAAAGTTCTATCCAACGTGTATAAATACATAAATATATTTAAAAAGAAGAAGAAGAAGAAGGGGCTCGGCTGAAAGCGGATCCAAGAAAAAAAAAAGTTATGGAACGTTGGCGACAGATCGCGGGGTAGACGACTACGACGACGACACGAAAATGCGAAACTCCCCCGACGCAGCCCAAAACCCAACACACACAGAGAAAAAGAGAGACGGAAGAAGAAGAAGAAATATAAAAAGAATCAGAAAAATGTTGGATATGATATAGAAAAAAGGCGTGCTGTGCTCGGGCGTCCCAGCCGGGGGTTTCTCTCTTTCCTCCTAAAAGGATGGACGAGGAGAGATTGAGCGAGCATATCACGAAAAAAGCGACCCGGGCCACGTCAGTCAGTCCGTCACGCTCCTTCCATTCTCTTCTTCTTCGTCTTCTTGCTGGGCTCATCTCTGATGCCAATAACGTATCGGGGCTGGGCTACTCGATCAACGTGTCAGCTCTCGTCCACTAATGAATGGGAAAACATTCTTTCTTCTCTTCTCTTTTCTTCTCTTCTTTTTCTGTTTTTCTTTCTTTTTTTTTTCGACCCGGGATTCCAAGCGTCGTCTGTACAGTCCAGCGCCCGGGATTGTCTATGATGGATGTCGTAATCGGCGGCCGTCTGACAGATCGATTGGGCAACCTTCCATTGTATATTCTCTCGTCTTCTCGTCGACGTCTCTCTCTCTCTCTTCTCCTAGTCTGAACAACCTGCGACCCGTCTCAACTGCGCCCGGCATGTGTAAGGTTTAGAAGCGCCGTCGTCCTTAAATGGAATCGTTCCATTATTGTAGACGGACGGACTCTGATCGCGTTCAATCCCATCCGATCTCGTTGAGCAGCCACTTTTTGACTTGTTGCCCAGTTGCTGGTCTCTCCCTGACGTACGTATAGGTATACATCTTCTCTAATCCCCGGCTGTACGTGTGCGCTGGCCGATGATTGACCGGTCGTGTTGCACATCATTTAACAGCGGACCAAGCGGATGAAAATGAATGGCCGTTGAATCGATCCGTTGATCCATCGCTCTCCGTCGCAACGGATCAACATTCCGGCAACAAGCGATGTGGGTTTATCAACCAGCAGCTTTTCATGATGGAACAAGACGGAATCCATCAAAAAGACGCTCCCCGCGCATTAAAAATAAAATAAAAAATGGGCACCCGAAAAAAAAAAATTCTTAAATGAAAAGAAAAAAAATGTTTGAAAAAGTCAAATCAAAAGGGGCCGAGAGGATATGACATTGATGAGAAAACACAAGACAGAGACGTGGGCCATAACCAGTTAATACCGCGACGGCCAAAGAAAGAGAGAGAGAAAAGACAGAGGAGCTGGCCCCGCGCGTTCACGGGTAGGAACAATAACGGAACTATCCGCTTCTCTATTCCGTCATTTCATTCCGTCCGTGTCCGCCGCCCGTGTATAATAATAATAGTATATAAAAAAAAAAAAAAAAAAGAAACAAGTTATTATTCGTGCATACACAAAAAGGAGAACTATAGAAACTATTATGTACGTCGTTAGACATGTTCTTCACGTTGTGTCTGCACAGTCTGAGCTGGGAGGAAAAGATCCTTATTTTTGGTTTTTTCTTATTCCCGAAAAAAAAGAAGAAAATGTTGTGGGTTTTTATCCTTTTTTCTCGCCCTCCCAGAGAAACCAAATCTTTTCAGGCAGCAATAACAAACACACACAGTCTAAATTTGGCCATTTCTCCTTTTTTTTTTTCGTCTTCTTCTCTCCAAGCGCGAAGTCTATAAAAGAGCGAGGGGGCCGACTAGGAAAAAGAAAAATCAGAAAAACGAGCTCTTTGCATAGGAAAGAGGAGAACCCCATTAAAAAAAAAAAGAAGTTATATAGCTTTTTCGAGCTCTCTGCCTGGAACACAAGAAGGAAATCTGTGTCTGTTGTTGGTGGTTCTGCTGGTGGCATTTTCTTCTTTTTCCCCTTATAGAAAAAAAATATATACTGCAGAAAAGAAGAAGAAGAAGAAGGTGGCGATGGAAAATTGGGTTGATGGCGACATGGGAAATATGCGCCCCGAGAACCTGCTGACTTTGGCCGACGATGTGTTCCAGCCCGTCAGGAGATTTTTTGAATGCGATGATCGTAAAAAAGAACGAAACTTTAAACCACCACCACCGCCTTCTTCTTAACTTGATAATAAAACGGGAAAGAAAAAAAAAAGGAATAAAAGGGGGTTGATGTTATACGACTGGAGGAAAAAGTCTCCAGCACGTCATCATCACATACACGTAGATGGATAGACTCCCCGCCAAGTCCCTGGATCGTTTTCTTATTATGTATCTCTTTCTCTCTCTCTCTGCGTATTACTATTGTGTATAGATATTTATAATGTCATAAGTTGAGCCATTTTCTTTCATGTCTATCTCTTTGTTTGTTTTTGTTTCTTTCAACTTTGAATCCCCCGTGGATGGCTGATGGATATTTACTGCGCTTGAAGGCCCTCACCTGGGCCAGGCCAGCCCCATCTGCCCGGTCTTGAAATTACTACACATACTTCATTCGGGCGATCGTTTGCGGCCGGACAGCGTCGAGATGGGATATAAGGAAAATTGACACAAGGCCAGCAATTCCATCTTCTTGCATATTAGCCTCATCACTATGATACGGAATGAAATCCAAAACCCTCTGCTGAGAGAAGATAACCTTGCCACCACCAAGTCAGCCATCCCGAAAGAACAAGGTGTATTCCACTTGCTACCTCCCTTGACGTTGCT
Organism: Daphnia pulicaria; assembly: GCF_021234035.1. Taxonomy (NCBI): domain Eukaryota; kingdom Metazoa; phylum Arthropoda; class Branchiopoda; order Diplostraca; family Daphniidae; genus Daphnia; species Daphnia pulicaria. The sequence continues at coordinate 15,417,798 of NC_060920.1, read as the reverse complement.
GGTGATGTCATAGTATTACATATATCCAAATTAACAACAAAATCAAAAAATAAATAAATAAATCAAGGATTGTAAGTCAGAAAGATCTTGTTTGACTACGTTTCGCGGTCTACGTGAGCGCGTGCTATTGAAATCACCCAAAATCGGGATCTGCAACAAGCTGGCTGACGACATAACAACAAAACCGGCCACCTACTATGTGCACAGCACACAGCAACGGGGCGTGGTTGTGGCGTTGACGATGGCCATACACCGTCGCTGCTGGGTCATCCATTTCCACACACATAATTGCTATTAGCGAAGCCATTCACGACGGGGGGATAAAAAACAAATAATCAAAAAGACCAAAAACTTGTCTGCAGGCCATTTTGTGGGACGTGAGTCGAATGACTATATTTTTGAGTTCTCCCCGGGTCGCTTATTGGCACGAAACAACATGCGAGTTGTTAGACATACTACACACTCTCTTCTCTGCATGCCAATGACTAACATTCGAGCTTTTGCTGTGGCCAACTTGGTTGAAAATTAGTGGATTCCTTTTTTTTTTCCTACTTGGCTTATTTTATGTGGCCGGAGCGGGTTGCCTTGGCGACAACTTTGTTTGTCCGTGAAACGAGCGGGGTTATACGGGACTAAGTAACTGTTACCTGCAGCGAGACCCAGCCCAACGGTGTCGAGCTTCGGGAAAGAGAAAAAGAAAAACCGGAAAATAAATGGATTGTCGATTTTTATCGGTCGATTTTTCTTTTCTTTCTCTCTCGTGGGCGAGACACCCAAAAGAGGAGAGAAAAGAATAAAGAGAAGAGGGATGAATAAGAACCGCAATCAATAAAGAATCGATTGGCATCACGACTGAAATTATGGAGTCATCGAATATTGTGAACAGGGAGGAAAGACGGGCAGCTGCAGCAGCAGCTCTGTGTCCATCAGCGGCCACGCCTTTTCGACGATAACCAACGTGAGGAGCTAGAACCCAGGGATATTGTTGTTGTCGTCGGGTCCCTGGGAACCGCAACAACGTCGGACGAGAAAAGTGGAGGAAGATTCTAAGACATTGGTGCCCACCCATATGGAACACCCCCCACCACCTGCTTGCGTGTCGCAATAGTCTCCGAGAGAGCCATTTCATTAGTCTCTTTAAGACGATAATGTGGATGATAATGTCCGGGGCGATGGCGATCACCAGGTGGATGGATAAATTCTTCTTCAACCTCTCGTTGTCTTTGGCGCCCATCTCTTCTTTTTTTCCCGTGGTGTATTTCTTTTATTCGATAATCATCTCGTGCGAGTTCTTTTTGAATTCTTTTTTAGCCGGTCCATTGGCGTTTAAAAGATCAAGTCGCAGCCGGAACGAATAAGAAAAGAAAAAAAGAAGAAGGGGTTTCGGTTATAAGGACGAGAAGACACGTGGAAATGGTCAAATTGGCCGGTCGCAATGATATGGCGTGTCGTGATAAGCCCAATAAGGTCCGACCTGCTTTCGGATATAGTGTGTGTCCAACCCCCCGGTATCCCCATATTTCTTGAGATTCAATGATTTTTTCTCTCTCTCTCTCGTTGTTTGGCTTATTTTTCTATTGGAGATTAAGACAAATGCCCTAGCTAGTGGACAGGTAAATGGGAGGGAGGAAGAAGAATAATCAGTCATTCCCAAATAATAGATGGCCGGGCCACTTTCAATCTGTCCATCGTATACGTATACATACATAAATAAGTAGTATTCCCCATTTTTATCGATTGGAAATCGATGCTTGTTGGTTACTTTTTTTACATCAAGAATCAAGAAATTTCTTTCAATTGCCAACCGGTTTCCAATTCACTCTCGTCCACGTTGCTGGCGGAATCCCACTTTTGGCTATGTATCGAAACAAAAGTTGAATAAGAGAAAAAAACAGGGGTGTCGCTAAAAAGTCACAATTTACACTGAAATCGATTTCCCTCCCCCCCCCCCTCCCATCCCCCCTGAAATGACTGAGCTCTTTCTTGCGAAAACAAAAACAATGAATTACGCAAAACCCTCCAGTCAACATTGAATGTTGACTGAAGGGTTCAATCCCTGTTGATAATAATGGACGGGAGTTGATAGAGCTCGGACACATAGCACGAATTGTTGTCGACTGGTTTTGACATTTACCCATTATTGGCAAATTTTCATATCCGATGTTAGTGTGTCTAAAAGGGGAAAAAAAGAAGCTGATAAGGTCATAATAGAATTTGAACGAAATCGTCCCTTGTCATGTAATTGGGGAATGTTGCGAAGATAGAAAATCCCGGCAGGTTGGCCACTCTAAATTTCTGGCGAGTTTTAATGGGGGAAAAGGCGAAAACCTTTTTGGTATTTTCTCACAAAATATAAATAAATAACAACATCTGTAGGAAATAAATAAAAAAGAAGACGACATGGCCAACAAATCAATAACCCAAATTGAGAAACGCGCAGCACAATAAGGTCAAACGCGCTGCCTTTACTGATGTTCGTTTCCCCGGTGAAGAAATCGATCACAAATCCAGCAGAAAATGTCTTGGCAAATGATTGACCAACTCCAAATATTTGATTCGATTGAAATTTTGACTTGTGCTATAATTCAATTTTCATAGTCTATTCAGACGGAAAGGCTGTATGCATAATTAACTGATTTTTTGTTTTCTAAATAATTCAGCGGCGCCAATCAATCGGACGGACAAGCAACTCCCTCCGGCTGTCTAATCGAAAGTCAATTGATTCTATTGTTGGTATCGGCCATTTCATTATGGCTGAATTGCATTAACTGCGTGACAAAGCCTCGTTCAGGGTCACTTTGTGAGCAATAGGTGTTGTCAATCACTGAAATACATATTGAAAAGACGTCGCAGGTGGAGGAGGGGGGGAAGGGTTACACGAACAGCCAAACAGTTGAAACAAGACGGATGAAACGTCAAGGGAAACTGTTGAATGCTAAAACATGGCGTGACGTAATATTCCAATTCATTTTGTTGCCGAATACATTTTGTCGTTGCAACAGTGACAGCACATTCGAGAGATAGGCGAGGAGGTGCTGGTGGTGGAGCGGCAGGTCCCTCTTTTTGGTCATAGCATTTTATAGACTTTGCTTGAAGTGTTTAAAAGTTCAAATATTTTCGAATTCGATTGTTTATCTACAAAGTTGTGAAGTGCAAAACAAGCCTGATCTGCAGTTGTTCTACAAATGAATTATTGAGTGAAACCTGACTGAGTAAACAAAAACGCCAAGAGGAAAAAGTTACGGTGAACCACCTAGCTTAGTCGAAACTCAGCCAAGCTCTTAACAGTAAAAAAGGAAGAATGTAGATAGATTTTTCCTACCTTTAAGCCTGGGAGTCCACTAGGCGGGATAGGGAAAAAGGCCTAGAATCGTGAATATCTCTATAATACATGCACTCACATGGGTGTACAAGAGATCGGAGGGGATTTTAAGAAAGGGGAAGAAGATATCCGTAACACGGTCGAAATCGTTCGGTAGTTGCTCCAATCAAACGGGATGCTGTTTACCTAATAAATAAAAAATAAAAAATGTGTTACGAAAAATATTTAGAGACACAACTGTAAGGAAAATTTGAAAATTATACAGTGGGTAAACCCTAATTGTTAATAAAGAAGAGGATTTAAGATTCCCATTCCCATTTATGCAACTCAACTCATGCATCATTAAAATATCAAACAGATCACAGGTTAATAAGAGTAACACAAATCATTACCCAAGTAAAGATATTGAAAAGATTGTTGCTGATGTCAGATCAATACCAGGTCAAGCACAAGCAAAACTTGCATATTTTATGGAACATGATGGCTGGCTCTGGCCTGATATCTGCAAAAAGTAAATGGTTATGTAATAACAAACTGCAAAGCATCAACAGGGGGCTTACATGATAAATGCTTGTCAGAAATTGGGCCATTTCACAAATTTGGAACAGGTTTAACTTTTCTATTAAAGCTCCCACATCACTCATTCTATTTGTAAATTCTTAGTTTTATTTACCTGCCAAACAGCATCGAGTAAGAGAACGTTGAGAGCATCGCAGTTCACACAGAGTTCACAAGACGACCACATTTTTGTAATATTATTTTGTTATGCTTTATTTTAAGTTTCGTCACGTACCTTTTCAAATAAAAATTAACGTTCCGTTTTCTTTGTATAATCGTTAATAAGTCTCTTTTTCGAAACTTGGAAACAAAATAGAGCAGACGACACTAATCATCTAATTAGCCATGCTTAAAAGAATAAGATATCGATAGAAATGTTTTCTTACCCTCCCCCAATTAATCAGCTCAATAAAAACGATAAAAGTGGTTTATCACAAGCACTCGACATTCGCTGAACGGATCGGGATTATTTTAGCATCTAATAAGTTCGTCTCGTCGAGTTACTCTTAACTTTCCTACCAAAGTCGAGAAAAGAGTAGAAATCTGCCCAAAACTCGCCAGTGTATTACTTTTAGACCGAAACCGTCACAATAATAAGACGCTCCAGGACTCTCTTGACTTCAACGTGGTAACAAGAAAAAGAACTTTTTTGTTTTACAAGAGAGAAAGAAACGACAACAGCAGATGCTATTATATTCGCCCGGAGTGTTGATTCGATAAGGAAAGAGAAAGAGCCTTTTCAGTTTTCACTGCTGCTGCTGCTGCTGGATGTCCGGTCTTCATTCTTATTAAAAACATATTAATGACGTGATGGGCTACAACAAACAAAAATATCAGATTAAGGCCGTCAGCATCATTAGTCGAGACTGTCGTTTATTATATGGTGGTCTCCTTTCTTCTTCATTTTCTTTTTTTTTTTTTTTTTTAACTTTTTCATTGGTGTAAAATAATAAACATCTCGGTTGTTTTACAGCCGCAACAACACACACAGCTTCCAGCTATCTCTTTTCTTTCCATTTTGTTGTAATGGAAATTAAGAATTGATCGAATTTCCAAGCGCTTTATCAGCCAGAGATAAATGCATCAGATGTAAATTTTTGGGATATTTTTCTTTTGTTTGAATCTCTTTGTCTTTTTTGGGTGTGTCGATGTGTGTACACAGATCCCACCCTTTTCGTCTATTTTCAATCTTTTTCGGTTTTTTCTTGTATGCATGTTTTGCGGTTTTCCCGTCCGATTTGGGAAGGGCTGCTGCTGCCAGTTCATTTGCATGACGCTCTCGCACGGTACCCCAATACATAAATCAACGGAAAAGTCCAATTCGTTCAAGCGATCGACCTCAAGGGGATCGAGTCAAGTCAAAACTAATCGAAAACAACAAAAGTGTATCAAGACAAACTGCTCGAGCTCACACACAAGAAAAAGCGATCGCCGATCAAACCTTTAAGTGCACTTGGCCATCTCACGCTGTACAGCCAAAATAAGAAAAACAAATGAGAGTGCGGACTAATTTCCCGACTCGAGCGATTCCCGATCTTTTTAAAAGCGAAATTTTTTGAAAAAATTCACCTTTCACTTATGATTTTTATTGAACGGGAAATCGACTGATGGACACAACACGGAAAATTCGTGATTCTTTTTCCCTAGCTACCGTTTAATGATGCGCTTATTTGTGGTTGTGTCGTGGGAATAATAATCCAGCGGTTGCTGCTGGCTGGCTGGCTGGCTGGCCGCTCATTTTCTTCGTGCGGATGACGTGAGATAAGCGCATTTCGGATATCAATTAGAAAATATTTGAACGCGCGGGACTGCTCGTGTGCTGTGTGTACGTGCTGGCTGCGTTGCCGGGCTCGCCACTAGCCAATATCTTCGAGAGATAATGGACGAAAAACGGCGTTACATTACGCAAAGTGCTCCGCTACTGTTGCCGGGGCTCCTGTTATTTGGGCATGGCTCTCTCTACTATCCTTCCCATCCAATCCATTAACACGGGTCACGCGTGCTCCTTCTTCTTCTTCTCTCTCTCTCTCTCTCCTTCTTTTTCCTCCCTCACGGCTTGCCCTTGTTGTCTTGTTGGCGGATTATAATGTACATCGTGAGTGGACAGCAGACGTGCTCCGCCGCCGCCGCCGCCCTGGCAATTGAGCGAAGGCCAGCAAAGCCCAGCAATAATCGAACGAGAACTCTATATAGAAATAGACGTTTGTGTTGTATTTCCTTTTTTTTATGATGGACACGTGTGAGTCGATGAAGCGTGATTTTCACAAGTGTTATCGGTTCGACGGAATTCATCGCCATGCCAGCAAGAAAAATGATATCGCATTCGAGAGTTGCATCATCAGAGTGCTATAGCCATTGTTATGGGCCCGAATTATGACATCTCTCTCGCTAGACGGCCGCTCTATGCGTCCGGTACACGATTTTTCTGAGAATCCCGAGAAAACGAACGAAAACTGTGAAGCGTTCGTGAATTGTTGAGCCGTCGACGCTTTGACCGACTTTTTTTTCTTCCCCCTCCGTTCACCCGGCCTCCCTTTTCAATGCAAACACAATAAAAAAATCGAGTCCTACCAATATATGGACACGAAAAAAGAAAAGAAAAGAAAGGAACTTACACTGCTGATGTTAAAGAGTCCCGACAGAGCGTGAGCCGAACCACCCAAAACGGTTGAGCAATTCATTGAACTGCGGACGGTGTGGTGGTGGTGGTGGTGGCCACCATCATCTAACAGGTCGTGCCGGTTCGTGTCGAGTTCGATTTTTTACGCCGGGCTCTCTATAGACACTAATAAACACACTTTATATGCGGCTAATATCTTTTGACGTTTTCACCCAAAAAGAGAGCGAGAGAGAGAATATCATTTTTATACTACGCACACCTATTTCTTCTCTTACCTATAATATAAGTGTAGAATGTAGAGTAGGAAAAATGTTTGTATAGACACACGTAAACCGAGATGAAGGAGAAAGAGAGAGAGAGAGAACATGTGAATGTGCGTAGATTATATTATATTAAAGAAGAAAAAAGGAAAGCACAAAAGATATTAGGCACGTCTAAAACTCCAGGGCGGCCCTCCCATCTGGCTGGGGCTGGGTCTAATATAATATACATATAACGTTGTAATTAATACAGAAAACCGGAGAGTGGAGAAGAATTAAGCGGCAGCAGCTCAGACTAAAAAAGACTATCTCAATTTTCACGCTGTCATTGACGCCATTGATCGGACGCCAATGAAGAAATAAAAAACCAAAAAGAAATTTTTTAAAACAACTTTTTCTTATTATTTTTTTTTTTTTTTTTTTTTTTTTTTTTTTTTTCGGGGGGCTGTTTTACGACTCACATTTCTCTGCTGTTGTTGCATAATAATAAAAAAAAATACGGTGGACCCGTCGGCTAAAATTGGCGCACAACGAAAATCGTAACGCGCAAGTCGGGAATTTAACCATCCCGAACGATTCCATCCCGCGTCAAGGACGGAGTTGCTTTGCTAAGCGGCCGTGACTGTTTATAAACTTTCCGTTGTTGACGGCAAGAGAACAAGACACACGCGAATGTTGCGAGTTTTTAACTCGGTATAATAGACATCAAATAAATAATAATATGGGAGGGGGAGATAGTACGTATATCTATATATGACTGTGTAGTTGCTACGTGATGTGCCAAGGATCCTACAGCCCAGCAGAGGGTCTGCTGCTATATAGAAGTACGGCCCTGTAATTCTTGGCGTTCTTTTCCTTTTTTTTATTTTTATTTCATTCTCTTATCGATCGGCACATTCGATTTTTCTTGTCGTTGACTAATGGACACGACTTTTGACAAACCAATTCATCTCGGACAGTTTCCCTTTTTGTTTTTTCCTTTCTTTCACTTTAGGGCGTCTATATAGAGCTCGGCTCTCCCGCGGTACTACAAGGTAAAATCCGACTGTGAGCAAACAACTTTGTTGTTTTTGGCTTTTTCCTTTTTTTATGAGATGAAGAGATCCGGAATTTCTTATCCCGCACGATTCGCAGACAACTTGGGAAAATAACATTATCTGCCATAAAAATAGAGATGTGGAATAGTGAAGGGAAATGAACGGGCGGCTGCTCAAAGTGCAGGTTTGTTGCGAAAAAATAATTTTAAAAACAACAACAACGATGAAAACTGTGGGAACCAACACCTACTACTACTACGTATACACGTACACGTCTATAAACTGTAACATTTATTTGGTTTTCCTTTTTGGCTTTTTTCTTGGCTATACGGCTATTTGAATCCATTGCGCGCCACTCGTTACACGTGATGTGTATAATAACAACAATCATAACAATCGTGCATTTATTTATTTATTATTCTCCTGCCGCACAAGATTTGCGCTTTTGGTTGGCGCGGGAAACTCGCAAAATTTCAAATGGCATTAAAAACACACTTTTTAGGTAAAAACCCGGAGATACACACACACACACACACACACATATATTATTATTATTATTATTATTAGAAATTTTAATACATTTTCCACTGAAAACAATAACGAAACGAATGCGAGGCGGGATGATATTTGTCTTTCAAAATTTCAACAAAACACGTCCGCCATCACCGTTTTGTTGTTTAAGTTTCCCATTTGCGACGCGTCTACAACGCCGGTGGTTAAATAGTTAAATAACCCGCGCAGAGTGTTTTCCAGTGCCGAAATAAATCGACAAATTATTGCCACTCAAAGGAGCAAAAAGAGAAAGAAAGAAGAAGAACAGGGGGCTTCTTATGTATAATAACGACTCGCAGAGTTTCCAGCAAAATGTTCTGTCTGTCTGTGTGTGCGCTGTATAGTCTGGGCGCCATACAACCAAAAGTATATGGGCCGTATAAGAAAGAACGGACGCGTTTGGAAAAGGGTATAGAACCCCGGCGGGAGTGAAGAAGAAGATGAGAAAAATATATATCTATCTAATCTAACGACTCCTCTATCCTCTTGGCTTGTGTATCTCCTCTGTAATGTAAATAGCAGAATCAGTTGAAAAAGCCAAGCCAGCGTCTCGCTCGTCCCAAAGACGAAAATGTAATGGGCCTGATGATGACTTGGCCATCAGCGAAAAATATAAGCTGCTGCTGCTGCTGATCGAGCGCCTCCTGTTGTTGTTGTTTTTGCTGTTTGGCGCTTTAGGTTGTTGTTGTTGTTGTTGTTGTCGTCGACCCCGGCGCCAGCCACACCGCTCGACAATGTTCTCGACCCAGCTGGGCGGCACGAGTCTCGAGAGATCGTTAAAAACAGAACAACAACAACCAACAACGGGAAAACAGACAGCAAATGTGTCCAAAAGAGTCTGGGCTGTTGTTGAGTTGCTGACGCTTTATTCCTTGCTTTATTCGTGAAAATGGCAACAAAAGAAAGAAGATCCTCGCACAAGCCCAGCGTCCAAAAAAAGAATTTGAAGAACATTTGCGAGTAATTTGTTGTTTTTGTTTGTTTGCTGGGTGTGTACATACATAATGATTCTGATTCTTCTCCTGTGACCAGTTGATATTCCCGGCGCCTTTCATCCAGGACGGGCGATTTTTGAAAAATATGGACATTGGAGCTCGTGTGTATAGATCCAAAACAAGAGCTGCGATAGGACACGGAGACGGCCGACAAGAAGAAAAAACAAACAAACAAAACCAACCAACTTGGCTACAAATGTCTAAAGAGAAGATTGCTGTTACACTGATGCATTTCACATATATCCCGCCACATCATGAGACACACACGGAGAGAGAATCAACACGGACGATGGGGCGGCCTCCAAGTCCGGCCTTTTGCGCACAGCACAGATGATATGGGGTCCCCCCCTCTCTCTCTCAATGTGTGGTGTGTTTTTGTTCGTATGCAAATGGAGATTTGACTGGAAAAAAAAAGAGCCTTGGGAGAGATGATAGTATAGTATATATGTATGTATATACATACTGGGCGGCCAATCCTTTTCTTGATTCTTCTGCCCATCCCAGTTTTTCCCAGTTTCATGCCCAAATTGGCGTTGATCTCTACATCATTTTTTCTCGCCTATCCCGCGACGCGCCGCGCCGCTGTCCCATATTTTATGTAATCCAAGTAATACGCCAAATGTGCGTGGCATGGCCTTAATCAAAACAAAAATTGGAACCAAATCACTACTTCCAGCAGAGCTGCACGCGCAATTTCTTTTTCCCCCCGCTGAAATTCCCCGCAGATTTTTTATTTTTTTACTATAGGTGCGTGACTGGCGTCGCTTGCGTTACGACTAATATATTATGAGAATAACAATAATAAACGAACCAACTGCAGCAGTGACAAAATTAAAAGAAGAAATCAAAAAAGAATAACACAGAAATGTTACTACGTACTACTACGACGACGTGAACAATTGGCGGGAGTTTTGCCGTCCCACCGCCGATCGCCGTCACGGAGGACTCACGTCATCAAATTTATTTTTTTTTTATTTCAAAGATGATCCCCCTCCTTATATTCCAACTAGCCCTTCCATTTATATGCAAATGGTGGCGGCACATTCCGCAGCCGTCGTGGCGCGTCTACTATTTTTTCTCTTTCTTTCATCTCTTGATCCTTTTTGGATTTTCCCGCGTGATCCGGGAGGTGCCAAAAAAGAAGAAAAAAAGGTGATGCGTGAATCGAAGGAATACGTAATGAACCGGAAGTGTTGATGAGAGACGACTTGGGTTGTGCGAATATAATCTGTCCAACCACACACACACACAAAGTTATACACCCAAACAACAAAACAAAAAAAAGATTCCGATTGAGTTGAAGTGAAAGGGGGAATTTTTCAAACAGAACGTGTAACAATATCCCGCTGGGTGATGAATGAATGTGCCTTTAAAGAAAATTTTGTATTTCTTTTTTCTTTTGAAAAAGAACAAAATTTTCACGCGCGCAAAAAAGATGGAGGACGTGAGGTTAAGATGTGTTTGAGTTTTTCCCGATGGACGGCTGTTGGCTGGCTGGCTGGGATGGATGAGGGGTTTGAGGTTAAGACAACGACGACACGGCACGCGGGAGAGAATGATGTTTCTCTTCTCGATCCTGACGCTTCTATCTCTTTCAATCTTCTTCTTCTTCTTCTCTCCTTTTCTCTTTGCCGTTAAACAAATAAGAGCTTGTTCTCTTCTCTCTGGAGAAAGAAAAGCGCTTGCTATAGAGAGCTACCAAGCGGGAATGGCATATAATATAGTAATAAAAGATACAAGAGAATAATAATAAGAAAAAAGCTGGGCCGCTATTTTTGTTTTTATGTTGTTATGATGTGCTCTCTTGGACGACGTGCCGTCTATAACAATCTGAAAAAGTGTCTGTCGGGTCGTGCAGCGTCGTGTGGCATCGATCCGTTCACCGTCCGCTCATGGCGGTGATCGGGAATACGAATATGTATCCATCACTTTGCCTATGTTTTTATCGTTCATCGCCTTTTTGGGTGGAAAACTAGAACCGACTAGAACCGACTAGAACCGAAAGGCAGCAGCAATACTCACGTTGTTATGATACATTTCCCCCCAGCCGAGTCTGTATATTGAGATACTGATGCTGTACGTATTCAAATTCGTATCAAAATAAATACATAACGCCATTGGCGGATGAAACAGGAGAGAGAGAGAGAGAGAGTTATCTCTCTAGGATTTATGTATTCACGCGTTGATTTATTGCGGCGTGTGACGCGATCGGCCCACAGGTGTGCGACCATCAGCGATAGAAACTGATTATACATCAAATTCAAAAGAAAATGTATAAAAGATGTGTCGCGATTTGAAATTTAGATACGGGAGAGGAAAAGTCAAAGAAGAAGGAAGAAAAAAAGGTACGTACAAAAATCTTTGGCACTTTTGGGCAACTTGATTATTGCGCCCGTTGGCGGGCCGCGCGGTATACATCTTGATGGGCAGCCCTTTCATTATACAGGGATGCGGCTCCTCACCTCAATAGAAACACTTTTGTGTGTGTGTGCGTCCAACGGTTGATTGAAACTGGTTAAAAAAAAACTTTTCGGGTTTTATTCTTTCGCCCCAAAGAATTTGGCGGAAATTCGGGATGGAAAAATCCAAATTCATCGATGGGTTTTTCCCCGCATTAGAATAATTTGCCATCGTCTGTTTCTTTGAATCTACTTTGTGTCCAATTTCTCGGGTATTTTTGTTTGTTTTGATTTTGACTAAAATGTGACCCCGAAATTCCGTTTTCGGGATTCTCGGCTCCCGACGGAACAAAAGGTAAAACATGTTGCCCGGCTCTGCCCGGGAGAAACTATAATACCCGACAATAAATCAAACAACGACTTATTGTTGACTCTGCACTCACCGAAGAAAACGTTGGAAATGTCCAACAAACAAAAGGGAAACAAAAAACACACGCAAAACCCTTTGGCGTGTTTTCTTTTCTTTCAGCCTTTTAATGCTGTTTATCTTCTTCGAGTCTATTTAGAAATATTATTACTTGTATACATTTACAGTAATAAGGCGCCCTCGAGGGAGAACATATCAAAGAAGAAGCTCTTTTCTTTTTTTCCCCAAGTTCCGTGATGATAAATGAAATCAGATTTGTTTTCCATTTTTTCTTCTTTTCTTCTTGTATCTTCCCGAAATGATTGAATCGGGCGGTAGCCTCTCGAGAGCGTCTTCTCTCCGAAACAAATTAGTGTCGCCCGTCTGCTGGCAATTCGGGCGTGGATATATTTTATCCCTTCTATTCTCTTTCAGACTTTCTCTCACACCTCTCCAGGCCTTTTTTTTTTTTTTAAATTCCCCCCATGAGATAATCCAAAGATCCGCCTAGAGACCAATGAAGAATTGTGAGGTGCGCATCCGTTTTGTCCCGCCAACGGCCGAGACGTCGCACAGACACATCAAAAGTTTAAAAAAAATTGTGACGTTGTCCTCCCTCACACATCCAGCGGATTTAATATTTTAGTTTTTTTCTTTTTTCTATTGGCCATGTAGGGAGCGTGATCGATGGCAAAGAATCACTGAGCTCGGCGGGAGATGAGGCGACATTGGCGACACCTTTTTTTCCCCAATGCGCGGCAGCCCGGCACACACAAACACACACACAGAGATGAAACGTCTAGTATTCCTTTCTATACGGCCTGTAAAATATATATAAACATGTCCGTCGCATCTCTAACGGATGGACAGATCGTGCCTGGGCTCTTGCGGTTCTGCCGCCGCCTGTCAAAATGCCCGAAAGGGGGCGGCGGAATCAACTCCGCCCTGGCTGGCTTGGCTGGCATCTTACACATCGGGTGGCGCTGGGAAAGAAAAAATGAGCACCGCTCATATACGTACCTCATCTTTCCTCGTCTCTCTCTTATGTGTGTCCCATCTCATTGTATACCTAATCTCTTGCGCTTGTCGTTTCTCCTTTTCACCCCGGTGAGCCGAGTATCAGTTCCTTTCACCCGAGATCAACAACACACATCCAGCGGAACATCTCCTCCCCCCCTCCCCCCCTCTCTCTCTAGTGACGGTGCAGTTCCCATCGACGATTCCCTCTCTCTCTTACGGCAAGGCCAGTCACGACAGTCGCCTTGGCATTTCTCAAAACGGAAAGCTGACTGCTGCTGCTGCCCGACCCGTGTCCGTGCGCTTCTTCAACAGCTGACGATGGACCGTTCGGCCCATTAAATGCGCTTCTTTCACGCTCTTTTCATTTCCTTTTCTTTTCTTTTCTTTCTTTTCTTTTCAACTTCGTTCGTTCGTTTTTTTTTTAAACGCGGCGGAACTGCGTTTCAAAACGTGAATGGAACCTTGTGAAACTAATGAGAAGGAATCCCACCTATATCCTTATAATAATTCTTGATGTAATAACGTTTAGGCTGTGTGTGAGTGTGGTGGCCGGGGCATTTGTCAATCCAGCGGAACGGTCGGCCGGTCCGATCGTCGTCTAACATTTTTCGCGCCACACAATTTGTAATCGACTTTTGGTCGCGTTGGGTGTAGTAGAGATTTTTTTGTTTTTCTTTCCAAAGTAAAAAAAAAGTGTCGTCCCTTTTTTTCTTCTTTCGATTCTTCAACACCCGCAGCGATCCCGCTGAGCGTGAAGGCGTACGACGAGGAGTAGGAAAAACGGGTGGGAATTGGGAAAGGATGTTTTGTAAATATCAACCCACTCACCCCACTGACACCGTAGACGTCTGGCCCAGACCATCAGAGCCATCGATCTCTTTCTTGACTTGACTCGAGGAAGAAGAAGAAAAAAGGGAAGAGATGAGACAACAACGGCGACGACGACCTGCATCTTTCCTGACAAAAGGGGCCGGGACAGACTGACTGGGCCAGGAGAATTGTCGTCGTCTGCTTTCATCGTCGCCTTTAGCCTCGACTCCATCCGTTTTCCCCCCATCCGCCACCGGACAGGCGGATGGCCAGAGTCTATGGGGTCTATGCTCCTGCGCGCTATCTCGTTGGAATAAAACGCAACGTCCTATTCTCTCCCCTTTCTGGCCTTTCAATCTCTGCTGCCGTCTCCCCTCCGCCATCCATTGAACCGCAGCAGCAGCTTTCTTATATATTCTCCTCTCAAATCGTATTACATAACAACAACAACAACAACAGCACAGATTTACATATATAAACACAAATACGGTTCCTTTTCCATGGCAATCGGCAATCGGCCCTGATGTCTCCCACGTAGTCCTCTAACCCACAAACCAATTCTAAACCAAAATACCCAGAAATTATGATGCAAGATTAACAAGCCTCTGATTTCCTCCTTTTAAATAAAAACAACAACATTGAACTGCAGAGGCGCATTTTTTGTTTTGTTTTTGGGGTTTAATTCAACACGCAACCGGTTCGGCGGCGGGGTCATCAGCCCACCCATCAAGCGCGCACTTTGGCGCATATACTGTATATGTATATATAAAAGCCGCATCAGCAGCTGCTGCTGCTCAATGCGTCATGTGCACAATAAATAAAGGTGTCGTGTACGTCCAATTAAATACAGCAGAGCGAATAAAAGCGGATGATGCGGGCTTATTATTATTTATTGTTGTTTGCCCACTACAGCCCGAGTAGTGCGCTGTAGACATTCAAGGATGTTGGAGAAATAATACACTATATAATATAATATATGGGATCCCGTATGTGTTATCTGCCGGTCGCACTTGAAAATCGATAGCGTCGTCGACTTTCTCGTTACCCGCGCACATAATGTCGCATTGAATATACGCACGCAGAAAGAGTCAACGACAAAAAGGATATAAATAAAACAAAACTTGAAAGCAACATAAGAAGAAACCGCTCGAATTTTGGCCGTCCATCTGTTTATGTGTGTGGGGAATTTTTTTTTCATTTTCCACGCAAAAATAATAGTAGTACACAATATGGTGGTCGTCGATATACGACCGCGGTATCCTGTCCAGAAAAAAAGTTATTTTCGTCTTTCGCGTATTTATTTTTGGGGGTTTTCGATAGATTTACACAATTGTCTTCTGAGCTATATAATTGCTGGAGAAATAGCTGTCTTCTTGGGGAAAAAAAGTCTATTAGATAATAAATAAAGAAGACGGACAAACTACGCATAGTTTAGTTGGGTGGAACTGGTGGGCAGTGGGTCATCGTTTCCGGTGATCGACGGTCGTTGGACTTGACGTTCATGTACGAGGGGGACGGCCAAATAATCTCAAATCATTTTTTTTCCCCTCACTCTATTTCCTATATTCTATATTTATTCCGATATGGTCTAGACGATTGAGCATTGGAGAAAAAAGAATTTCCAATCAAAATTAGTTCGTTGACACAGAAAAACCGGATTTCACGCCCAAAAGAATTCCATTTATAGCCAAGGCTTTTTGTTTTTTCCAAAAGAAAAATATAACGACTTCGTTGGCGGGCAAATTTGAAAACTAAAGTCAAACAAATGATTCTAGTTATATTCAACTTCAATTGGGGGCGACAGCTTTTCTGTTCAATTGATTCCAACACTTCATATAAAACGTCATAATACATAACAATGGTGACTGGCATATTCTTTTGATTGGATAGGCGCGTCACATTGCGATCGCTGGCCCAAGTCGAAGAGAGCAGCAATTCATCGCGCGTTGGCAGCGGCGCGAGAGTGTCGGAGCGAAACAATTTTGAATGCGTAGAAAGCCTATTATGGTCGTTAACAACGGGGTCGATACTCTATATAGGTGTGCACAGCGCGCAGCAACGGGTTCCAAAGTCTCTCTCCACAATCAAATTCATTTCTTTTTCAACCTTCTGTTGAACGAACCAACAACATCCAGAGCGTCACCTCTGCATTGTTTATTTCACCTGGTTTTTCCACATCAATCTCGTTTGTCTGAAATGCGCACAAGTTTCGAAATAATATCATTTCAAAAGTCCCAGAAAAATATCTGTAAAAGGGAAAAGGGATTTTATGATACGACAACGACGACGAAGTGACTCCTGCGCTGCCAAAGAGAATCAGAATCCAGAGCGCGCAATATTTAATGAAATTCTGTGCACAAAACGGCACGGCTCAGACTGCCATTTGGACGCACTGCCAAAAATGTTGGGCGTGGCTGGGCGCAGACTGCTACCATACCCAGCCATATAGTCTGCTTGTACCATGTCCACTGCGCTTTTTTTAAATCGGCGAAAAAAGAAAAAGAAAAAAAGAATTGGAGAGAAGAAAAAAATCAAATCAAAAATAATTCATTCCCTCTGTATAACTGCATAGCCCCGGTCAAATAGAATTCCGCTCACGCCCCAGTTGTCTAGTGCTGGTAACCGAACCTATTGCGCGCGTTCCTATATGTACACTCTCGTTAGTATGCATAGTTGCAGCGAGTCTGACATTGCGAGCACACCTTTCTGACATTTCCCTCTCGATTCGTGTTGACACATTCACAATGAATTGCATGTAATGCGCAATTGTAATTAATGAGGTAGAACATTCTGTTGCAACCAGCAGAGCTCCCGGCGTATTTATCTGTGATATGCACGCCGAAAAAACAAAAAAAAAACAACAGCCAACCAACGGCCACACCCATTATTTTTTTTTTTTTTTGACCGTCGGGAATTTTCGTTTGGAGGTGAACAGACTTTTTGAGTGACGCCACGTAGAAATAATTTCTTTCTTTTTTTCTGAAAAAAAAAAGGAAAAATAGAATAAGGTCGTGCCGTTATCTATGTGATCTCATTGCTTGTAAGATGAACATCGATCACGATTCTCAATTCTCGGGAATGAAGAGCGTAACTCGATACCCCCCTCCCCTCGTCTTGACAATCAATTCAACTTCCCTGAATAAATGTGCGCCAATTTGGCCAACTGTTGAGATAATCTAAAAGTCGCTGCCAGTTGGCTGTCGGTTATTCTTCTTCACGCATGACCGCGCGACATCATCTTGACAGGTAAAAAAAAAAAAAGAGTGTAACACATTTACGCAACAATTAAACAAAGTGGGTCCTCCTTTTTTACTGTAAATCTTTTAGGTTATGTCAGTTTGACGCTTGAAAAGTGAATAAACCCGAAAGAGGAAAAACGAAACCAAAAAACAAAACAACATTTTGATTTCAATCAAGACAAAACGATTTATAGGACCTATTTCGGCGGAGAGAAGTCACTGAACACAGCCGGGGGAGAGCCTCAAAGTAACTTGCGTATGAATAATTAATTTCTTGATACTGCGAATGTTTGGCTGCCAGGAATCCGCAAGCCGTTCGGGATTTGCTAATTAACGTGGCGCGTATTTTTTAACAATTATTCAACATTATATTTATGTACGTGGAGGTATTATTCACGTATTATACGCAATCCATCACCATCATGAATATAATAATCTCTTTCTTTAAAACACACCCTTCTTCTTTTTTTTCCAGTGGCTTTTCGAGCTCAATTCACCGGGTCAATTACCACGTTCGTTGAAAACGCCATCAATGTATCTATCTACACACGGGATGTTTATATGTTTTCTTATTTCTCTCGTATTATATGAAATTTGCTTCCTGCCTCTCTCAAACATTCGGACGTGTAATCAGAACTTCTATTGAGCCTAAATCGTTTGACAAAGATCGTGACTATATCAATTTTTAAACTCGTCTTATAATTTTCAGTTCAAAGTTCCCGCCAGAATTTTCGAAATACTTTATATCTGTAAACAGTCCAACTTGGTCGTGTATTTTTTCCCCAAGGTCGAAAGAACGACCCAAAACCATTTCCATTGTTTGTTTGTTTCCTTTTTCTTCAGCTGAAAGTTTTTCGAATCAAAAATATATAAATATATAAATTCACATGGCTGGGCTGTGACGTTTATCTCAGCAGGACATTTCATTACAAAAGAATTACTGTATATACATGTTATTTTTTTTCCTCGAGCTGTTACGAGATCGAATTACGTACGCTGAAATTTCGAATGGGCTCACACTCCCTTTTTTTTCATTTCTTCAGACCCGAAAATGGACAAGAAATAGGGTGTGGTCGCCGCCGCCGCCGCCGCCATTCCGTTCGTTGACTTGACCAAAATCGAGTCCGTGAAGTAGAGAGAACCGGTGCTGCTTATAATTCACCTTGGGGTTTTTTTTTTTTTTCTTTTCTTTTTGCGGATTATTATGGCCGTGCTGTGATGTAGCCGTTTTTTGTCATCGGCCCGCGGTTGAAATTGCTCCGCATTACATCATGAAATATATATATACGACCCCCAACACAAAAATCAGCCAAAGAAAAGAAAAAAAGAAATGGGAGATTTGCGGTCTGGGACTGTCGCGCTTAGTGAGCCAGGCTACCATATACCCAGTTGCGTTACATATATATATATATATATCACCTGGTGAGTAATAATTCATATAATATAGCGACTGCTGGTGATATTCATCTAATCCTGTGCTGACCATTGCTGTCATTGCTCGCTCCACTGCAAGCCAGCAGCTCTTTTTTCCCGCTTGATTCTATTTGGGTTGTGAGAGCTTGCAAACAAGGTGGATGCTATAAGAAATAGGAGACAGGCCCACCTGGGCTGCCCTGGCTGCAACCGGGTTCGTTTCCTGTTTGATCTAGACAATTTATTGGAGATCACGTTTCTTGTTTTCTATCGGGACGGGACGAAAGCAGGGCGCCCTTATATCCCCACTGGAACGCACTCCTACTACCCTCCTTTTCTCCCTCCTCCCAGCGTTGTTCTATTGTTTATGGAGGCGACCTGAAATCAGCAGAAGAATCGCACACAGCCAGACGACAAGAATTGACGCCCAAAATTGTCGAAAAAAAGAAAACGAGCAGCTCATTGCAGAGAAACAAAATAAATGCGGCTGTGACGTCGACAGCAATGAGCTCCAGCACGTTCCACCCGCAAATGAATATACGACTCCCTCGGCTATTTTTAGAATTAGTTGTTTTATTTTTATTTTACGGTTATATATCGTACGTGTCATAAAATGTATGAATCATGAGGTGTCGGGTCCGCCAATAAGAGTGATGGTGCGAATCCAGTCATCGTCCACTCTCTC
This sequence comes from Daphnia pulicaria, assembly GCF_021234035.1. Classification (NCBI taxonomy): domain Eukaryota; kingdom Metazoa; phylum Arthropoda; class Branchiopoda; order Diplostraca; family Daphniidae; genus Daphnia; species Daphnia pulicaria. The sequence continues at coordinate 15,398,482 of NC_060920.1, read as the reverse complement.
GGATGTCCGCCCTTGTAAAACAGGACGATCATCCAGGCTTCGCTTGACGACCATCCCACTTTTCCTTTTTTCTTTTTATATTGTTTTGTGTCTGCTTATTTTTAAGTTGAGCAGACTGAGCACTATACAGCTAGCTGCTGCTGTTAACAGCCAAATTAAAAGGCTAATATACAACGACCGAGAAAAAGATCAGCGGGACCCCCCCGGACAAAGTTTCCTCTGCTTCATTAAAAAGCTGTTTGGCGCTCTCGATTTGGCCTGATGGCGATCTGGAATAAATAATTCATCACCAGTATCTTTTGTATATTTCGTTGATTTGGAAATTGAAACAACAAATCGCGCCCTGTTACGGTTGTCGACAAACGACTATTCGCCCCATTTGCACATTGCGGGGGTAGCACAGCTGTTTTGGAATGGAGAATTCAATCTCCGGGTTGTTCCTCTCTCTTTAGTATATACCTTGAAAGAAAAGCTGAAAAAATATCTCTCGCCAGAGATGTGCATAAGTGGCATATCTTTAACGCATTCGTGGGTCTTTCTTCATCCAACATCTCATTCCCGGCCAGCAACGGAAAGTGGAATCAATTTACATGTTATATGTATAGAGGGGGGGCCTAAACAGTCAATTTAAATGCCCGTAAAACAATTTGCATCGAGCGGCAGAATGCGTACACACGATGAATGTAATGAATTCTCACGGTCTTGCGTAAAAAAAGAGACTCTGAGAAGAAGAAGAAGAAGGAATAATAATCAACAGGTGAAAAAAAAAGGACCGTGGACGTTGCGTGATCTTCTCTGGATGTGCGCACACGGGAAGGTCATCTCAAGAAGAAGCGACTGACGCGCACGTTTTGCCAAAAAGTCAACCAAGAGCGTTGGAATGGAACTTTTGTTTTTTTCCACATTCATTTGTGCTTGTTCTCCTTTTTCTGGTTTCGGAATTCTGTTTTACGTCGATTCTTTTGCATTTGCCCTCAAGTCAGCCATCAGTCGTGCGTGCTCCGGTGCACATGGCCAGCCCAAGTCCGTCCGCCGGAAAAGCCCCACCCCAGCCACCAGTCACCTTTCTGAGAAACTTTCAGGTTGGTGATACCCATGTCGAGAAAGATCTCCTCGGGCGACGCTCTCACGAGTCACTCGACTAGATAAACGCTTCGCCGATTTTGTAGACTCCAATAGCCGAAATCACGGCGTGGCATTGCCAAATTGCGTCTTTTATTTTCTTTGATAACTTTCTGTGTTATTAATCGACATCAAACTGTACCACATGACGACGACCTGATGAAGCGGTGCAATAACCCATTAGGAATTAGAGTTGTCGAAAGAATTCAGGAAATTTCAGAGTTAATTAGGTGCCATAGTTGGTATGAAATCAAAGCGACGATCGCCGTGTGTCTATATAAGCGACGCTAGATTTTATCACGACGACCAGAGGATCCGCGAAACATTCCGTTTTGGGAGGGAGGGGGGGAAAGAATTGCGATGCAAATCACGTTCTCGTCGAATATAGTTTGATCTGGTCCTTTTACTTAATTAGGAGCTTTTATCTAGTATAATATACAACAAGAGAGCGAAATTTGAAAGGTAAATCATGTATAATTGTATATACATACGAGATGCAAATGAATTGAATTTTGCAAACTGAATGCATGATTCATTTAATTTCCGCTGATTACATATTCCACTGGAAACTGTAAATATATCTACATGGATACAACATACATACGAACAGAACAAACAGGTAAATCCAACCGCTGGAACGCAGTCTGAGGGAAATGAGCCATGTCATGATGAAGCGGCTTTGTTTTTCTCCAGGTGGATCTCACGCTGAGAAGCAAATGGCTACCGAATTACACATCTTATATACACACACTTCTCTCTCCAATCTTTCACTCTCTCTCTGTCTCCATCAACTTTCATCTCTCTCTCTCTCTCTTGTCTGCTGTGCGCTGGCCGTCTGGTTTCAAGCGTCAACAACGCCGTCCAGCCAACAACCCAACTCGCCCAAAAAGCTACCAGACACAACGACGAAGATACTTACATTATAAAAAAGCGCTATGACCTCGTCGATTTACTGCCTTGTCGTTACAGTTGACAATTTCCATATTTGTCACGACCCATGATCAAATAAGTGGCCGATACCTATTCCAGCAACCCCCCTTCCATTATCCCGACATGCCCTAGGAAAAATTTGCATGTCTGTCTGTTTTATTTCCCCAGCAGTGAAGATGCTATCGCCATTTATTTTGAAGTGTTTTGGTTTTTCTTTAAAAGGCAGTTTGTTTGTTCCCGTCTCGTTTGATATCTAGTCTTTGATGAACTCCACCCCGATTTTTTTGTTGAAGTTCGTTCCCCACCTCTGAATATGTGGGGACCACGCCTCAAAGTGTCTTCTGTGTGCATTCTATTATGTGAGATTTTGAAATGAAGATGGAAATACCTACACGCTTGACCCCATCATCAGTCAGACTATAATTCGAAGCGACAGTGATTTCTCATTCTTAGAAACCAGTTAATAATCCAGCGTATTTTTCTTTTACATCAATTACATCATTTTTGATTGCGTGATAGAGCTGTTTAAAAAAAAAGAACAACTCTGAATGGAACGTCGTCATATCACGTGACCTTATTCATATTGGATTTGCGTTTCGTTTAATCCCATCGGCCAATAAATTATTCAGAACAGTCTTATATATTGTGATTTGACAAGAAAAGTAGAATAAACGGCCGTATACTTTTCATGGATCCAAATACTGGTGATGCCAAACTGTGGAAATACCAGGAAAACTTCACTTTGAAAGACAGTATTTGCAAAACAACATGATTCATTTATTCAAGCAACTGCATCGATCAATTGTCGATGCTGGTTACCAGTAGAGAAAAATGTGTGAAGAACGCAATTGTCTTCACACACAACAAAGAAAAACATGCGTGCCAGCAGAGACCCTGATAAGTAGCGGGGGAAAAAAACTTGGGTTTGCGGACAGGTTCCCAGTAAAAACAGAATCAAGTTTTCTTTTGTTGTATAATAAGAACGTTCCGTTTTTTGCTATTCGTGTTCAATATTTTTTGTTCCTTCGTCCACCTACTCTCGTCCGCTGTCTCAAAATGGACTGCGAATGACTTGCGATTGGGACACGAGAGGAAGTTGTTGACCTTTGCGTTGCACCACACAGCCAATGACAATAATAAAAAAAAAACTAAAATTCCTTCATCTCACGAAACGACTTTGGCTATTTTTTTGACATTTTGCAGCTCTTGCCCGGTCGAGCGCATTTATAGCTCTCGATATATTTTCTAGTGACCTTTTTTTCTCCTTCTTATTCTTCTACGATTATGTTGTGTTGTACAAGGCACTCTCGTTCAAATGTTATTTCAACTCCACCCATAACTACAGTTGCGCAGAGTGCCACACCTTTAACGGTGTGGCCTTTGGTAAGTGCTATCGTCAACCCAACTGGAATTGAGATACTGATACGAATGCCCACTTGCCGACAGGGATTTTTCGACAGTGAGTTATTTATACCCATATCATTTACTTCTTATGCATTTCCTTTTTTGAAATGGATAAGTCCAGGCTCTTTTTTCTTTTCCTTATACCGGCACTTTTTGTCAGACTGTGGGGATAAAATGTTTTCACTCGAAGGACGTCATCAATAGATGGAAACCTTGATCCTCTTAAGACAGAAGAATTCGTTTGCTTTTTTACGTAACATGAGTTTATTGCGCAAAATGAGAGTAAATATTGACAAATCCACAGAAGGATATTGCTGTTTGATTATTTTTAAAAGAGAGTACAGAATCGCATAACGAATTACGGAAAGAGTTTGGAGTTTTTAAAAAGCATCAATCCACAAACTTCTTATTCCCCCCCACTAGAACAAAAAGAGCCTCATTAGATCACGGATCACAACTCGATGGATGCATGAGATTCGTTTGCCTTTGCGAATCAACTTGTCGGGCAAGCTCAAGAAACGAAATCAAAACGGTGGTTAACGAATGAAAATGTCAAAATGAGTACGTCACCAAACAACTTGTGCAATGCGCAGTCAACTTGATCAAATGAGAAAAAATTAAAAATAAAATATCACTGGGTTAACTATAAGAGGCACGAGAGCGGTGTCGTGAAATGAGCCAAGATAGTGTGTGATCGCTGAAATTCTTCTCAACTGGTGATGGCGGCCGAAGAATTTTTATTCGAAGAGGGCGTGATCATGATGGCAATGCCTCCTTCGTTCACGGTGCTGTAATCTTCCAGGCAACGGGCAACGTCGGGAGGAATGGTGATTTCCTGGCCAACAGGCAACCTCTTCATCAAATCGGCGATCAAATGGATCAGCGACGTTCGATCCGTTTCATATTCACCCAGCTAGACAGAATAACCGATGAATTGCGTCTTCTTAATCGGGAAAATCAACAACCGAAGGCTTACCTCTCGTTCGAGCCTAGTGTACTTGGATTGACTAGCGCTCAGATTATTTTCCAAAATGCGCGTGGTAACCTTGGCTGATTGCAGCTGGGCCTGCAACTCACGCACTTGCTTTTGAAGTGCCAGGTTGGACTCCTCCAGAAATCGTGTCTTCTCCATCAAATCCTCGGTGGCATGATGTTGCGGGCTATTGGGAGATGCAATTCCAGCGACTATCTCCTCCTGCAGAACGTGATACTCGACTTCATAAGCCGCCAGCTGCCGTGAAATGTCCAGTGCGAGTGCCTGGAAAAGTCAACACAAGCTGATGGAATGCTCGCGCACCAAAGTGATTAAAAACACAAAATAAAAAAGTAATTTCCAACCTCGCGGATGACACGCTCAAGCTGAGTGGCTCCCATGGACGGTAAAGTGGTTTTGAAATAATCCATCAACTGCTCAAAGTTGCGGCATTGGAGAAGCATATCTTTGTGGTCGGCAATCAAAGATAGCGCGACACGGAAAACCATCGACATACCGTTCATAAAAACCAAATCTGAATACGGAAAATATAAGAAAGATTTAATCAAATAAGAGGAACATTCGAATGCCTCCGACATCTTACCGAAAACGCGAACCACAAAGCCCAGGGGAAATTGCGAGGCGAAAAGAGTTAAAAACCACGGGGCTGCGTAGAGAGTGGGACTGATTTCATTCTCCTCGAGATGCTCGTAAAGATCGCGATGCGAGTCCCTCAGCAAGCGGGCCATTTGGTACAATTGAACCTGGAGAGCCGCCATGTCGGGCAAGTATTGGCGGCGGAGCCCCAGTTCCAGCATCAAGTAACGGAGCATGTAGTAGGCTTCCTGCTCTTCCAGGTGCATGAGCAGTACGCCGCCGATGAAACTAAGGCCCTGGCAGTAACCCACTTCACTGTCCAGCAACGAATAAGCTTTTAGCAAATTGTACAACGACAACTGGCCGGGTCCTAAAGAGGCCTGAAAATATTTCTGCGTGGGGAATGTGCGACCCAGATCGATGATGATGGCGTGCTGATGAGAAGTGAGCTGGCCGAGAAGGTCCTCGTACGGCTCATCAAGCAAAGGGAAATTTTCATAATCAACAGAATGGGAGGACAGACTGTAATCGTCGTGAGCTGCGTGTCGACACCACGAAGGCTGCTGAGTTTCCATCAGATTTCGCGTGTTGACCAGGGCCTGCCAAGCCTCGCCTCGTCGATGTTTCGGCACTCCCTTCTCGACGGCACGGGCAAGGGTGGGAAAATCCGGGGCCACACTGGAAGATGAATTAAGAAGCTTTTCCCACAACTGTGAGGCGGGGCGCACACATTGGACAATTTCATCGTAGTTTAACTTCATCCGCTTGATTGCCATCTCTTCTTGATGAGCTGCAGAACAAATAAAACACGGAATCGAATCGTTAAAAGAAGTTACACACACACGATCAAGCGCATAGCGTGAGTTTGTGGAACAAAAACAAACTTTCAACAAACATAAAAAAAAACGTCTATACCTTTTAATCTTTTGTTTTCCTTTTCCATGCGTATTAGAATGATTTGTTGTTTGATGGCCTTTTTCCAAAGTATCCGATAACTTTCGCGAGTTCGTTGGGTACGGCTCTGATCTGCACCAGCTCCATACTTTCGCACGTCTCCCCCAACACAGAACTCGTTAGGGCTGCTCTGATTTGGCGACTTGACTTGCTGAAAAATGGCTTGACGCCAAGATGCCGCAGATGATGGCCTACGAGGACTCGGTGTTTCTGGTGGATGCGACACATGAGCCGGGGATGGACTTCCGACTTTGAAGAAACTAAAATGGCAAAAAATGATGCATGATTTTTTTTTCTTTTCTTAATAAAAGACAAGTTGATTTTACATGTCCATGATAGGCGATTTCAAAGTGGGGCTTTTTTCGGGTTTCATTTCCGATTTCTCTCTGCTGTCTCTACGTTTGATCTGCATTTCTTTCAATTCCTTCTTAATGGTGTCTCCGTGAGAACTGCAAAGCGTTGTGGACCTCGGGCGAGAGCCTTCCGATCGTTCGTTAGGGTCACCATTTAATGGAGACTGACTGAATCCGTCATCGAAGCGAAAAGATAACTTTGATGGGGTCTTTTCAGTTACCTGTTGTAAATAAATTTAAAAGCAAAAACATAAAGAATTAGAAATTGTATCGAGGATTGAAACAATTTGATAAATCTACTTCAACATGACTCCCAACACGAGGGGGAAGACTAGACTGGCAGAAAGACGGTTGCGGTGAAACGCGATCCATTTCCTCTTTAGTTTTACGTTTCAACAGTTGATCAAAGGAATTTGTCAAGGAGCGTTTGGCCTTTTTAAAGATAGTGCCGGAGCTTCCATCAAAGTACTGACTTAAAAACTCGTGTCTAATAATAGAAAAGTAGAATTATGACAAGACTGTTTAAAATTTTCGGAATTGTGACTTCAAAACTGCATACCTATTCTCGGCTGTGTCATGAACGTGAGTCATTTGTCGCGTCTCGCAATGCGCTTTTAAAAGCAGCAGCAGAAGATCGTTTTGTTCACTAGTTTTTGTCAAATCAGCGCCTTTATATTTGGCCACCAATTGCTCTTGATCATCTTCAGGTAAAGTTCCAATGCGTCTTAGCAGTAAACAATGGGCCTTCTGATCAGGCAGTCCTAAAAAATATCAAATTAAAGATTTAAAAATAAGAAACATGTACTAAGAGAAAATCAAACCGACCTTCGACATCAGCCATTAATCTCTGGAGCCAAACGGCAGGGCAGTGCTCACACAGGTTACCGTGAATTCGCTTTTGAGATTCAGCCGCAGAGTGGGAAGCAAGTTTTAAAACTAATAATCAAACCACCAAAATCAACTTTTCGCAAATACAGATGTAATTTTTTTTTTTTCAAATGTATACCGGTCATGATTTCATCGGCAACCGAACTATTTTGACATTTGAAAACGTAACACACATTATTTTCACTGGCGACGTCACGGCAGATGAAGCCAAAATTGTCTGGATGTTGAATGCCCTAGTGAAATTTCACAAAATTGTCGACATACTCCTTGAAAAGATATGCTAGAAATCTATAGTGTTACCTGTGAGCAATGAGAAATGTCACAGAATGGTTTACTCAACATGACGGATTTACGATCTGGACTGATTAGCTTTACGTCACAGCGGCTGATTTGCAACAGCATTGTGCGATTATTTTCGTTGCTTGCGACCTGTTGCCAAATATTTGGAATACCTCGTTACTGGGCTAAATTCTACTAGGCAAAAACAAAAAAATTGAATACCGATCGAGGAACTTCCAAGTTTGAAGTCGAGTGCACCCTTTTAGGTCCTTTTGCTGATACGCTGCCCGTAGAATTTGCACGACCGCGCGTTATTGGCTCCAGAGATAAATCTTTTCTGCATGTTAATATTCGTGATGCATAAATGTCAGTGATTTATTTACGAAGTAGAAAGAAATACTAACCTGGGTGGCAAACTGGAAACGCCCCCGCTAGCTGTTCGAGTACGAAAAGTTGCCGATGAATCATGTTGAATGCCTGCTATCCCATTTTGAGGTATTGAAAGGTTCTAAAGAGGAAAACGACATTTTTACAATCACGACCTTATTCCAGCATGAGAGGTCATTACCGATACTACTTTCTGCTGAGGCTCCATCCGATCTGATAGCGTTTTAAGGACTTCTTCAGTCTGTTTGAGTATAGACAAAGTGTTATTGCTAGCTGCATTTGCAGGTTGAGCTTCGTTGAACTCTTCCTCCTCCTGAGTGTCGACCAGTTTACTGGTAAACATATGACGGGTTTCGTAGACGTCTCGATTATCCCCGCAAATGTCATTCAAACTAGTCGGTCTGGGAAATCTAGCCGTTTGAAGGAATGAATTACTGTTTGCTTGCGCAGGCAGGCTCATCTGCCTGCCTTTTTGCTCTTCCAGCTCGTTGTGAGCACGGAATTTTTCCAGAACATCATCAATAAATGTTGGCGGTGCTTTGCGGTGAGACACTGATTTGATTTTGCCAAGATACAGAACCTACATGGAAACCAATAAGAAAGATATAATTTTAGTGTCATCACTACAAAATGTTGCAGATTATTTTTACCTCGAAAAACTGGGATCCGGAGCTTCCGGCATCTTGCAATGACGTAATACTGGAAATGCTAGCATTACTGGATTGGCGAGATGGCGGGCCCATAGAACCTTCTCTCGATTCTCTGTTGCTGTGATCTCGGGAACCTAAAAACATCTCAAGAACCTTCAACGAGAACGAATGGTAAACAACACAATTAGTTTCTTCGTTCAAGTTCGATTGCCAACAAAGTGCGAAACGAGGTCATCTGTTGGGATGTAACGTCAGCCACCCCACCCACGAAAGCTATTTTGTCTCCTACTCTAGCTTTTCGTTGACAAAAGTGATTTGGCATCAGCTTTTGAACGCCCACGAAACTCCTAAACTTGCCATTGGCGGAACAATTGCCAAAAATCTCCGTAACCGTTCCTCTTTTTAAGAAATGTGAAATTTCAAAACGCAAAGAGAGAAACAGATGATCCAAGACGTCAGAGCAAATACTAGAAGGTTGAAGTCGAGCGCGGTGGGGCATATCGAGGACACAGACATAAAAATAATATAGCAAACATTGAGGACGAAAATAGACACGGTCGACGTCAACGCAGAGGGTAATACTGTCGGATCTTGTACAACGCTTTCGAGTCCTTTTAGTTCACTGATTATGTAATATCTTGACAAGTCTGCCCATCGAATTAAGATTAAAAGAAAAGAAAGACATTTTTTTCACACAATTTCGGGGATGAAAAAAACAATCTTACCGATCCGTTTCGGTTACCGCTTTTAGTTGGCATTTCACTAGTCTGGGAGGAAGGCGGTCCACTTATTAATGCTAGATTTCCTAAAGATGGTATCGTTATCATTTTCCTTAAGATGCGATATTAAGTCGAACTCTTTAACAACTCACACCATTGCCTTTCAGTACCAATTAGACGAATGCTAACTGTGTACCATCGCCTGGCGAGACGCTGTGTTCGACTGAGAGCTACGAGGCCGTGAGCCCATGCCTGTGCAATAGCCGAGGTACGATCATGTGCAGAGTCAGCAGCTCTTCACATGCACCTCCAAAGATAGAACTGACGCCCGTCCTATACGAGGCGTTCCCTTTTGTTTTGCCAAAGAAAAATTTGGAGAAAGGATTGAATGCGAAGCAAATATTATGCTGTTCAAATGACAATCAAGACAAATACTCTGATGTTCGTCAACCTTCTGGTCTATGTAGTCTTTTAGGGACATTTGGAACATCGATTTATAGGACTTCAAAAATAGTTTAATAATAATACTAAACGCAATGCCCCAACTGATTAACGGAAAACTGAGAGGATGAATTGAGGATTGCCTTTCTCTTTTCTCAATTAGATTACGTCATCCGAAAAACGAGAAATTGAAAGAAAGACAAATTTAGAACTAACACGGTAATCCCACATGTTGAAACGTTCTTTTGGTGACTCCCAGCGTTTTCCAGGGTGTTCCACCGACAATCACCAAAAATCTAAATGGACATTTTTTTTGTTCCTTTCAATGCAGCAATGCACGTGTAACATCACGTGGATGCGGCGTGAACTCTAAAAATACGAAGTCCTCTGTGAAATCCCCAACAACCCCTATTTGCAAGAGTTTCGGTTATGAAATAGACTGAATGATTAGATATAGTTCATAAGTTATGTGTCCCTAAATTGTGTCACACAGCAATAAAAGTTATTCCTTACACAGTTCTGTAGCTGTTTTATAACTAAAAGACTTCAAGTTGTATACAAAAATATTTCTGTGATTGCAACAGCGTATTTCCTTTCAGTATTATTCAAGTTGAATCACCATAACTGACGACTGAAGATTTTATTTATTTATATTACACATTTTAGTTTAATAAAGTTTACTTCAAATCATGTCTTGTTAATTTAGCAAACTCACAAGTAAAATTATTTTACAACTTTGAGTTAATAGTGTTATTCATAGTTCATACCTAGCAAACTCCATAACTTGTATTGGAGAAATTATTGCTTTTGAGGGGTTTCAGAGTAAAAGTGTATTTCTGTCAAGGTTATTTGCTCTATGTCAAGACATGATTTGAGAGATCAGAGGGTATATAGGCCAACATTTGACTTAGGAGGAAAAAATGTATTATACCTTTATTGTTTGAGTACCAGTTTTTAATTTCTGAATACCCATTTCACTACTTGATCCAGATATTTCCAGGTTTAATGACGAACCTCAAAAATGCTTTATCCCATGTGAAAATTATCCGATTTCCCTAAACAAACAAACAAAGACAGTCACAAAAACATCACTCACAAGTCACAAGTCACAATTCACAAACCTGACAAGTGAAAATATTTCAAAAATAATCCGCGTAAAATGGGTGTGCCAACTCACTACAAACAGAAACAAATAAACAATAACGTTTTGACATTCAAATACTCAGAAAAATTTGTTTCAAGAGCCCTTCCATATTTTATGATAATTTTTAATACGGAGGAAAGTTATTTTGAACGTTTCTTTTTATTAAGCAAATATATTATTAACATAAAAAATTACTATAAACTGTGCGGGATTATTTTATTTAGCAGACGAAACAAGCCGGTTCCACTCCTCTATCTATTTCCAAGTTCCAACGTCATCTACATATGTGTGTCTACTGATTGTTATTTATTTATCAGTAAAAGTTAACAGTAATATATTTTCCCGCTGAAACAAGGTAAAATTTATCGAAAAGAAATAAAAAGTTAGAAATTATGTTTGTTTTTATGAGTGAAATCAAACAAAAGGATCTCTGCATGCTAAAGCATTTTTCTTTTTCAAAATTCACTCCCTTTTTTGTTGTTGTTTCTTTTCATATAGATCAATATGGCTAATCCAAACGATCCAAATTATTATTATGGACAGTCTGCTGGTATGGCTCAACCTGGTTATGGCTGGGGAGATGCTAACCAAGGAGAAGGAATCTCTTTTGACATGGATTCAAATTTCGGGCAAGAGCAGTAAGCATTATTTTAGTTATACCTTTGAAACTGTTCATAACAAACAAAATTTGTTGATAACAGGCACTTCCAGTCATTTGATTATTCTCAAACATCAGCTCATACAAGTACTATTCCTGACACAAGCACCTCAGCTGGACTTTATCCACCACTACAGCAGGCTTACGAATCATCATACATAGGATCACCACCAACTGTGTATGGTGGACAGCAGTTTTTAAATCCAAATGCCTCTTCGTTCCCAGCCTCAACTGTGGCTTCCAGTGGAACTGGATTTGATGATGAACCCCCTCTGCTTGAAGGTGTTTCATTCATTATTAATTTGGAAGATGCAACAAAAGCAATTATTGTTATTCATCGAAGAATATAATTAATGCTCTTGTGCTTTTGACAGAACTTGGGATCAATCCTGACCATATTTTTCAAAAGGTACAGTATGTTAACAAAATAAAGTTTATGATAGGCAGTCATTGACTGTTTTAAAAAATAATGCTTTTTGACTAGAATTTTCTGATAAAATTTTAGTTTAACATAATTGGCAGTTACAATATTATATAAAATTTTATGTTATTAGACGTTAGCCGTACTGAACCCTATGCGAGAGACTGATGCCTCAATTTTGCAAGACACAGACCTCGCTGGACCACTCGCATTCGTCCTAGCTTTTGGAGGATTCCTCCTTCTGGTAAGCATGTAATCTGAAAACGTTCATTCCTTTAAATGACATTTCTGTTGATATTATTATTTCTTTTGATTTACCTCACGCTTCACAAACAAGTTTCTAAAACATGATCATTAATTAATGAAATTCTGTGTAGCGATTTGCTAATGAACTAATTATTGTTAATTAATTTTTTAAATTTTGATTTTAGTCTGGTAAGGTCCATTTTAGTTACATCTATGGAATAGGCGTACTTGGTTGTCTGGCGATTTACGCTATGCTCAACTTGATGGCCGTTTCGGGCGTTTCCATTGGAGTCACCGTCAGTGTCCTAGGGTATTGCCTGTTACCCATGGTCGCACTCTCAGGAATCAGCATTCTAATATCACTCCAGTAAGTTGCATTTGATCTCTTTGGGTTATTTTCATTGTAGGTGCTATAGGACATGTATTGGTGTATTCTTGTTCAATTGATTTTGTCTCTATGCCCATCTTCAGTGCACATTATTCCCCCGTTTATAATTAATAGTTCCAAAACACAGATGAATAGCATTAGCATTGCTACCAAATCGTAATGAATTTTTTAGTATTGTTTCAATCCGAATATTCGATATCCTGAAGTCCTGAACATAATCTTTTAACTGTCTTCCTTTTTCATCGAATTCAGTTTCCTATACAAGGATGGTAATCTATGTCTAGAAATGTTTTAATTGGATTAACATTTTTTGCATGTCCTATCATTCAATCGTTATTAAAGAAATCATTCCTGTTCTAGGGGACTTCTCGGTATTGTGTTGACTGCATTGGCCATCCTGTGGTGTTCGATTTCAGCTTCGAAATTGTTTGTAACAGCCTTAACTATGGATCACCAACAGCCGCTAGTCGCATATCCGTGCGCAATGTTGTACGGCGTTTTTGCTTTGCTCACAATCTTCTAGAAAAAAACGAATTCTCCATTTCTTTCTTTTACTTTCCATCTATTTTGTTTTCTTCTTTTTTCTTCTAAAATATGTTAAATTTACTTGCCTTCCCCAGCTTTTGAAAGATAATTCCCTTCATCGTGATGAATATACTGTACTGACTGATCATCTATGACAAGTAAAATCAGCAATTCACTGGTTACGCATATGGAATTATACGCGGCTAATGTTGTAACGACAGTGCAGCCAACATAGACACAAAATAAAACATGATATAAATTGAAAAGAAAACTAATAACCAATCATTATCCTAAAGAGTATCGTATATGTCGGTGAGCTTGAGTTATGTGTGCAGCAGATATCTGTGTATGTTGAATTAAACACAACCATCGAAACGGAAACTTGATTTTTATAGCACAAGCACAACGAACTCTTTTCTCCCCTGTATAATGGCTGTTAACTTCAGTGAAGAAGAAATCAACTTGTTTCATGATACCGTTAATTGCACTTAATGATGGAAGATTTAAATACCATGTATTCTCTTGACAATAATTAAGGATTATTCTTTTTTCTCTTGACAATAATTAAAGATCATTCTTTGCTGTTCCAGAGGTGGCATTGTTGCTTACCCAGCTTGGAGCAGGTTTCTTTACAAATAAGTACGATTGAAAATTGAATTGAATTGCCCAATCAGAAGGAAGCCTAGTGATTAGTAAGCATACTTTTTTTCGTTACGACATTCAATATTTGTTGTTTGCTTCAAAACCAAAGATTTTGAATTTTTGTAGTTTTATTGTTGTCAAACTGGAGATTTTAAGATTTTGGCACAAAATTTTAAGTTTTAACGATCGATTGCATTTTTCTGATTTTTCTTAGAAACTAGATATTTTGTGTACATTCAATTTTAATTTTTTACCCCTTTTAAATTTGATACTAAACATTGAAACTATTTAGATTTTTATTCCATTGGCCAGGTTACATTGACTCTGATTTGGCAACTGATTCTGAATTTACATATTTAGAGGAGGTAGGGTTAAAAAATGAAACGACCCACGTTTTCAGTTTTTGCACTCCAGCGAGACAGTTAGATCTTAAGTGGTTCCAGAAACAAGTGGCTCTCATTTTGCATCGCCCCATCGTGAACATTCATTGAAAATTGGCTTCTTTAATAACTGCGTTTGCTTTGAACAAATTATTAAGACAAACAAGACCATTGGCTGGTTTATTGGTTATCAGAGTGGATCCAGATTTGCAGCATGCTTTCAGTGTTACTTCAATGCTGCACCAGGTTAACTGCAATGAGTTTTCCAAGAACTTCTCATTCCTGGTAAAAATTAGATTCTTAAATGTTTTAGAATTGATTCCAGTAGTACCATGAGCTTATGAATATTACTTTTCTGTAGTCAATTTGGTGTGACCCGGACTTCTAGAGTTATCTGAGGGACAAGTCGTCAAGGTAGGAAATTGCTTAACTTTATGTATGTGTTGTATGTGTGCTCTGTGCCAATCGAGAATCTTATCAAATGCTTATTGTTGAATGGACATATTGATTATTGATAGTCTTCTTTTCACGACATGATCGTGAATTCCCGAATTTAAGTTTTGAAAATTTGTTTGCAACGCCATCTTGTGACCAACAGTCAAGTCATGTAGAGGATCCATAGCTCGTTCTTATGTTTTCTGAATTCAAAAAAAAATTTTAACTGTTCGATTGAAAACAAGACATCGACATCACCCTAGCGTTAAAATATTGTACACTATTGCTTCCCACACTTTTGGGGGGCTGTCACCATTGGAATAAATAACAACCTGAACCTGTCCTAGTTCGGTTCTACCCTACATTTCACTCTTTATTGGTCGATGGGCCTCAGAGGCCGAACTGCTGGGTTTCTTTTATTTGCTACCTTATGGATATTTTCTTCCTTTTTCTCCCAATGGTTAACAGCTCTCTTCCGTCTCCATGGAGACTCGTGTCTACAAGCTATCGAGTCGTGGTTATCAGTCACTGCTGAATTCCCTCCAGTCATGCGATGCGTATTTTTTTTTTCCTTTTTTTTCCTGTTACCTTTCTGGGTGTTGCAAAACACTTGAAACGACATTGCGTACAAATCGACGACGAAGAACCAATGGTCGATTTGTCGGTTTTCTTGGTGTTTCCCCGAGGTCTAAACGCATGGTGAATGTCTTTTTTTTTACTTGTGGCTGGAAGTTCAATTTTTTTTTTACAAAAAGGGGGGATATTTGGAGAATCAAATCAACGAGGCGTAATTTAATTATTGTTGTTCCCTGGCGGATCCTTGTGGTCGTTGCCTCTGCATCATTGTCGATTTTCATAAGTATGGCATGATGGGAAATTAAATTTTTTATGAGAATGTGCACTCATATCAAGGTGATGTGATGTGAATGTCTATGTATGTGATCATCGCTTGATCTTAATTGTAAGGATGATAAAGTCGTCTAATTGGAGAACTGTGCAAGTCGTCTGTTTCTCTGCCCGAAGAGACGCGTCGATCGATAGAAGTGTGCCTTGTAGTCCACGTAAGAGGACGTTTGCAGCTTCTCAGAGAACTGACGACAGCAAGACTTGTGTGTGTGTGTGGGGGGGGGGGAGACGTCTGTGTGTGGGATGTAAGTTTGCAGATCAATGTAGAGGAATTATTCACCGTAATCCACCAGGAACCACACTTGTATGCATTTGTTGTCTCCTGATACGTTACAAATGACACGTTGAGTCCGTCCTCTTCCCTTTTATCCTCCCTGAACTGTTTGATTGTTTGATCCTTTATAAGTAATAACCCCACTGAAAATGTGCTGTTAAAAAGTAACGGGTTAATTATGAACGTTCTCCTATTTTCAGTCAACACGAACCCAGTTCCAGAGTTTGTCGAACTTGGCTCGTATAATTGGCCTTTCCCCTCTTTTTTGTTTGCGATTGCAATTTCACGTTTAAAAAGTTTTTCATAGCAATCAAAGGTTGGGAACCATCAAGGTTATACTCTTCAGTTAATTTAAACGTAGCGTTGTTCCGAGCCTTTTGTTTGATGGAAGTTTTAATGCTCGCCATCCATCAATTGGCCAAGAAGGCGAAGCAAACTTATTATATTGTACGGCCACGAAACACAAGCTGCTGAGCGAGCCGGATCTTTTGTCTTGTGCAATCATGATAGAAACTAGCAGACAACTACACCGAAGGAGCTTTTTGCTTATCGTCATGAAGGCACCACGCAATTCCGTCGTATAGTGAAAATGAAACGAAAAAGGAAGTTTCTTGTAATTGAATTCAGTCTCGAATCGACCGAATGTTTCCATCATTAAGGGGAGTTAAAGGGTGAGGGGAGTGGGTGACATTGTCGTGGAAGTCGTACTCGTCGATTCAACCTTTTTGAAATTTTGATAAGTTGAACGAGAATCCAAATCAGTTAACATCCTGCTGATAGATTCGTTGCATACGGCGTTCCTTAAACTAAAATGGTCGTTCGTTCTCTCGTCGGGGTAACGTATAACTTTTTAAAGTTTTGCTGGTGGATTATCATGCGAAAGAGGTGGGGGTGGGGAGACGCTTCTTAATTAGAAATAGTGTCGCTCTACTAGGTAATTCGGGCACGTCGATGTTAGGTGAGATCGATTGTTTGTGTGTGAAAACAAAGCTTATTTATCTTTCACTCTCTATCGCTAACGCGTTCTTTTGCTCTACTGGATAATCTACTAGTGAATCATGCCTCGAATCCCCGAACAATCACATTTGGTCAGAAACCATCAAAACCTTTCCGTTTTCTTATTTCTCCCTTCACAACCGTTCCTCGTCGAGATCCTGTGAAGGGTGCTGGAAGAAATCAATTAGCCCCTTTGCTATCCTCTTTATACACTTCTCTCTCTGCGGCGCTAATTCACTTGCACTGTATATTTTCTTTTCTTCTTCTCGCCGAAACGCTGATCCGGATTCGTCGGCCGAAGAGTGGAAAAGCCTGATCGGAATATATCTACGGAGACGTCATCGAGAACCTAACAAGGACAATGGCCAACCGTTGGCTATTCAGCGACATTGTATGCGGGCTCTGTAAAGTACATGACCGGTTTCCGTGATATCCTCTCCAGGGAGAAGGTGGCGGTGGCGGCCACTGCTGCAAAGCTGATGGAAATGGTCGGCCGCTCGTTTACGAAATCTGAGTAGGTGGGGCCGAAATAGCATCCCCACTAGTCTTGTTGATGACCATCGTATTTGTCGGTCCATAAATTTTGGATTCCTTTGACGAGAATCTTGTTGTTGACGGGATATTCCCTCCTACGCCGTAAACAGTTTGTGATTATGTTGAAACGGATCGTGTCTTTGTTGTTCCAAGGAGAAGAAAAGGGCTTTAAACCTTAGAACTTGTGACCTTTCCCTGCAGGATCGAAGTAAGAGAACTCACGGACGTAATTAGCCTGGACGCGTATCTATTCATTTTATTTTCCTTTGAGGATTCTTGTTCAGTGCCTTATAGAATTGTGGGGGTTGATATGATTGCCTTAACGAGGTATTGACTCTAACCACAATAGGGTCGCTGTTACCAAGTGAATTTCCCCCTCTCTCTCTGTGTATGTCCCGTGCTGTGAGGGTTGATGCAAAATACCTAGGGCCTTGAAAACTCGTGGCACTTGAAATTGTAGAAATAGCGAGGCCTCGTTACACAGACGCGCGCGCCACATGGGAGAGTTCCACTTGTGTCTATTCAGAGTATCTTCTTATTTGACTCCAATTACGTATGCACCGTGCTCGGTATTGTTACGTCGAATTGTTATGGCTGAGCATTCGCATTCGCCCCCCCCCCTTATTAACCACTTCGAACTCGTCGACGAGTTATGCGAAATACACAGCGGTATTCTCCAGCAGTGCAATTTGCACGGGAAAAAATTGGGGTGGTGGGTAGAACAGAAGATGCAAAATGAGAACAAACAATTGAAAAGCTCTCGTCGTAGAAATAATTGAATTGCTTCGGTTCGCCCAATGAATTTTGCGCGTCGGTGTTTATGACCCGTGACAAAATAAATTACGTTTCAATATACTCGCACGATTCTCTGTAGTCGGTTGCTGAAGCAAAGGCAATCTGTCTTCTTTGAGATGGGCAACCGTGTCTCTCTTCCATCTCCCTGTTGACTTATCCAAACTCTTGAAGTCGATGCGAATCTGCATTAAGCGAAATACGTCACGATCTTCCACTTTGTTTTCGTAACCTTTTGTGATGGTTGACGATCTGCGTGACACCTTCGTCTTTTTATTTGTTACCGACAGCAATTGTCTCTCGCTTCTCTCGAGTAGAGAGACGGTTCCTCAAATGGAACTCGGCACAGTTGAAACGTCAACACTTGCACGTGCTGTCGGCTACTTAAGAAGGCGTCAGGTAACCCTTTTTCGGTACTGACTAATGTAGTTGCAGTTTTCTTGTTTGACAAATTCCTGCACTCAAGTCGCTTTGAGCGGGTGTGGCATTGATGCCGGGGATAGTACATGTATATAAGATATATAAGATGAAGAGTATTTTTACTCGATCGCTTCTCTTCTCTTTTGTATCTAAACTCTGATCTCTTATTTACCGGTTTGATGAAGGAGAGCATGGCCGAAGGGTGGAAGGAGATATAGTGTCTGAAAGATTGGAAGAAGTATACGAGAGGAAACCGTTAGGGCGATGTTGATCGATGAATCTCATTCTCTTCTTCTACTCTTCTCCAAAATGATTGGTTTCTCCTTTTTTTTAGCGGATTTTCTCTTCTCTTTCTATACTTGCTCTTTTCTTCTTTTTTTTTTTTTTATTTCCTTGACACTTGCAGTGTGTGTACAGCCATAGTGGTAGTAGCCCGAATAGATCCAGGGAGGAAATTCGCTTTTCAGACTACCGGAGTAGCGTGATTGCCGTCCAAGAGAGGAAGTCAAACACGAGGCCGTATAGAAAAAAGACAGAAAAGGGGATCACCATCTTAAACGTTAACGTTTGCAGGGAGCTCAAAAAAAGGGGGAGAAGTAAAACTGGAGGGAAATGAAGACAGGGACTCGGTTGAGGGAGGACAGACGTTAAATAGCCATCTTGAAGTCAAGTCTTCTCTCTCGGTAGATTAGGAAACTATCAGGGCCACTTAGCCAACGTCTTGATGGGGGAATAAGCGAGGTGGGAGGGAAGCTGGGAGGAAATCAGTCAAATTTCAATTCTCACGGCTTCATGTGCTAAGGGGTTTTCTCCATGGGGTGACATCAAGTAAAACTGGAGGCATTACGAGCGCATCTAAAGCATTTCCCAGATGACGAATAGGTATAAAAGAAGAAGATAACTACTTTTTTCGTCCGGGAGGTGGCAACTTTTTAATTAAATACGCGTTCCCTTAACGAAATTAATCAAAAAGAGAGCCTAAACTTTTTCCTTCACTCGTCGAGAAAAAGAAAAAAATGTTGTCATTAATTCGTTTTTCTGAGAATCCATTACGCGTAACAACTACCAACGCTTGAGTCGGCTCGACTCATCTATCCAAAACAGGTAGGCGATGCACAAGACTCTACTCAGGTAGAGGTTAAGTGTCACTCACATGATTGGCCACCCACCCCCGTGTTATTATAATAGACTTAAATGCCGAAAGAAAATAAAAGAGTCGCAAATACAATGCGCCGTTCCCCAACTACCAATCGGATTACGCTTGCACTTTCCAGAGATGACTATCGCACGACAAAAAAACAATGTAGTATTTCCTTTTGCTATGCGATTACAATGTGATAGATGGAAATATTTATTTAGACGTCGTCTAAAAAGAAAGAAGAACAATATAAGAAATGAGGGAAGGACGTGCAACTGTATTGATTTCCGATGGATTCTTTTTTTATACCTAGTGAGTATTGGCGCACACTTTTATTGCGCGTATCCGCACCACCACCCCCTACTACCATTCGCTTCTTTTTCGGCTTGGCCCGCCAGCCCTTTCAGTTGATCCCCCAATGGCTTCTTCCAGTTTCTCTTTTTTTCTGGTCTTTTTTTTGTCTCTTAAAATAGCCTTCCAGATTTTTGAAGATAAGATCGTTAACGAAAGATAGAAAATGAATAGAAAGATGAACGATTTTCCCCTTTTCATGTCGTTTCTCTTTTTTTTCTCAAAATTTGCCAAGTAGTTTTTCGTGTCGAATGTTGGAGCTGGGTATCCGTCGAGAAAAAAGTTTCGGCGGATCCCCAACAGGCACCAGCATTGCCGTCGCATTGTAAAGAGATCAGACGGAGTGTGTAAGATGTACGGTAAAGCAAGATATAAAAGACGATACCTCACATCTAGTTGATTGTTTGTGTCAGAGTATCAGACGACGGCATTCAATAAAACGAGGTGCACCTTTAAACGAAGGTGGAGGGAGATGGGGCAATGTGAGAAATTGGATCGCTATGCCTTTGTTTAGACATGTTGCCATGAGTTGTCGTTGACTCTTCTCTGTTCCCCTGTGTGGTGTTAGGCAACACGCCATAAACGAAGAAAAATCAAACGATGAAGTGGAAAAAGAAGAAAAAAAAGTTGATCGTTGTTACCACGGATGTGCTGCGCTTGTCGTCGAAAATAGAGAAAAATATCGGTGCGGATGATCTTTCGTGACTTGATTGGATCCCGATGGGAATCCCGGTATATACCATCCGCGTTTAGACCGGGGCTATATTTCTCTCTATTTTCTAGTTGTTGTTGTTGTTGTTGTGGTTGTTGGTGGTGTCGCTGCGGTCGGCTTGGGCGCTGGGATATGAAGTAGACGATGTTCCTAATCCATCAGAGATTTGGTGGGAGGATCTTTGGCCTTTTAGACACCTCCGTCCGGGATTGGACGGGCAAAAGCGGGCGGGACAATCAGCGACTTGTACCAAGGAGGATGAGTGATGATGAGATCTTCTCTTTCAATAAAAGCTGAAAGAACAAGGGAAAATGTTACGTCAAAGGCGCAAAAGAAATGGCTTTCCACTCAAGTGTTATTTTATTAATGGTATATCTGCCATCATCGGATAAATGGCTAATAAATTTCCATCTCATCTATTACAATGTGAGCGCGTAGGTTGGCCGAATTCCCCGGAGTCATTTTTATGGTTTCTTTTTGTCAACGTTTTTTGGCGAAAAGAAAAAAAAATTACATTTCGGGAAATTCGTTTAAAAAGTTTGAATGAACGCCCGCCCACGCCACTCAAATTCGAAGGTTAGCTCAAATGAAACATGAGGTGGCCTTGATATTAGATAATTGTCTACGTCAAGATGTAGGTAAAGGGAAAACCCTTGAGAGCAAGCGTGGGATTTGAAACCAGGGTGTATTGTATCGGTGTATTTACGGTACCGATATGTCGGGAACAAGAGCTTCAGCTTGGAACCGTGATGCCGATGCATTCTAAAAAAAAGTAGAATTCTTTTTTTATTTGACAACAAAAAATTTGAATCACTTAACAGAACGTTGACAAGGCGGATTTCTCATCCTGTATGATGTTGCGACAATCCTATCTCTTTACATCAAAGACGCTGCGGTTTCCATGGTATCAAAGGGCCTTGGACCGAAGAAACCCTGAGAGCCTTTTTGGCGCAATGTTGGGCCCCGTGGTTTTATTGACGTTGAAGTTTAGACGTCTCATACGTCTGGAAGGATGTCTGCTACACTGTATACTGAATCGCGTAGGCTTATAACTGGCTTTAAAGGGAATTCATTTTGGCAGCAGAAGTCGCATCTAACTGAAAGAAATGACTAAGTAAAGAGAAAAAAGAAAAGAGCAGAGCAGAGCAGAGCAGAGCAGAAACCCCCAAAAGATATTCGTGTTCAGGATTTTATGTCTGGTTGGGTCAGTTGTAAGTGGCCAGTTGACACGGGGGGTCGTTTTCATTAGGGTGAAAGCTCGGAACACGCGCCATCTGTTATAGCCCAAATAGATAGATCACGGAGACTTAATGAAGCTTTCACTTAGTATGTCTCACTCCATCTCCATCCGTCTCAGCCATTCCGTAATACTCGAGCCAGATACATCCAGACATCTTATCTATTTATATATTTTTTTGTGTTGCTCCTTCTTTTTCTTCTTTCCTCCTTTGTGAGTGAATCGTCTGCATGAAAACAGATGAACGGCACGACTCGAGATGATGGCCGGTCGGTCGCCTTCATCATCATTACCATCGTCAGTGATGTGATGGCCGCGGCCCCGGATTCCCCCCTCCTATCGCATCCACTTCGTCGTCCGCGTCGTCGTCGTAGGCGGCGGCCATCTCTTTGAATCGATGTAATTTTCTCTTCTCTTATTCGATCGAATGAGGCAATAGTCTATTATATATATATATATTTTTCCCATGATGTGATACAATAGACTCACGTATCCGATAGCCCGTAGGCTTCGATGACGACCTAGTTTTTTTTCTTCTTTAAAATAGATTTGATAGGTTTCGTGACCAACTATTATGGTGCACGATAGAGGCGCTGGTCACGCGACGCTCCCGGCCGTCGGTCGTCAAATGTCCAACACAAAAAGCATGACACGAAAAATCAAAGCCAATCTGCTCTCGTCACCTCATTCCAGATGCACGCGATTTCTTTCATCTTCTTCCTAGCTACAAATTCATCGATGAGAACAGCGCAACAAGCGAGATTTTATTGCGCAATTGCACTTGAAAAATGTATCACTGCCTTTTGATTTTTCGGTTCATTCTTCCTGTTCGTTGTGAGCTAACCGTTCGATATGTCTCCCCCACCGGGAGAAGGACTCTAATGCATGTTACGTACGAGCCTTACCGATTTCATTTTTGGTTGAAATTTTATTCCTCGTTGAATAAGAATTAATTCGAATAGGGAATAAAGCTAGGATAGAGAATCCTAGTAACTTGCTTCTCTGCATAGCTTAAAGGGATTACACGGCAGCTGATTACTGGATCAGTAGGTACGCGTGTAATGAGATGGAAGAAAAGGGGTGTGTGTGTGTGTGACTTTGCGTTGTAGTAGTGGGAGCTGTCGCTGAAAAGAGCCGGACAAATTACCGAAATGTGATCAACGGCAAAGTCGTCTAGTGAAAGGGAGGATGCAGAAAGTTGACAGCGTGTGTAATGGGATATACTTCGATAGTTGATTGAACTGGAAGCCATTCGATTAAGGACCCGAATTCGAGCGTCTTCTTTATGCCCCGCTAAATTTTATGGACTAGTGTATAGGGGAGGGGGGGGGGGGTCGTTGCGCTGAAAAATCTTGTCTATAATTTTCTCCTCAAGTGTCTTCGCTCTAATGATGTGCCATTTATTGGTAACACGTGGAGTATGGCTGCTGCCCGGCCAAACTTATTTATTTATTTTTTACGACGCACTATTTTTAACACTTTTCTCGGTACACGTATTTATCTGGAGGCTGTCTAAAATTCCCGTTTTCTGCGTGTTCACTTTAAAAATAGGCACTTTTAAAAAATGTACGCGGACCTCCGCTGCACGGTACAATTTCCGTCTGCGCCATCGGCTTTGCCGGGATTTTTTCCCCCCTTCCCCAAGCTGACAAAGCGCAGACGACCACGACGACCACTTACTATCGACGCAATAGTCGTATCGTGAAAAATTGTTTCTCTTTTAAAATGGCGAAAAATATACAATTTACCGAGAAAACGAGCGAGTCTGTTATACTGTTATGTGCCCTGTCTGTGTCTGTGTGTGTGTAGACCTCGTTAAACGACGTAACGACCGAGTTTAGTTTAGTAGCCGAAAGCAAGCGAAAAAAAGGGGGGAAATAAAATAAGAAGGGTGATTATTGATCGGAGGCGCGAAGGGAAAGAAAGTTAGCGACATTTTAGATTTTTTTTTTTTTTTTTGTGAAATGTAAAAGCGATTACGTGTCTGAATGGCGTTGAGATCAAGCCCGAGTCCAAAATAAAAGTTGTGAGATTCAGCATTCATTAATCTATCGCGTCAAGACTCAAGAGAAGAGAACTAGATGAGAACCGGTCTTCTTTGGAGGGGCCCTGGCAGACTTTGACTAAAAGAATAGACCTGAAATTAGCCTAATGAGTAGCGGCTGGCTCGTTAGGCTGTAGATGGAAGGAAAAGTCCATTGCGTTCGTTCATGACTTGGTGCATGTCGTCTTTTGCGAACGGCAAAAGAAGAGCCTGGGGAAGAAAAAAAAAGTTGCTCTAACAACGTTGGTACATGTGTAATCATTGAAGTGAAGACGGCAACTAGTACGGAGGCGCAGCAGCCATGTCTACATGATTGACTCGTATGCGAATCTTAATTGGTTTCTAGATTGGGCGGCAGAGACGACGGTCCCAGTTAATTGACCCCCGCTTGCCGAACCAAGAATCGTCTTCCTCCTAACATGGCGTGAATCTCTTTGCACACATGCATACACACACTAGGCTGAGCTTGGCAGACAAGACAGCTGTGCAACATTCCGTACATTTTACCTTTCTCGAGTTTCCCCCCATCCAATTTCCATCTTCTTGGATGTATAACTACTACTGCTGGAAGTAGACAAAAGACTTGTTATGCCTCCCTGATATCGATTCGTTGCGCAGAGATAAAGAGAAAAAGAAAGATAGAGATAGAGCAGGGAGCTGTTTAGATGCCGGTGCACAGGCGCTTTGTGGCTGCGTCTTTCTCGGCTTTTTTCTCTTTTTTTTTTAACTCGTACGCCGACTTTTCCGTAGGTAATATGCCTTTTTTATAATGTTGTGCAATTTTCAACTCTTGTTTGATCAAACCATCGCGCTTTGCGTCCTAGCCGGATGAGAGGCGAGTCATTGCTGGATGCACATTGATTTTTGGCTTCACACTCCTACTCTCTCTTTTATATATTAGATTTCATTCTATATCTAATATAATATATACACATATGTATATGTATATATTTTTCTCAGCGCGAACTCTATATCCATCCATTATGTATCGTCATCCATAATGAAGTCGGGCACACATCCAAAAAGGCGAATAAGAATGAGGGCGATGGCTGCTAGAATTCAGATAATGAAAGGAATTGTGTCTCTCTTCTTACAAGGAGCCGGGAGTTTGTGGCTAGCTAGACTCTATGCTATACAAAGCCCGGTCTAGTGTATCGTAGTTGAGCTTTAATGTCGGGATGGTTAGGGGTTTGATACATATGCATTGAATTCCGCCGCAAAGTTGAAGGCAGAAGCTACCACCGCAAGGCTGTTCATTTATTCCAAGCAGCTGTCATCATCTTGGCGTAATTCAATTATTTATAGGAATCGACGCAACTACAAGGAGAAAAAAAAAAATAGACGTGGGGAATGTCACGACACACCCCCGATTTCCGTTTCATGTGTCGACATGAAAGTGTAAACGACACTTGCTTCTTCTTTTTTTTTCGTTGAAAATATCTGCAATTTTTGGCGATGCCTTTATTCTCCCCCGCTCGCTCGATGGCGCATCCACTACACGTGAATATTTGATCCTTTCCTTTTCCCGTTTTTTTCCCCCATTTTGCCTGCGCGAATCGACAGCAGAGAGAGAGAGAGCGGGAAATATTGATTTCGGTTTCGTGGTGCCAAGAATACACCGCCTACTATCTTTGGCGTCTGTCGTCATCCTCCCTCTCTCTCTCGTTTGGCAATGTAAGAAATGACATCAAGAGAAGAGGCAGCAGCAGCGCCAGGCCTCGATTGGTCTGTTGGAAACTTGTGCGCTCCAGATTAAGGACATGTATTGGAGCTTGTCCCTGACCAGGCACGAAGGCTAACACGGGTTTGAGACATGAGGCAGAGTTGGACGCATTTGATATGTCTTGATTTATCACGACACGGAGCGTCTGGAGGACTTAACGGCAGGAGGAGGATGCTACTAATGAACATATTACCGCCACTCTCTCTAACTCTCTCTACGCGATCCTTGCACATGACGTCCTAGACAGTGGCACGTTGAGTCGCAATCTATCGCCATTTGAGCAGGAGTTGACTTTGTTTTCAAAAAGAATGGCAGTGCTGGCAAGAGCAACAGCGATCTTGACCAATGGCGCGGTGACCGGCAGATGAACTTTGGGTTTAATCTTTGAGAGTCATAACAGGGATTTGAAGACGTAATAATAATGCATTTGAAGCAATGGCAGAGCATTTTCTCTGAGCTTGCCATTAATATCAATTACGCTCCGAGTGCACTGCGTATAGTGATACTCGCTGGTTCTCGTTAGATTTGCTGCTGTTCCTTTGAAGAAGAGAAAGAAATAAAACAAACATACGCCTTGGCGGATGAAACATTGCATCGGTGGCGCCGAAGAACGGGAACTTACTGGTAGACGTGGTAATAGATTATAAATCGCTCATTCTTGCACCCCGCACGTAGTGTTTCTGTCTCTTTAATATCTATCAAGCTCCTATTTCTCCTTTTTTCTTTTTACAATATTCGACGGGCTTTTCTGTTTATTTGCTAGCCGGTATCACATATCTCTGCGCGCTAGCTCTTTGCTGGAGCGGGTTATTTTTTTTTTCTCTTTCGGGAGATGTTTGACGCCAACTGATGATGAATGTCCGCGTAATCACTCGGTAGGAAACTCTTGACGCCGTCCCTCTTTGCCCTTACGGCAGCCACTAGGAGCTGATGCCCGTTTGGGCCCCCGTTTGTCATCCGACCGAAGACCATGGGGAGGGTCTCTCTTTCATATCAGAGAGAGATGGGGTGAGAATGTAGAGAGAGTGCCGAGTCTTTTCGTTCGGGAGGGAGTTAAGTGACATCTAAAAGTTGGGCAATGGTCCTCGGCGTCCTATCTTCTATTTTTCTTGTGCATTCTCAGCCCCAGCATCTTTCACTTTCTAAGCTTCATCTTTCTGCTTTGGCTTGTTCTTTTTTCTTCTACTTTTATGACATCTCCTTTATTATTATTTGGCGTCGGGAGTGGATGCGAGTCGGCCGTGCGTCATTACGCCGATATTCAACCGTCGGTAGTATATACTGCGGACCTCGTCAATAACTTTTCCTGCTTCTTCTTCTTCTTCTTCTTCTCCCGACATGTGAAAGAAAAGAAACGGCCGCTCTCTTTCATCGTCGACCTTTTATTGCATCGAAAAAAGCCAAGCCCCTCGTACGGCTGTCTTGTATGTGTGTCTGTTTCTCCCCCGAGTTTCTACACAAGCTCTTCTTTATTAGACATTTGTTTGACTTATCGGTATGGAATGATCATTTTTCTTCTTTTTCTTCTTCTTCTTCTTCTTCTGGCTCTGGCTCTGCCCTCTGTTCTCGCTGTCGCAAAAGACATTACTTCCGGGCTCGTTTCGTGTCTCTTTACTTGTCCATTCCGTGAGAATGCCTGCCTGCCCAGCTAGACGCAGGGTTGTGCGCGGGGTTTACTGGATACGTACTCTGCAAACAGGGCGACTGATGACACGAGTCCGTCATTTATTAAACAAGGGAGAGAAGAAGCGGGGGGCTGCTGCTTTGTTGAGGTTCTTTTTTTCTTTGTCCAGGAGAGAGAGAAAACAAAACAAACAAGAAAGGGTCACGGCACAAAAGGATGTGTCCGCTTAGGCCACGTGATCTTTGACGTTTGAAGTTGTGGACGGGGGTTGAGCACAAAATGTCAGTTGCTCTCCGTGAACACAACAGAAGATGCAGACGAGCGAAATTGAAATTAATTGTGTCGGGTCTCCATTAAAGGCAAAATGAAAAGAGTCTTTGAAATGGAGCAATCAGCATGACGCCATTGTTTTTTTGCTTGCTTGCTTGTTTTTTTATTTATTTCCATTACGAGTCGGTAGGCAACCGACGGTAAGGTCAGTTCACTTCCGAAGAATAGCATTTGCGTCATTTTCATGTATCAGTAATCCTTGTCAACTTAAACTATTTAGTCACTTCAGTGACTTTTTTTATTGTTTAAAAGAGTATGTGACGCATGCAAATGAGTAGGCTTTGGCTAATGCCAAAGTTTATACCTTTTCTTTATGTTTATTATTTAACTTAAAAAAAAAAACATTACATAACAAAACAGAACAGCGTTTTATTCTGCAAGGTTGTCTCACTTTACAATGTCAAGAATTCTCACCCGCGTCTTGACTTCTATATTTCTGTTGCTATCGTCACTTGAGGTGTCAAACGTCGCTTGTGTCACTTCTTTGATTCAGGCCTTTTCGTCGAAATCATTTTCTCCTTTTGATTGACGCCCTTAAATAAAAAATCCGTCGTGTTGAGTGAACGTCTGCCGTTGATGACACATCCAAAATATTTGTTTGATCATTGATGTAGATGGAATGAGGAACTCTGGCATGAGATTTGTGAGTGGTTATTTACTTGTTTTCAGTGTAACGACCTCGATTCCAATTTGATTACAGTCGCTTATTGACGCGTTCGTCCAATTACCATTTCAAAGGAATTGGAATCCGCTGGATTCTGTTGACCCTTCAACAGTTTATGTTTCGGTTCATCGCTTGGACGCATTTTCGTTCTTCGGCGAAATCACAACTTTGCAGATTGCCTCACAAAGAGTCACCTTTGAAAGGTCAACGCTCAAAGGGGAATGTTTTTTCAACTTTGGCTGTGAACTCATTTGGTGTTAACGAATTCAAGTAAGGCAAGCAAGAAAGTTTAGCTTGTTGTGCTCCGGCTTTAGTATTTTCAAAAATTTATTTCCATGCATGGGTGTTAGGCTGGTAGCTCTGGGCTAAATCATGTAATATGGATAACTTGAATCCTTCCTTCCATCTGACACCTTGCATTAAAATACCAAAGTTCAGTTCCATTACGTTACATGTACCAGAAAAAGAAAGAAGCGGAGCAAATTAATTGAAATGGATCTCGAGTAATTAAACTGGTAAACTTTTCTCTTTGTGCGTCGAATAAAATGCAGTAGTTCGTTTTTTTTTACACGGCTGGTCGTTACCCGCAAGCCAGCAAAGCAACAGAAAGTTAAATTTACCAATGAAACAAAAATAACTGTATCCGAATAACTCTATAGCAATACATTTTTGATAATTTTTTAAAAAAGACAAATAGTCGAGTAACACACAGGAAGTGTAACAACAGGTGAAAGCGGAGAGCGTGAATTTTAAATGACGAAAAGCTGTCAATTACTAAGAGCTCCGTGAAAACAGCGGGGCACTCCCGACTTTTGCCAGTGGAAAATTAAACAGTTGCCGGAATTCGAGTTCAACTCTCGGTTTATTTTGCTGTTTATTTCTCATGTAGTCTCACTGTGTGGTTCCATTTTGTTGGGAGTTTTTTTTTCTGTCTCTGCTGTCTGTTTCCCTCCTCATTTTGACATAGAAAGAATAAAAAAGGGGCGTCGCATGATACATCCGACAGCGACAAGACGAAGACAAAAAGGAAAAATCACCCAGCAGGAAAAGAAAAAGAAAATTAAAATGTTACGGTTCAAAAAGCGTCAAAAAGAAGTAGAAATAGAAAGTCAATAATACAATGGTGCTACGTATACAATGTGTACTTTGGTAGGTACCATATTTTCTTGTTTTCATTCGAGTGAATTTATATGCGCACTTGAGTCGAGCCGTGTTTGTATGTATATTTCCAACTCTAGAGCTGTCTGGCTACGCTTTTGTTGTCGTTACGTCGTTTCCAGTTTTCTTGCCTTTTTTCTCCTTTCACTTAAAAGCTCAAAAGGAAGGAAACGGGAATTCATGGAGATGCACTTCCGCAGTTTATAGCATAGGCCATACGCAGTTTGTCTGTGTATAGACTGGAAAGGATGTTGAAGATTTAGTGGGAGACGTAGAGAGACGAGGGGGGGGGGATATGACGTGATGCTTGGTTGGAATGTTGTTTACGTATTTTTATACCATGTCAAGAAAAAGATGCTGCTGCATATTGTGTCTAGATTTCTAAGGCCGATTTGTTACGCACTGTCATGTTTGGTGAAAGAAAATTGGGCAAAACTATTTTCAACATTTTTTTTTTTTTTTTTAAGTAAAAAATTTTTTTTTTTGTGTTTCGTCGTGAAATAACAACCGTGACGTTTGTCGTGGCTACACGTCAGCAATGCAGTTGTTGACCTCAATACTTTTGATTACTCGGACATCTTGAGATGGATTTTTTTGCTGACAATGTCGTCATCAATAGCGACCGGTTCCTGTTTGTCAATAGATCATTTTCAATGTTTATCTTAACGTTTATTGGAAGCTTCTCCGGGTCGCCAACGGGATTTCTTTTTCTTCTTCCTATTCCCTCCGATATCTTTTGTTTCTAGATGGAACCGCATCGCTTTTGATTGGATCGGTCGGTATAAAGGACGCTATACCAATTTCTAAAAACAAGAAAAAGAGAAAATGCCACATAGCGGACGTACGTGTTTGAGGTGTTTACGTCCCTTTTATTAAGACTCACACACACACACACACACAAAAAAGACGACGGCCGGTATTTTTCTTCTCTTCTTCTTCCTTTTTTTCCTTTTTTATTTTGTCGGTCGATGTAATTTCGTTCCGGACCGCTGGGGAAATGGATCCGCTGAGGGCGATGAACTAGGGGGCCG
Organism: Daphnia pulicaria; assembly: GCF_021234035.1. NCBI lineage: Eukaryota > Metazoa > Arthropoda > Branchiopoda > Diplostraca > Daphniidae > Daphnia > Daphnia pulicaria. Next base: position 15,368,012 of record NC_060920.1, on the reverse strand, counting down.
TGGTCCAGGCCTTTTTTTTTCTCTTTCTCTTCTTTTCATCGTTTTCGACTTGCTGGAAACTCTGGAAATAATGAAAAGGAGAATATCGTATAATATTCTTTTCTTTTTTCGTCCAATCCATCGTCACTGTGTGGCGTAGGGGAACTTTTTTTTCCGAGTCTTTTGCCTCTTCACTTGGTTTAATCATTTCCGTAATGACCTGCCGCCTCGAACGCGCATCAGCATATCTTGGGCCTCTCTCTGCATTCCTTAGCTGTCAAAAGTTCCAGACAAAGTCATAAAGATCTCTCTTGCAGCAGCAGTAGTAGTAGTCTTGTGTGATGGTGGTTGTCTTAGCAGCAGTCTATACACAAACCCACACATTCTCGCCGACCTTTTCTTTCTCAAAAAAACACACAAAAACGCAAATTTTCTCTCTTTTCCTTCCTTCCTTTGCGTCTTTTGTTTCTTCCTGGCTTCCATTTGGCACGGACCTGTATTCTGAGGATAGCCGTGCTGATTATTATTCATGACATCAAGTGCCAAGTTGAATATATATATACGCAGCGTTACTCAACGCGCTAGGCGCGCCGCTTCACTCTCCTTTCCTTCCTTTTCGGCCCTCTCCTTTATCCGCCATTGTCCAGCACCCCCCACTGCACGGCTGGTGGATGTGTAAGAAACGGACAGAAATACAATAAGGGCACGTTATTATCCCGTGACGTCTGTGTTATAAGTAAAGACAAGGGAGAGAGCCAAGAGAAATATTTATTTACGTATAGAGTATATGGTGCTGTACACATACTATATAACTATACTTTTGGGGGGAGACTATGCGTATGTAGATAGACGGTCATTTGCACCCAAATAACCCCTACTTTTTGTTTTCGTTACGATGGGGGAGAAGTTGGTTGGGTCAAATGTCTCTATTGACTTTCTTCATTTTTTCTTTTCATCTTTTGATATTTAAACATAAATCGTGAGGTTCCTGAGATTTTTTTTTCCTGTACGCGTTCGAAACAATGGGGGATCGTCTCTCATGAACGACTATTGTGGGATGAGAGGAAAAAGAGGAGGAAAACAAAAATATCAGACTTTTAAAAAAAAAAAAACTTTTAAAAGCTAATGAAAAGATGCCTTTAGTCAGCCCACACACGACAAAAGGATGCGGCACGAGCTGGGAGTGTGCTGCTGTCCTACTGCTCCGTGTCTGTGTTATTAATCCTGAGGAAGGAGAAAAACAGAGAAGACAAGATATATTTTCACAAAGCCTTCTTTCATGGATATGTTGAAGCTTCAAAAAAGAAGGAAACTGACGAAAGTTGAAAAAAAAACCAAGGAAAAAAATAAATCTCGGTCGGAACTGCTGCTGGCGGGGTTTAAGCTTTTTGGTATATCTCGGCCGAGTGCAGAGTAGGGCAAGACCTAAATGTTTACTTTACCTAATAGTATTATTACTGTAAATACATGCCATGGCATACACCTTTTAACCAGCCGATTTCTTTCCCAAATAATCGTCGTCGCCAGCAACGTGATGGACTCAAAGTGGTGGGGAGGCCCGGGCTTGGAATGAAGAAGAAAAAAAACAAAACAAGAGGAAGAAAAAGCCTTTACAAAGTATGTAGCTGGAGAAAGCTGTTTTTCTAGTTAAGTACTAACGGTATCTCTCTTGTATTATCGCACGTCCAAGAAGATACTCTGAGCATTATTTCTTTTTTTTTCTTTGGTTTTTTGTCTTTTCTCTTTTGTTATTTAATTGATTGGGCAAGTGAAGAAGAACGAAGCTCAGCAACAGCAGATTAATGCCTCACGACTTTGATAATATCAAAGTCTTTATCAGTTACCTGATGTTTTGTGAAACAAATTCTGTTTCATCGGAAGCAGTTTTGTTTTTAAATCGGATGCTGTTCATTATTTTATGTACGAAACTTTGGCAAATCGGATTGGACACTGGGATTGTTAGTTCGCAACAAAGCACAACGGATGTGATCTTTCAACAGGGCTGCGTATCTTTAGTTGGAAGGGCTTTATCGTTGATAGAATAAGGAATCAATGATACGCAGACGAAAAAGGAAGAACTTGTTTGGGGGAAAGAAACTTTTCTTCTTCTTCTTGCTTAATAGATACAACTGGAGGATGTTGCCAGGTTCTTTGGCGTCCCTCGTTGAGTGGTTGGAAAAAGGATTTCGTTTTTTGATACTTTTGGGTGGTTCACTCTCTTTTAGTTGCCTCTTATCGGTGCCAGTTCTTCTGCTGGCCCTTCTCCCACGGATGTATTTCTCTTCTCTTATTTTTTGGAGCCCCTCACTCCCTCCTTACTTCCCTTATTAGAAACCCAAGAGGATTTTCGAGCCTAGTCGTATTTTTTGGGTTTTTTTTTTTGTTTTGTTGGCCACTACGCAATCTGAGCTGCTTTTCTTCCGTCCACTTCCTGCCCCCTTGTTTCTATAACTACCTAATATCAGTGAGAATATTATTTTAACGAAATCCATAGCCAAATATCAGGGGGAAAGGAGCTTTTTTTTTTGTTTTTGTTTTTGAGGACGACTATGAAGAAACAAACCGCGCCCCTCGGTCTTCTTCTTTTTTTTCTTCTTTCTCTCTACCACATCCGGTTGGTTCCGGTCGGCTGCTTCCATGGTTGCTGTGTGTGTGTATCGTTCCCACTTAATGTTAGCTCCATCCCCCCCCCCCCTCGACCCAACTACATGGATATAGGTAATACACTAGTCCCCCAAGTTTTCGGTCGTCGTTGGCTTAGCTTTGGTGCTCCGTGTCGCTGTTATTGTTGGCGACACGGAGAAAAGAAGTTGAAAAAAAGTAAAGTTGTCGGTCGCCAAAGTTTCAACCCCACCTCTTCCCCCCCCCTTTTCTTTGCTCTCCAGGTAGACGTTATTATAACTCTTGAATGTTCTCATTCTGTCCTTGTCTCTGATGTTTTCTCTTTTTTTTTCGGGTATTTTTTAGTTTTTAGTATTTTTTTTTCTTTTCCTTTTTCGTTTCTTTTTCCCGTCGTCCTATTAAGTAGAGGTACAGGAAATTCCTCCGGCTAAGGGGGTTTATGTCTGTGTATTTCGTTTGAGGGCGATTTCGGAGCAAATGGATAAATAGTTGCAACACACACACACAACCGGTCAGCCCCGGTCTGCACAAAAAAAAAAAATAAATAAATAAAAAAAAATTAAAAAAAATGGACGGACGGACGGACGGACGTAAGGAAGAAAAGAAAAGAGAAGGGAGGAAATTCGGTTCCGTTTGACTGGCGTGAGATTTCCACCAGCGCTTCCTTTGCGCCGTTTTTCCCCATTTTTGTGTGTGTGCTTCGAGAAAGCAGCAACTGTTGAGAGCGCACTAAAAGAATCGGTTTGTTGATTGCGTTCAACTTGTGATTGGTCGATTTTTTATTATTATCAATGAAAAACGAGAGAGCATTTTTGTGACGTGGCGACGTGGTTCTCACAATTACATTTAGGAGGGATCCATTGATTGTTTGATGGCTGATGCTCGTTTCTTTTCCTATTCTTTTGCCAAACGACAATGGCAGCAGCAGCACGGACGACTTTTTCAGTTTTTCTTCTCCCCCATCTCCACCCCTTACGACAGCGGAGAGATCCCACTTGATTGGTCTTCACGACGGAAGTCGGCCCAATTTTCCGGCCGGCTGCGGATAAACAAAAGCCCCTGTGCCTTCGCTGATTAGTTCAGCTCCGCCCACTCTTCTCCCACCGCTGCTAATTAGAAGGACAAAAAGAAAAATAAATTTTTTTAAAACAGTTCAATTCAAAATATCTCGCGATTGAAAAAAAAAAAAAAAGAATTTAATCCGCACGTTTTCATTAAAAAGTTACAGCTGTTGTTAATATTTTTCAATTCAAATTTTGAAATTTATTTATTTTTTTATTTTTTTTTTCTGCCCTTGTGGCACCGCCCGGTTCACGTTTTTAACCGAAACGATTCAACGTGAACGCCTAAAATTTTCAATTGCCATTTTCAGCACTTGTACACGATTGCCACTCTTTCTCTCTCGAAAATAACGACAATACTTTTTCCCTTCTTTTTCTCCCTTGGCTGAGTCGATTTTTTGATGAGGTCTTCCAACCAGACGCGCCGGAAGGGAAGGCCGCGCGTTGTACGGCCTCAAGGTTGCAATTGCACATGCACCACCGCAGCAGCCTCGTTATGTTATACGCAATAGGTTTATTTATTTCGACTTATTATTATTCTATTTAATGTCATAAAAATTTGGGAATAAAGGTTTAGTTTGTTAGGGTTGTTTTTTTCTTAAAAAAGGAAGGTTCTCTTTTTAATGCATTTCAAATTCCATGGTGAATTATTTTATTTGTGTTGTTGTTGTTTTGAGAGAGGGAGCGGAGTGGCACTCGACTCTACGGTCGGTTAATTACGGCGCGTGATGTGAAACAAAAGTTATTTGACAAGTTCTCTCTGGCTCTCGGCAGCCTCTTCCTTTCATCGCTTTTACATATTCACTCCTCGTCGTTTCACCGAGTAGGCGAAACAGCGAGAACTACTTACATATTTCTGACTGGCGACGAGCTTTTTCGAGAGCACACACACCAACAACAACAACAACACGGGGGCATACTTCATTTTGTCGCTGAGTGGAAAGTTGCGGTCGTTTGGCGTCGCCTTTTCAAATGTTTCATCGACCGTATCTCCACTTTGTTCGCCAGTTTTCTTCTTCTCTTTTTTCTTGTCTGTGTCTGTGTGTTGAGTCTTAAAAATTGTTGAAAATTGCTTCTAGTTACGTACTTGTTTTATGAACCCCTTAATATCGCTCACTCCGCTGTGCATTATTGTCGACGGGTGAGCTAAATGCGGTTTAGGAAAGGAGAGGGAAAATAGAAACGTGTCGTGAGTTGTTATACTAGTGGGGATAGTGGCAGGGATGAGGGGGGGGGGGAGAGTGGGGAAGGAAATGATGTTAGATGGCGAATCGAGATGGAGTAGACGAATAGTTATATTAATATCGCAGCTCTCATGAATACAAATATAGATGTATATGTATGTATATATAATATCATGTCAAAATGAACGCTCGGGGTGAAACATGGGGCAGAATTTGTTATTGACCGGATAAGAAAAAGAAAAAAAATGTAATTTTATTATTCTTTCGATTATTATGATTATTATTTTTCTTTTTTTTATGCGCTAAGATTTTAAGGAGGTTTTCTTTTAGTTTTTTTTTTTTAAACACACTCACATGATCTGTACAAGAAATTTAGGAAAAGAGACACTTGCGATATATTCAACTCTTTCTGAAAATCACTCGGAACACAAAATGTTACACACAAAAAACAAAAGAATGACACTTGAAAACTGTTATTTAACAAATAATAATAAAAAAATAACAAAAATCTCCTCCCTTTTTCTTATTTGGTCTGAGCTGTATTTCACGTGACTGCACGGCCGGCTGGGACGCGGTCCGTGCAGCCTTGTCGTGTGACATGTTGAACAGAAAAAAAACGGAACAAAAAATTCAATCATTTGATATACAACAATCTTTTTGGGGGTTTGTTTTTTTAAGCGATTACAATCAATCACGATAGAAAAACAAACAAAAACACATTTTTTTCTAGATTTACATTTTTTTAAATTTTAGTTTAAATTTTTCTAAAAAACAAACACACACGGCGGAGGAGTTCACGTACATAAATGAGGAATACGAGTATATTTTAATATATTTATGTTTAATAGGGATAATGGTATATCGTCTGTAGAAAATCTTTTTTTTTTTTTGGCCATCACGTCACGAGTTGTACCTTTTTGTACAGCCACTGTGTTCCTCGCCCGGTTTAAATTTTTTGTTTTCTGTACAACATTAGATGCGTCATCGACAGAATAGCAATCATGGGAATGCTGGCCGAATGTTGGCCACCTTGTGCGCTACAAGCACCACATGGCGGGCCCTGCGTTTCCTTTTTTTCTTCTTGTTTGTTTTGTGTGTCATGGACGACAGGCCGTCCTTCCTTCTGCTTCTGGACTGGCTGTTTTTGGTGGATTCTTCTTGATTTTTTACTTATTTACACACTCGCCCCATAATCCACGATGGGGGTGGGCGGCCCGGTCGATTATTGACGTTTCTTCTTTTTCCCCTACAAACATTTGGACCTTTCGCTGGCCCGGTCTGTCTCACAATGCAACTTGTGCACAAAGTGGGACACATTTTGAATAATAGAAAACCTCGTCGTTGTCGCAAGGAAAATCTTGAAAGTCAAAACAGCCGGAAGTTGTGTGGTTTGACTGCTCAACTTGGACCGTCTTACCTTGTTGAAATTTCAAAACTCTTTGCCTCCCTTCGATAGGAATCGATAGGAATGTACATGTCATCGTGTAGCGACGACAGCCAAGTTGATTTCCCTTCGGCGGATGGATGGATGACTGGCTGGCTGGAATCTAAGCGCAACTTAATTATTGTGTTTTTATTTCTTCATTTTGAGCTCTGCATTAGTCGACGAGATTTGCCAACTGTTTCAGACGTCGGTGGCGCATTCTTCTTGGTAGCCCTCGTCAGGTGAGTCTCTGGCGAAGTGGTGATGAGATCTCTTTCCGTTGTGGGTGCCCGGCCGCTGCTGCCAGAAGCGCGGGCCTTTGGCATTTGAAACGGTGGCGATCGGACTCGACTCTGCGCTGCTGTTGGCCTTGGAACCGTAGCAGCTGCTGGACGAATTGTGGGTCTGCTGCTGCTGCTGCTGCTGCTGCTGATGGCTGTGGTGGTGGTGGATCGATGGGTCGTCACTGGGAGCAGGTGGTTGTTGTTGTTGTTCCATCGCCGCCCCCGCCGCCCCCGCCGCCATGGCTGCCAGGTGTTGAGAAGACGGTTTAGGCAAAGTGGGCGGCGGGCTGGTGCGCGGAAGACCATAATCCGGCGGGTAAGGGATAAAGTTTTGTCCGCATACGGCTTCCTGTCCCTGCTGCTGCTGGACAGGTATCCGGCAAGGCAAACTGTAACTATCGACACTGACGGCTGACTCACCAGCTTCACTCTCGCGGTCGGCGTAGGAGCCGGGCAGGAGATCTCGCGGGTTCTGGATGATTTGCCCGCTGGAATATGGGACGTAGATTTGAGGCTGGCCCGTCCTATCCATCACTGTGAGTGGCACGTGCGGCAGATGGATGGGCGATCCGATGTGCTGGCCGCTGCTGCTCCGGCTGCTACCCTGATCGATGGTCAGGTTATTGTTTGCTCCGTCAGACGTGTCCTCCTCGGACGTCGGGTTCAAGATGTGATCCCACAGGGCCGACGGGTAGAAGGAATCGGTCTGGGCGCTCTGGTAGTCACCGGCCGACGTGGCGGCCAAAATGTCGCGATCGGCCGACAGGCCGTGCGTGTGGTAGCGCCGATTGAGGGTCGAATAATCGAGCGGCGGTCCCAAATCGTAGCCGTAATTATCGGAACTGGTTCTGGCGTCGTGGATCAAATCGGGTCGGTCGCTCAGCCCGGAAGTGGTTGCGGCCGTCGTGACGACGACGACCCGGTTGGGCGACTGCGGGTTGACGAAGGCGATTTGCCCGTACTCAAGCGCCGACAAAGTGGGCGATTTGGCCGCAGACATTCCTGACATTGTCGGGCCTTGATTCAATCCGTGATTGTTGTTGCCCAGCAAAACTGCCGGACGCTGACCGCCGGCTTTACCGTTGTTGTCTTCCAGTTTGTTGGCCGATGAGCCGCCAGAGTTGGTCGAACTCCTCGTGCGGATGAGCATCAAGAGGAGGATGGCCACGACGGCGGCCAACAGGATGAAGAGGCCGGCTCCCAGTCCGGCTATTTGGGCGCCTCCCAGTCCGCCGACGACGGGCGCTTGGACGTCGACTCTGAGCGTCAGGTTGACTCTGGCCAGTCCGGCGGCGTTGGCGGCCACGCAAACGAATTCGCCGCTGTCGGTTTCTCTGGCCGGACTCAGGATGAGATAACTGGTCTTTTCGTACTTGCCGTCCTCGAGGATGATGACGGTCCGCGTCTCGTCGGACGGATATCCGGCGCCTTCGGCAGTTTCTCCGACAGGTAGCGCTTCCGGTTCGCCAGGAATGCTTCCGTTGGCCATGGGCCTGCCGCGCCACAACCAAGTGATTTCCGGCGAAGGAACGCCGCTCATCCGGCACGTCAAAGTGGCATTCTCGCCGGCCGAGGCTTCGACGTGCAGGTGCGGATGTCCGCCGCCGGCCAGCAGCGGAGCAGCTGGAAACGGAATCACTTGAGGGGCGCATGCAAAGTCGTCGACTTGGAGTTCGATCAGGGCCCGACCGGCCAGCCTTTCGGGCAGGGCGCAGGCGGCCGTGGCCGGACTGGGCACGTTGTGCTGCTGGAGCCACTCGCGCAAGTAGCGGAGTCTGCAGTCGCAAATCCATTGATTGTTTTGCAATTCCAGGCCGTGAAGTCGGCCGGGCAGCGAGGAGACGACGTCCGGTCTGAGCTCTTGCAGTCGATTGCCTCCCAGTCGCAGATGGGAGAGCTGGTCGAGTCCGTCGAATGCACCGGCCGCGAGCGTCTCGATCTGACAGTCGGACAGGTCGAGTTTGACCAGTCCAGGAGCCTGGTCGAAAGCGCCCTGCTCAATCTTCTGGATGGGATTGGAACTGAGTCTGAGCTCGCGCAATGAAACGGCATCGCGCAACGCCTCGCTGGGCACGTCCGTCAGCAAATTGTCGCTGATGTCGAGCTCAATTAGGTTGGTGAGTCCGCGCAGGGCCGTCGGGTCCACCTGGCCGATCCGACAGGAGGCCAAATAGATTTTCTGCAAGTTGAGGAGATTGGCCCTGGAGAAGGCCTCGCGCGGCAGGGTCTGCAGGTTGCTGCCGGACAGGTCCAGCACTTGAGTTTGCGGATCAATGTTGGACGGCAGGGTGATGAGGCCGCGCTGGCGGCACTCGACCGTCTGCTTGCCGCCCTTCCATTTGACGCCCGGGCAGGCTCCGGCACCTCCAGCGGCCGACATGACCACCAGCCCGGCCGTCACCATCGTCGTCCACAGCACCCAGATGGCATTCCATCTCTCGATTCCCATCATAATAGTCCACGTGCTGCTGCTTCGGCTTCTGCTGCTGCCCATGATATTTTTAGCTTTTTTAATTTCCTCCCTTCTTCTTCTTCTTCTCAGCTTTTCCCTTTTTTATTTTTTTATTTATTGGGTTGCGTCGGAGCAGACAGAAGAGGAGACCTTGTCTCGAGTGCCTTAGATATTTTTCTTTTGCCCTTTTAGTAAAAAAGGAAAAAAATAAAAAAAATATCTGCCACCAGGAAATGGAGGGTACGTCTTGCGTTATCAACCGCAGTCCATCAGGGATCTCTCTCTCTTTCCCCCTTTTTTGGGGAAATAAAAATCTAACGCACACAGAGAGAGAGAAGCTTGAAAATGAGATTGAGGGGTAGTAGTGGGCGGTGTGTCGACTCGCTTAAAATGGGGGAGAGATAGTCGCAGTCAAAAGAGGGGGGAAAAAAGAGACTTTGGACGATGATATTAAACAGAGACACTTGAACCAGCACCCTCGAGTCTGAGCGAATCGATGACGACACTTGACAATTTCAGCATCGGGGTGACTTTGCTGCCTCCTCTTTCTTTTCTTTCCTTCTTCTTTTTTTGAGATTTTATTTTGAGATTTTGTTGTGTGTGTGTGAGTCTGGAAATTTGTTTCTCGCCACTTGTGAAAATGTCCGGATGTCGGTTTTTTTTTTTTTTTTTTCGTTTCTTCTCACACAGCCGAAGCGAAACAACAAGAGGAGAGACAGTGTGCGCTGTTGAAAGAGTACACGAGCCCTAAAGAGTCAAGGCTTTTGAGGATCGAGTGCAGAGGTGAAAGGTGGGCTAAAGTTTTCCTTTGGGTTATTCCTTCCTGTTGTATGTGTCTGTGTGTGTGCGCGTCTCCTCCTCTTGCGTGTATATCCAGACGCGACGACAAACGTCTCGAGCGGAAATCAACTTCTTCTTCTTCTTCTTCTTCTCACAACAAGCACAAACACAGAGACACACATTCACTCGCACACACAAACACTCGTGGGTCGGGAAAGAAAAAAAGAAATGGAGGGGGGGCTGCTGCCGAATTCTTTTTCTTTGATTCTCAGTCGCCCTCTGCTCTCTCTAGTACTTCATTACGACGCTCGTCGTAGCCGAAAGAAGAAGAAGAAAAACGGCCTCGAGGGAGCGACAGGAAGTTGAAGAAGAAGAAGCACCAAATAATAATAATAACAACGTCGTCTGAACGGGGGGGAGGGGAGGAAATAAAAAAATAAAAAAGGAAAATGGGTAACTTCACTGGCAGATGTCCGTCAACCGACGCCAATAGATTTCGGCCGTCGTCGAGCGTGTCAGTCAATGTGTCGCACTTGTTCGCGGTCGATTTCACTCAAGTGAATCGACTGAATTTGTGAATAACCCAAAAATTTGTCTTTTTTCTTTCGATCGAGTACAACAAAACTGCTGAGTAGAGAGGGAGGGGGAGTAAGTGATGGGCGTCAAACAAACTGGAGTGTCTTGTGTGTTGGGTGTAGCACTTTTGGGCTACGTGAAAATCGTAGCGGAAGCTCATCCGCAGTCGGTGAGCAGCGAGCGCGGAGACGAGACTGATGTTGCACTTGGGTCGGCAGGTTCCTTTTCCCCTCCACAAAAGCCCCCCCACACGCTAAGGACCACCTCCTTTTTCCGAGCCTCCTCCTCCCCAATTTAACCCAACCGACGCTGCAGCTGCGGTGGCCGCCGTTCCGTAGGGCAGCCCATGGCAGCAGCAGCCCCAGCGTCGTCATTTTGTTGCACTAATCTTCGCTTGACGTTCGTTCAGTTTTTCTTCTCTGCTCATATCCTTCCTTTCTCTTTTTAGATTTTTCTTTCTTCCCTACTCCTTTTTTTTGGGTTGTTGTGTGTACTGTGATTATTGTTATTATTACTATTATTCCGTTCCTTTTGACTTGTTCTTCTTCTGCTTCTTCTTCTTCTTCGGGCCGTCGTGCGTTCGCATCCGGCCCAACCCTCCTCCTCTCCCCGCCATTATCTTTCCTCGACTTTTTGCGAGTCTGAAGAAAAGCAGCTCGGAAGGTGCACACTGGCGCGGTGTGTCGTCGACAAGGAACCGGCAAAGACAAAAGATTGTTTAGCTTCTATTATTTCTCGAGCTATATACCCCCAACTACATTCTACAAAAGTCAAAGTCTAAAAAGAAGAAAACAAAAAAAAATAAAAAACCAAAAATAAAATAAAGACGTGGTTTTTGTTTTGATCTCCTTTTATGCTGTGTGCATTTGTCCTGCTGCACACATGTGTATACTACTATCCCCGGTCGTCCTAGTCATCGTCCTTATTTTGGCCGGGGTGGTCGGGAATGCCCTTATGTTGGTGGCCCAACTTTTAGATTTTATATGAAAAAAGAAGAAAGAAAAAGGATAGGGAAATCCTTTGCCAACAATGGATACGGGGGCTTTGCGTATACGTCCGCAACTCGTTCATTATCTGCATCGTTTTTTTTTCTTTTGGCATTGAGATGGACAAAAAAAAATAATATACCAAAAACACACAACACACACAGAGTCCCGGCCGCCGTGTGTGTGTGCATTTGACGTTATGACTGGAACACATGCGCCAGAACCATTGCCAATCGCAGAGAGTTACCTTCGAGTTTCCCTTAGTTACAACGACGTCGAAAATTGTAAATCCATTCCCTTTACTTCTCTCTCCCCCCAACCACCCTTCCTTGATTATAGAAATTAACATTCCAATTTCACGCGGTGGCCACCGAAATTGCGTCTCATTTTTTTTTCCTCTCCTGTCAATGTTGCGGTGGATGGTTGTTTTTTTTTAGAGAGAGAGCCGCGGAGTGTAGGGAATTTTCTATTTTTCTTGATTTATTTGTTTTTGTGTGTGTGTGTGAGCGCGCCGATTTCTAGGCAGCGGAATAAATAAGAGCCCAGCTCGTCTGTTTGGACGCCGCGTGCCGTAGACGATCGATTGTTCACTCAGAACACGGTGTAGTATAGTATACCGGGAGAGAGAGAGAGAGAGAGAGAGCTCGTTAAATCCGTTACGATGAGGAATATATCGTAAGGGGGCGGTGGTATGTTGTTCCACAATGGCTCTGCTAGTCTCTCTACTTTTTTTCGCTTTTGTTGTTATTATTCTTTTTTTTTTTTTTTTTTTCCTTTTTCCCCGGATAGGTAGTAACATGCGTATGTATCTCGATACTTTACACACAAAAGAGTAGGGAGTGTACGTCGATAAAAGGCAGCACATCCTGTACCGCCATTATTTTTTTTTAACGGATAAAACAAAAACCGATTCGCTGCTGCTGCTGTTGCTGCCTCCTCTCTTTTCTGCGTGATGATCTTTTGCCTTGTATACTAGACTCTGCTCGCTAACGATGACATGCCAAAAGGAAAATTAACTAAAGCCGTTTTTCTTTTTTTCTTTTAGTCCCGTTAAAAAGCCAAGGGCTCAATCCGCTGCGAGGCGAGGACCGTTTTTCATTTCTTGTTTTATTTCTTCTTGTTTTATTCACGTTAGATTCGTGTAGACTAAATGAGTCGTATCGTTTTATTACGACTTGATTGCGAGGAGGAGGAATATCATCCGGCATTTCCGCTAGTCGCTGCTGCTCGGTGTCTAATTCTTGCACGCCGATAGTATTACAAATAACAGTCACGAGAGAACCCGCAAAATACTCGACTGCTATCGATGTGATGTGAGAGAGTGAGTCATGTTTTATTCGTCCTCCTTTTTCATCCAGTTTGTGCTTTTTCTCTCCTTTCTTTTGGCCGAATGATGATATGATCCAATCGCCATCTCATCATCTGTTCCTGTTAGACGCCTCCTTGTATATTTTTTGAGTTTTTTTTTTTTGCCCCGTTTGTCTTTTGTTTCTTTTTGACGTCATGCATGATGAATGAACGAAATAGTTTGCCATCATTTCTTATATCTTGACAACGAGGCGAAGTGCAGGGGAGAAGAAGGGAGAGAAAAAAAAAGTGAAATTGTTGTTGATCTTTTTTTCTTTTTCTTGTCCACAATTGCCATGGCATGGCGCAACTGTTTTCGGAATTGAATTTCGGGACGGGAGTCTCTCTTGTAGTATTCTTTTGCCCAATCTATTTGTCTTCTTTTCTTCTTTTTTTCTAAAAAGCTATTAGATGGAGGAATCGTATTCGTTTTCATCCCTTGGGTTTGAATAATTGAACCAGCAACAACACAACAAGAAAAGGCCAAGAAAAATGGAAGGAGAATAAAGTTTTTTGAATGTGTCTGGGCTCCCCCACGTTTCCCGGGGTGCTGTTTTTTTATCAACCCCACCAAGTCTCAGGTGGAAATAGGAAGGCGAGTGTCTGCTGTGTCTAGTGTGTACTGAGACCGCCCGTCACGACCGCAACTCCTTATCTCTCCATTTCTTCTGCGCTTCGTTTCCTTTTCTTTTCTTGAAAGAAAAAAAAAGACAAAACAAAATAACAAAACATGGAATACATTAGACGTGTTTTTCCAGACCTTCGCTTTACATTTTGCGCGTTCGGTTGGAGTACGACGGGCGCAGAGGAATGTCTGCCTGCTGCTGCTGCTGCTGCTGCTGTTACATTACATCTCTGACCCGTCATGTCTATATCTCCTGCTCCCTTTTCTATTTTTATTTTTCTTCCTTCCGACGCCGTAGCCTCTCTTTGCTGTTGCTGCCTACCATCAGTCCATTAGATAAGCCCATCGTTTTACATATGTGCATGATCACTTTGATCTCTTTTGCCTTGGGTCCCTTGTGGGCCTTGTCTTCTTTTGATGCAACTTTGAAAACGCGAGTCGCGTGTCATACCGCACTGCCGTAAAATTTTGAGTCCCAGAAAATGCTGGATCTTACCAATTTCTTAAGTTTCGGATCGATGCTCCTTGTGCCTAGTCTGTGTGTGTGTGTGTGTCTGTGTGTGTGTCTATGTGTGTGTCTATGTGTGTGGAATTCTGTTTTATTTCCACGAGCGGTTGCAAACGGCGCTCGGCTACCTACACCTACCTAGTCATCCACCCGAGTTCTTCCGCAGCAACAATGCAGTCCGGGGGTAGACGTCCCCGATCCTTTTTTATTTTTTTCTCTCTCTCCTACACTATACAAGAGCGTGCGGAACGCAATGTGGCCACGACGCTCAGCGTGGCGTCGGACCTTTTTTTCTTCTTCTTTTATACGCACCTTTTTGAAAGTTGAAGTAACTTCTTTTTGTGTGTGTGTGTGTTGCTGCTGCTGGCCGCGTCCATTTGGTAATCTACAGGCACCCGGCAACGACTGACTGTTGATGTTGTTGCCCTGTCACGAAAGATATTATTTTCTTTTTTTTACTATGAACAGACGTAACACCACATAAGTCATTGATGTATTCTGCCTCGGATAAGGGGCAATACGTTGACTCGTAAGCATGGAACGGGGGGAGTCGTGCTCGAACGATCGAGTGCACCGAGGAACATTTTATTTATTTTTTTTATTTTTTTTTTCAATACTTGGCATCGGTCGATGCTATTCTCTCTCTATTTTCGCTATGCAATAATAATCCAAATTTTTTTTCCTTCTTCTCTTTTTCATTCGTCTAAGGTCTGTGCGTTTCAAAGTCAGCCAGATGGCTCGTTCTCCACGCCCTTCTCCAGTTCCTCTCCTCCGCCAGCATCCCTTACAAATGGCATTCGAGGAAACGTGGGATGAAAGCCCACGTTAGTTACGTAGGGAGGTTAGTTTCAATCCGCGTATTTCTGTATTATTACTATCCCCGCGGTTCGATGTCGGTCGATTGCGCCATTTGGTTGTTGTCAGTTTTTTTAGATTATAAACGGTTCAAATTGTGTGTGTGTGAGGGCACAGTGTACACACATACGCAGTGTGTCACTCTCTCTCACTCTGCGTCGATGGCGTGAAAAGCCTCGTTGGGAAAAACTGCGCTGACAAGTGAGTTATTAATCGGTTCGGCTCGGATGTATTTTGAATGGTGGACGTCAGCGGGAGTTTCGTGACTTTTACACGCACACGCTCACCTCTGGCAATGACGCCACCTCCACGGCGAGAAGCGCACAATTTTCGCTTCCCCCCCCCCTCCATCGTTTTTTTTTTCTCTTACCATGTTTGTATCCCACTTTTGCTGACTAATACCCCCGTCCGTCGCTGGCGTAGATGGCAATGAGTGGGAGAAAAGGGAAATATGAAATATTCATCGAACACGATACTCTTTTTTCTTCTTTCTGTTTGTCTGTCCTCCGCCACCGTCGTCGTCGTCGTGCGGTTTGTGGGAACCGCGGCAGTTGTAACGGATCAGGAGCAGTTAGAGGGGGGAAACGGTTTTTTCTTCCTTTTTTCTTATTCAAGGGGGAGACGGCGATGGATCTGAGGTGTCGTCAGCGGTGTAGCGAGGATCGTTTTATTTGTATTTATTTCTATTTTTATTTTCCCGAGTTCTCCTTGTATCGCCGAAACCGATATTACAGATAGAGGAGCGGAGCCGAGTCCCCCTTTTCAAATTCACTTGGTCCGTACCCAACCACATCCTGCGACTGGCGGCGGTGAACGGCAATGAGCCGCTTCGTCCACTTAACGCCGAAGATGAAAGACTAGAAGGCGAAGGCAAATAAATGAAGGCAGGAAAGTTTGTGCAGTTTCAGCTCGGATAACTCTTTCCGAAATGGGTGTGAGAGAGAGAAAGAGAAAAAAAAAAGAAATATGGAAATTGGATATCTGCAACTTATATAGATATCCCTCCGCCCGTTCTCAGTCACGCATATCGACAACACCGTACACAACACACACAACCACCTTTTCTATATTTATAGAACACGAAAACAAGACGTCTAGTTGGCGGGACAGGGGGAAAAAAATACAAAACAAAAATAAAAGGGTAGACGCATTGCAATAGAAATATCAACACGAGATTTTTCTTTTTTGTTTTGTTTTCTTATTATTTAACAGCTACAACCTAACCAACCACGCTGGGTGTGTGTGTGTGTGTGTGTGTTTAGAGACGAGAGCGATGAGAAACAGCTTAAGTTGCGGGGTGCGGATATTTAGCCGGCGATATAGAAACTTGTGTTTGAGTGCGACACACGAGAGCTTTGCAAAGTTTCTGGTGAACGCGAGAGGAGGGATTTAACGTTGTCTTGGAGATTGTCACCGTGCCACTGCTCAACACTGCCACGTGTGTATACTCATACATGTTGTATAGAGGGACTTTTTTTTTTCGGTAGAGGTTGTTTCACGGTGTACACGGAATATTTCCTCTAATCCCCTACCACCACCACCGCGCACATCGTTTGCCCGTCAAAGGGAATCTCTCTCTCTCTCTCTCTCTCTCTCTCTCTCTGTTGCTGGTCCGGGTGAAATTGACGCAATGAGAGATCAGGTGCTATTTGCCATGTTGTTGAAATTTCCAACTCCCACTCCCAACTCCCCCCCGGTGATCCCCTACCACTCTCGTAACGGCGTCTGCATTTGTTTGTGCAAAGTCTTGGCCGCCGCTGTCGTCGTCAACATCATTTCGCCGCAATATAACCGACCCATACATGTACTTGCGTGTGCTCTCCATATAGATCTCTCTCTCTCTCTGCATTATGTAAGTACTTTGATCGACCCGGGCCATAGCGTCGTTAAAATTTAAAAAATAATAAAAAAAAAAAAAGGGAAACCGCTTCTTTTTTGCGTGTGTGTATGTGTGTGGTGCCACACACAGTTCATGTTGTGTATGTACAAACAGGCCTGCTTCTTTTCCTTTTTTTTAGGGGGGGGGGGGGGGGGCAGTGAAGTGGGGTTAACCCCCCGTCTCGTGTGCCACGATATTGATTTCAAATATGAAAAGCATTTCGCTCGCCTTTTTTAACGGCCAATTCCGAGGGACTGGCCCTTGGCCGACTTGTTTGTGTGAACTGGCGTATTGGCGCTCTGATGAATTGCCAAACCCCAAAAGTGTCGCTGTGTGCGTATGTGTGTCTGCACATACGCTCGGCAAACAAAGTGCTGTTATGGCCAAGCAACTATATACAGTATTTATGAAAGGAGGGAGGGAGGGAGAGAGGCCCAAGACTTCTTTTTGGGGAGGGTGAAAAATTCTTGGGGTGCATTTTATACATTGTTTTTGCGGCCGTCCGCTCTTCCTTCTGTCGGCGCAATGACACAACAGCTGTCGTTCAAAACATTTTTTTTTAATTATTATTATTCCCTAATAAAAAATAAAAAAAAACTAAACTAAAAACTTGTAATTTGAAAAAAAAAGGAAAAAGTATCCGCGCCATATGCAGCGTATAAACGGAGGGAATCACGGCCATGTCTACTCCATACTTAGCGGAACCGTTTTGGGGGAGCTCTAAAGGGGCGGTCATATAAATATATTTTTACAAGGAAATATATCGTGTTGTTCGAGTTCCAACATGCTCTCCAAAACATTTATGGGAGAGTAGATGATGATTTGTCGAGTAAAGGTTTTTGTGGATAAAAAAAAAGGTTGGTGGGGGGGATAGAGAGAAAAAAGTTTCCGGGGAGAGATACCGTAACCGTTACACGGGCTGTGTACAGCAGTGTAGTGTACTATAGACCACTTACAGTGAACTATCCCGTGGATTGATATTGATGGATGGTTGACACTGCTAAACGATTTGGGCTGGCTGTTTAGATTCTGGGGATTTCTCCCCTTTCTCCATCGATCTCGCTTCCTGTGTGTATAGGCCGCCTATCACGTTGATTATGTGAATCTTTTTTTTTTATTTATTTATTTTTTTTTTCTGGCTAACACGAAAGGTAACATGGCGTGGAAAATTTTCTAGACTAAACATGATACATTTAGGCGCTACTTGTGTTTATTTTTCATTTATATTTTGGGGGATTAATGCGTAATTGGATTGAAAAGAAAGCAGCGGGATCAGCTTACAAACGTAATCCGTTTAAATGCTATGAATCGTCTGCTATTGTTCGCTGGAATTAGAAAGGATCTGCTGATGTGTCGAGTCGACATGTCTTACTTGACTTATTCTGCTTCATATTCTTTATTTCCGGCTCTCTCTCTCTCTTTCTCTCTCTTTCTCTCTCTCGCATACATATTTCCTCGGCTGGTTCTTATCTCCAGCCACTGGAAATGAACGATCGTTGTTCTCCCCCACCATCCTATTCCTATGCTCGACTGTTATTCATAATAGAAGCGCGTTCAACTGTCTTTTGTCTTTCTATGATAGCAGGCAATTATTCAGTGTCTATTCTCCCAAGAGTTTCTTCGCTCCTATTATCTTTGATGAACGTTAGAGGCGATGCGTAGTAGTAGTATAGTCGTAGTATTCATCAGTTTATTCCCCCAGATATTCTGTTAACTCTTCGCGCTAAACGTCAGCTCGACCTACTCACACACACACACACACACACACATGGTAGCGGGCGTGTAACCTTCGGTTGCGGACCCAACAATCGCAAGCTCCATCTCATTGTCTCATCTCTTTTGTATCTCGACTCTGAGATATCTTGTGCGCCGCATCCGCGCTTCCGCAAACCTACACATCACGCAATGTAGTGGACTTTTGGGGGGTTCCCCTCAGGGCTCCGGCTCTAACCGAATAACGTCGGTGCCCTTTGCACGCGCCTTATGCTCAGACTTGAAGATTACGACTTGAAATTAACAAAGAATCGGGAGAGAGAGAGAGTGAAAGAGAGAAAAAGAAGAAAAGTTTTGTCAATTTTTAATTTGCTGTGGTGTTTTGCATACTACGCGCACAAGAAAACGATGCGTATGGAAAACGGGGAGAGGGGGCGTCGACTGAAATGTGATAGCTTAGGACTTATCACGATGACGGTGGCCGAGTCAACCGCGAACCCAGATAGTACACACAAGGCCATAAACGAGCGTCAGAAACTAAAAGTTGTCAATGGCGACAACCGACAAGTATTGTGCGGATTAGCATAATACCATCCCCTGCCATCATGCAAACACAAATATTAAACAAGGAAATATTTTATTTGTGTTGATTCTAGAAATCTGGGGGTGGGGGCGAGTTTATTCCGTTGGGAACGCGTCGCCGAGCGTGAAATCAGACTCTCTCTCTCTCTCTCTCTTTTAGTGACTGAAAAATATTTGGCCCTGTTTTGTTTATCTTTTTCGACAAATTTGCTGGTTTTGATATTCCAGTCGCTCCCCTGTATAGTGCCATCACTTTGGAGTAGCTTTTTTTTTTTCTTTTTAAATATTAATATTATTGTTTGGCTCATAAATAAAATCAGAATAAAAAAAGCGAAAGACACTTAGATCCTTCAAATTTCCTGTTGAAATGCACTCTACGAGTGTGTGTCTCTGTCTGTCGAGAGCTCTTGCATTATGCAAGATCATGGCCTGACTTTTTTTTTTTATTATTGGATTCAGCGTAGGATGCGTGAAGTCACGGCTTTATTTTTTCTTCTTCTTTGACCCAAATAGCTGGTCAAACGCTAAAAATTGCTGAATTGCTGCCAGCTTTATTGCAATTTCATCATTTAACATCGCCGTGTGTGAATCTCTTGTCTGAAAGACCCTGTGCTTGTCGGATGGAATTCTCAAGTTTTCGCCAGGAGGTTAGTAAGTTGTGTTCGTTACAGCGCCCCGTAGGTATTGATTCGATTGAGCTAGTGTTTACCTTGGGAAACTGTAAAAAATTCATAGCAAGAAAACAAAAGGTTCTTGTGAGAAAAAGGAAGAAGAGAGAATAAGGATCGATTAAAAAAGAAGTAAAAAAACAATCGAAAACCAGGAAAAGGTACCCAACACTCCCGTCTACTTCCGAGTTGCTGTTAGTTTTGAAAAATTCCCGGGGCGGTTGAACGAGAGCAAAGTTTTATTTGATATCACGGTTCTTTTGTTTTGTTAGTGAATTTCACTTAGGGATGATCCGCGATATGGAAACTTTAGTTTCAACTACACTCGCATATGTAACAGCCAACAGGCAAGGCAAAGCAGGCAGGGCTGGCTGGCAGCAGCCGCACATGGCCGAGAACAAGAGGATCCTTGTTACTAGTTAAATAACACAGAAGCGACCGTCTAGTCATTTATGCATTGACGTCAAACATTTAGAGGTTGAAACCCCCCCACTTAGAAGGCTCCTGCCGCTCTGCCTTTTTGGCCGAGGCGCCCAACTGGGGCGCCGCAGACATTTGAACTATTCTCTCGATTGCGGACTATGCTCAACTGAATATTACAATGTACATTGTAATATTGAGATGAAAGACGTGGTCGCTGGATAATAGAGGTCGAGACCTTTAAACAGGATCCTATATAACTTGCCCGTTTTCTTCCCGGTCCCGGTCCCGGTCGCTTTCGCAGCCCATTTGATTCAATTGATCGACCTTGCTTTCGGATAAACCCGTAGAGCTTTATCTACTTTAGATATTTAATAATCGCGTCAGTCTGGCGCGCACAAACTGTGTACGCAGCGGCGGCGGTGGCCCCCTGTCCAGTAAATGGAAAACTCTTCGGGGACTGTCAGGAGCGTTCATTGTTGACGTCTGTGTAACCAATCAAGCGACGAAATTCCTGTTTCGTTGTCGCCGATTGCACCCCGGTGGACGGTTGGGGGATCGGGTCTGAAAGGCATTGAATCATTTCTACTTTCGAGTGTTATTGTTATTCTTCTAGTGTGCCATGGCGGCATCGCCTTGGCCATGGTGAGAGGAGCGAAGGAGTGGGGGCGGATGGAGAGACTGCACTCCATTCTGCGTTGCTGAAGACTCTGGAGGACCCGAAAAGAATGGTGGGTCATCAGTCAACAGTCGAGTTGTAGATCATGGACGACAGAGCTGATTTTTGTCGCGCCTCCTTTCTTCTCGACGAACCCCACCCCTGGTGGCAGGCCGCCTTGCCTTGCACTGACCTATGCACGCACGTCCTTCCACATAATCGATTGTGCCGGTGGTGCTCTATTTTCTCCGTGTGGTTTCAATCTATTATCAAAGACCCGAAAGATCAATCGTGGAAGTAGTGTTAGTTGTTCCGTCGAATATCCTCCATCCCTCCTCCCCGAAAGAAGAAGAAAGTTGGGCGCAAATTGAAGCGGAAGAATGCGAACCCGCCCAACCCGGTACTCCGTTCCGTTTTCAAATTTGGAACCAATTAAGAGCAACTCATTAGATTTCGAGTCACACTGACATTTTTGGGTTGTTGTTATTTTCCCCCACTTCGCTCTGCTTCTAATTTATGAATGGAGGATGAAACTCTACAACTGCTCAGCCAAAATGATCAGCGCTTTGTTAATATTGTCTGGCGGTGGAAAATAAGTGAATGTAGTGGAAAAAGAATGCGGATATTCATTGATTGTTAAAGCAGTTGAGAGGAATGTGGGGCGATCGATGTTTTCAACGGTGAAAGTGGCTCGTCTTTTCGACGCCGCCATGCCACCATACACGGACCAACCCCCCAGCACACGCCATCAAGTTGATTCTTTTTCTTTTGTTTGTTTCTCTGTTTCTTTCTGTCATTTAACATCGAGGCAGCAAACGTCTCGCCTTTTATTGTCCACAATTGAAAGATCTTTTTTGATAAAGTCATCGGCTTTCTGCCTTTTGAGGTGAAGACTCTGTGAGCAGTTGCGATATTGAAGACACAAGAGTAAAGAAACGACTTTTCTTGATGTATGCACGCCATGAATAAGAAGAAAGAGGGAGCATTTTCGCTGACTGTTTGATTCTTGTTTAGTTCTTGTCTGTGACGGAATGTTGTTTGATGCTGTCTGAAGGCTTAAAAGGATTGGGAATATTGCAATGTCTCGCTTGACTGGCAACTTGGCAGGCGCATATCCCCAGTCTGAAATACGACGTCGACTCATCAATCTCGTCTCTTCTTTTTCTTTTTCTTTTTTCGGTTGGAGGTCTGCTGGCTTCCTCCAGCTTCTTCATCTCGCAGCTCCATTGGACTATGTATAGCTTATAGTCACTCATGGTGAAAATCAGTGAATGGCAATACGCTAGTCCTATACAAAAGCAGCTGCACCGCCAGAAAGCTCTATCGATCTAGATATTAGTTAGTGGTACTATACGAGTAGTAGTCGCACTGAGCAGCCCCAGCGACAGTATAGTGGTGTACTATAACAGTATCTAGTCTTCCACTTTTCTAGCATGAGATACACACACAAAAAAAGGCAGATGGAAAGAATGAAAGACGGGTGAGCTGGCGTAGAGATTCGGAAGTTGGGCACGCAATATTCCCCTCCTTCTTTCCGTCTAAAGCCCCGGAACTACGTCCGGTACGACTGTCTAAGCAAAGAGATGGGTAGGCGGATATAATGCGCATATAGTATAGATTTACGTATGTATACTGTATACATATCCATGGCCATGAATGTATGTCAACTGGGCGCGTCTTTCTTTTCATTTGACCGATATAAATATGAAGTACTTCGGAGAGCCGGACAACATGGATAAATTATTCTTGAATCATTGATTTTCCTTTTTTCTGTTAATAGAACCATATGTTGAGACTGCTTGCTTATTCCGTCTGACAATCAGAATTGAATAAAATGTGACTTATTATCCAGTCGACAGGATTTGGGACCGGGCCGCTCTTTTTCTCTCTCCTGTTTGGTCTTGGCCCCCTTAGCCTTCTTATTGATTACACCATTGGCGCACTCGCTTGACGTCCAGGAGCTACATATTTTTTTGGCACAAAATGTGAATTTTGCAGACAATACCGTTGAATTACTCCAAATCATTTTTTTTTTTCTTCTTCTTCTGGCTTTTGTTTGCGTGTTCTTATTTTTCGCTTAATTGTTTCCTTTGGGACGTTACTGAAGAGCAACTGTCTTGTAGATTCGTCTTCTGTTCTCCTCTCTTTCTCTCAGCGGAAAACGACCGTATTTCAAATCATTTTTCTTGTTTCCTCTGAGCTGGAGAGAGATTACACTTGATGGCCTTCCTCTTTCGACTTACACAGTCTATTTATACTCGATTCTTACATGTCTAGAAAGCCGGAGTCGGAAGTTAAGACTGTAATGATATGACCGCACGAGCGACTTAAATAATGCATCCGGCCCTGGAATTCGCTTCATTCTTTTCTTTTCTCTCTCTCTCTTTCTGATTGTTTCACAATTAGAGCATAGTATATTTCCTGTTTTGACGTTGCCTTGCCCAACTTTATTTTGTCATTATTTCTTTGGCCGGCCTTCGTCTTCCTTCGTCGGTTGGAGGTGAAGTCTGCGCTACGGTTTGCTCATTTTCTCAGTCGGCGACGGTCTAATCGCCCACACGCGCATTGACGCGTCGCTTTTTGTAATCAGTTAATCATGTGCGTCTTTGTCTTTGTCTTTGACACGAAGAGGTAAAAAGTGTTGGGAAGAAAAGGGATTTTGCTTCGTTTATGCACCGGGGCTAATAGCTATAGATGGGGTTGATTAATGATGAGTCGCTGAGATGTGGGTTTTCTCAGGACGCCTCTTACAGTATCTGTTAGCCCGTGAATCATCAAGATGATCATCAAGGGTACAGTAACGCCAGTCAGCCAGTCACACACTGCTAAATTGGATTGGCATGATTTGCATAGCTCTTTATTCCACGGGTATGGCGCGTTGGTAACGAGGAGATTCTTGGCAAAATTCCCGTACAGAAGATTGCAATTAGATTTGATAACGCAATGAGAGATTATCACGAAACCACATTTTTTTTTGTCATTTGTGTTCAAATGTGTCGTACGTGACGCCAATCTTAAATGCATTTGCTCTTTGAAATTCGCTTGCGGCCACCTCGTCCCGTCTGTATAATGCTACTAACACATGCGCGCCTACTTCAATCGCCATTTTTGATTCAATGCTATACAACAGCTCATCTTAAAAAGCTTTTGAGAATCTCTCCTTTTTTTCTTGAGGGGATCTCAAATGGTTTGATAGGAAAGAGGGGGAAAAAAGGGCCGTCAGAAAAGAAATGCCATGTTTGCCAAGTTTCGCCGCCCCCGCTATCGATCGCCGCTCAGGCTACGATTCATAGTCACGCAAAAAAAAATCTCTAACGATCTTTGATTTATGTGAGGAAACGATCGTGTTTTCCTGCTAGAGCACCCCGAAAGTGGCCAATGTTAAAAAAAAGGGATGAAATAAAGAAAAAAGAAAAAGGGACATTAATTTTCCCTCCTATTCCGTTGTGTCGCAGTATCGTGAATATCGATCTCCTGGAACACTTTTCAAAGAGTTAAAGTTTAAAAAAAAAAAAAAAAAAAAAAAAAAAAAAAATTACCCAAGTACGTGTGTAGCAGCGCTAGCACACAAAAGTTGTTCTTCGAGCTTAATTATTCTTTTTATTCTCCATTTGATGTTGGGTCTGTTGGTATTTCGACATGCAACGTTCACTGTGGACTAACCGCAAGACTTCTGGAATTTATTCGTTTTCTTTTCCCTGTCTTCTTTGGTCGACTGTACTTGACGTTGGAGATGTTCGATCTCGATTCTTGGTGAAATGAACCGCAAGAAAAGTACTAGTTGTTTCGACATCTTCGCCCGATGACATCCTACTTCTAACAAAATCTGATCCATTATTAAAGATGCCGTGTATTTCCCGTTCTACTTGGCTAAGAAGGTTAGTCTTCAACTTGTAGACTCGACGTCGAATTGAAATCAACTTGAACTTTTAAAAATATGTAGGAAAGACCAACTTTTGGACAGTTGCGCCTTGTGAACTCTTTGTGACTTGTTTGACATGCTAGTGATATTATTTCTTACGTGATTGAATGGAAATGATGTATCTTCTTTTATTTCGATCCGCATATTTCTTCATCCGCATGATGTGGAAAATAAAGTTGCCATTGCTGAAGGGGAAAAAGAATATTAGAGTCGACTAATCTTTTATGGGAATCAAAGGAAGCCAATGATGATCTGGCGTGATGGATTTCTTTATGGATGGAGGATGTCCAAGTGGTGGTGTAAGTCTGAGGAGCCGTAGAAGATAGAAGTGATGGATAATGCAGAGAGACGGAAGCCGCTGCTCTGGATTGGCTTTTATTCTACTCTCTCTCTCTGTCCGCCATTTTTGTGCTTGTCCCACGGTCTATGTGTGCGCCTTACACTGTTTTGCCACGAGGATTTGATGGTATGGCCAATGCGCGATATATTCGGAAGGATCACCATCATAGCCGCTGGATTAATAAATGCAAGTGAAGTCCGCTCTTTCGTCCTTCTCCCCTTCTCGACAAGTACGGAACCATGTCGGGCGTGCTAATGCCTAATCGATAAGGATTTTCTCCTCTGATTCGTTTCTCTCGCTTCTCTCGTCCTCGTCGCGGACCCGGGGTGAAATCGGGAGGAGACACAATCTCCTCGGGCGCCGACGACTTTTGCCGATGGAAAAGGGTGGGCTACATGTCCAGTCTGCTGACTTTGGGTTCAATGGGCGGAATTGACTTGTACTTGGTGGTTGAGATGGGAGACGAAGAAGAAGAAGTAGAAGAAGAAAAAATCACGGACGAGAAATCTACTCGTTCGGTATGGGGGGCGGAGGATGGAAAAAGAAAACGGAGCCCGAGTATATGACATTAGGATGCGCGACGGTATACTGTGCTAGGACAGGAAATGGAGAATGGCCGCCCTCCAAAAAGAAGAAAAGAACTGAGAAAAAGAAAATCAAGTAAAAGTAGAAAATTCGCCCTGGACATATTTATTTTTATTGTCGACGGACGAGTCTCTTGCTTCAGTTGCCATCCACTTGGTCCAACCGCCCTTTTTTCTCTCTTGGCAGTCTAACGACTCGAAAGATACGGGAAAAAGAAAGGGGCAAGGGGGCCTCGATGGCTTCTTCTTCTTTTATTCTTTGCGCCCAATGCGCCATTTGCTTCCGCTCACTACCATTAACTCCGTGGTGCACTACTGCTATGCTATCCTATCTCTACTTCTCTCTCTGACTTCCTCGGGTGTGTGTATCTGTGTGTGCCAGTATCTTCTTCTTTTTTTTTTGTCGTCTCCCAACCGGGCTGACGTCAGGAAGTCGGAGCCAAAGTTGTGTGTCACTTTGGCCGTCTCTTCTTATTCTCTGACATCCTTTTCCTTCGTCTCCTTTTCTTGTTCGTTCCATCCGCTCCTTTCCTCACGCCTCATGTCAAACGAAGATGGAAGAATCGTCTAGTGCTAGGAGCTTCTTCTTCAGTTCTTCTACTTGCCGGCTTCTTCGTCTCGTAGCGCTAACGACGGTCTTATCATTCAAACGAGTAGCTTGTCAATTTGTCTGCAGACGAAGGAATACCTCATCTTTTGCCATCCGTCTAGTCTCCTCTTTCTCTCGTGAAAAAAAAAAAAAGAATATTCGTCTACTCGCAGAAAACAGCCAAAAGTTTAGTCGCTACAAGTTTTGATTGAAACCCGTTATGGTAAACTTTTTTTTTTTTTTTTTTTTTGTCGCGTAGAGATGAATATTGCGACTTTTTGTACTTACTTTCCATAAATTGGAGCGCGCCAAAAGCGTTGGGAACTTATTCACGCGCTTTGGTTTTGGCCAAAACTTTGGCGATTCCTCCGTCCTCTTTTTTCCCACCCATAAAGAAAGAAAAAAAAAGTTATGTTGGTTTAACACTTTACTTTTCTTTATGGGACAGACTGAAAAGTTCCCAAACACTTGTTCTAAAAATAAAGACGGAGTGGGAGGTGTCCGTCCTCCGTGTGTTACCTATCTCGTAACACGCTTTTCGTGGATTCGCTATACCTTTTCGATTGTTTCGTCCGATTTTTTCGACCCCTTCTCTGAGAGACACATCGAGGAGCGAATATTTGCTGTTGCCAATGCTGGTCGAATGGTGAAGACAAGAGCGACTGGCTCTTGTGTGACGGAGGGTAACGGCCAAAAATCCCCTGAGAAATGGCGACAGGCTCTCTCCTTCTCATGAATTTTTATGAAGACGCTTTCTGTCTCTGTTTTTCCTTGTCGCCCCCTTTTCTTATTTACTAGAAAATATAGGAACACATATATATCAATGCAGTATATGGACATAACAAAGAGCGGGCGACCGTAAAACGCCACGACAGTTGCGAACGGGGGGGGGGGGGGGGCTAAAGTCTTAGGGCATTAAAAAGCTCGTAAGTTTTCGGATTTCAAAAGAGGCGGGCCAAATTCAAATTTGAAAACAAAACAAAAATAATAATAATCAAAGAAGAAGAAAATCCCGGCTGCGTCTAATTTCCACAGCTCGGGATAATCAAAGCAAACCTCGGCAGTATTCCCAAGCTCGTTCTCATTGAATAGTTTATCATTAGCGTGAGATATTGGACAGCTGGATACCTCTGGAGAATGAGAGAGGCAGATTTTCACCTCATTTCCCGATCTCTCTCTCCTTCTTCTTCTGTGTGTACGTTAATATATAGACGCTTGGGTATCCAAACGTGGGTCACGTGGCGTCAAAACATGATTCAACCGCGCTGCGCTTGGATCAAGGTGCGCCAACTCTCAGCATCCTCATGCTAATGTTCTCATTTGCTACTAAGAAAACGATGACAGTGGTGGTGGTGGTGGTGAAAGGGGAAAGGGGTGTGGGTTTTGCAACGACGTCGGAAACTCTAAACTGCGTTCAGGTTTCAGCTAGCTGCTCTGTATATAACGATCGCTCGCTTCGTTATGAAATTTAATCAAACCCGATGCCGTCGCTGCTGTGATGAAACGATGACAATCCCTCGGTAGTTTTCCCCCCGTTTCATCGGTCCCACGTTAAAGCCGATCAGCAAACATTTTTCGGCCACGTTTCTCCCCTCCACTCGGTTTGAAAAGCAGCGCTCGATTTAGTAAATATTGAATCGTAATGGATTTCCACCTCTTATACAACACAAAGAGCCTCGAAACTTCCGAGCCTTATTTATTCCCCTCCGCTTTCGACAGCAACAACCTACAGGTTTCTCTCTTCATTTCCTTCTTCGTGCTATCACTAAACCAGATGCGTCCGGACGCGTAGCCCTTCTATCTTCCTGGCGGCACACCCCGCCTACAGCAGTTAGTTAGTTACGTAGTTAGTTAGTTAGTTAGTTAGTTAGTTGGTTGGTTCAACTCGCGCAGCGGTCCATGCCTACGTTTCTCTGCGCCTTTTAAGAGTTATTTGATTTTCCGTTCATCGTGATGATGGGGGCCCGAAGTGTGCTTATTACAATATTACAATGCATGAAAAGACGGACTCAAACAACCCATTCTCTATATGGCTGTGGATGTGTGTGTGTTTGTGTTTTGATGTTTAGGTCTCGTGACTCGTATACGTCCTTTTATGACGGAATGACATCAGTCATTATTCAGAGCCGTCATGGATCCAACCCTGAAAAATTCTCGCTTTTGATGTCGCCCGTGTTGCGTTTGTTGACGTAAAAGAAAAGAAAGGGAGGCAAAAAAAAATATAAACAAAAACGAGAGAATCGATCGGTGTTTTGTCCATTCACGCGTGCAAAAGCGTGTCCCGCTCGCTTTCAGTTATGCATAAAATAACAAAGCAACAAAAAAATAGAATGGAGAAAAGCGTTTTTCTTTTTTTCTCTTTTTTTTCTTCCAGCGCAGACAGTCGCACATATCCCAGCAGGCAGACGGGGCAATTTTCCCACTTTGTTGCTGTTGATGTTTTCCTCCATGGCAACGATATCCTCTATTCTTTTTGAGAGAAAAGTGCCTTGACATTTGGCAAAAGGTGGGAGCCATATAGTCTTAAGTTCACACCACGTTTTCGACCCGCGCTCCTTCCCCATTTCACATCCGTCGCCGGTGAATTGACACAACTGTTGAAATTGTCAGATTTATAACCAGCCAGCCAACCAGCCAACCAGCCAACTAGCCAGAAGGAGTCCTTGTATACGGCCGAAATAGCTCCTGGTTGTATGTAGAGGCAGTCGAAAGGAATCTCCGAAATTGACGTTATTGACGAGCTCATTTCTCTAATGGCTTCCCTTCACTTTTATGGACGCTGTTGTTGTCGTACAAGACAGTGGGGGATATATAAGGGCGACGACGACGACATAGAAACATCATAGAAGGTCATGTGTAATGGGTGCGTGCGCCCTGGCGACGACGAGGAGGACACGTAATAGCCGGATGCGGGGTGGGTGCTGCTGCTGGTGGTACTGGTGGTACTCAGTGGGTTATACAGGAGGAGAGAAAGAGCTAGGGCGAACCCATTGCTGTTATTTTCTATCGTTTCTTCCTTTCTGCCTGCAGCACGAAGGAAAAGAAGCGACGTCATTTGTTTTTGATTAGCCGCAATAAAAGTGATGAAGCGTCGGGACCACCGTCGCTCCTCTGTTGGTTTTTTGTGTTCCCCCCTTTTGTTTGGTTTCAGGGGGGTGACTGAATGAGCAAGGCCTGTCCAGCCGGCATACGGCGCACGGCACCCAGTTATTGTAGGTAAAAGATTGGATGTGTCTATCCTTCGGCAATTTCCAATCAATTTAGTATCTAGTTTTTTTTTGTACCAACTTTTTTTTGTACCAATTTTTTTTTTCATGGCACGTGCGTCATAATTATTATTATTTTTTTTTTGTATTTTTTTTTACCTTTTAGTGTATCTGTCGACTTTCCTTCCGCCCGAAGGTGATAGAGTTGTGGGTGGCATGAATTATCTCTGCTCTGATTTCATTTCCAACGATATATAGAGATAAAATTACCGATCGATATCGGGTGACGTGTTGGCGGTCATAAAAGATATCTCTATTTGTTTTCGCCCTCACTGTTCTGTACTGTGGTGGCAGCAAAGATTCCTTTTGACTGGGTACCGGTACCGCTATAGCGCCGGGTTGGCGGAGTAGGCCAATTAAAACGTCCCCTATGTATATAACCCGCACGTGCCGAGTCCTATTTATTCATAATATTGATTCACTCGATTGTAAAAATCAAAGAAAGAAAGGAAAATAAAAAAGGAGCGGAGATCGACTGGTGCTATCATAACTCCATTTCTTTGCATCGAATTCAAAAGGAAGGTTCTCCCATTTCTGGCCTTTCTTCTCGCTCGCGCTTATTCTGACTAGGTGGTCATGATGTAATCCGACATCAGGACAGCGAGTCTTGTCATGGGGGGGGGGGATTGTCTATTGAAAGGGATCGATTCGTTGAACCAACTTCGTAGTACAACACACGAACACAAAAGAAAGTAGAGAAGCAAGAAGAAGAAGAAGCCCCCTTCGTCGAGCGATGAATGTCAAATGGGTCATCGAACGCGGTCAATGGCGGAACGTGTATAGCGTCCGCCGAGCATTCGTTTGGAAAAATCAGACCAGATAAGAGTCAGGAATCGGATATATAATCTCAAAGTGTGTGAGCGTTTGAGATTTTTGTTTGATTTTATTTTTTCTTGCGAACGTTTTATTTTATTTTTTAAAATTTCTTAATGACTCGAATAATTATGATCAACGTTGACGTCATTTGAAGTCAAAATTACAAAAGCTTTTGGGGGCGATTCAATACGTCATGAAAGAAATTGATTTGTTGATTGTTGTATATTATATAGGCAGGCTATTGTGTAGTCAAATGTTAAGTTGCTGCTGGCCTTGCCGCGTTGGCTTATCGTTGGAGACGCCTGGTGGTGCTCAGCGTCACTTTAATTCAGATCGATGCGAGCGCCGTTTGCGTTGCATACAGAGATAGGCAGAATAGGGAGTTTGGTGGCTCTCTCATCATTGAAGCTGCCCAGCTAATTCGACTCGCAGCTAAAACTTTGGACAGTCCAATCAACTTTTATGGCGCAGTATATGTTCTCTGGCGCTCTCTCTCGCTTCTACTGTATATAGTATATACGATCTATCTCTCTCTCTCTCTCTCTTGTTCATTCTCTCCCGGAATCAGTCGAAACTCTCGTGGCCGCGAGCTGTTAATCCAGCGCCCAGTTGGACGCCCGTCTCTCGAGCGTTCCCAAACGAGAGAACGGGGTGGAATTCACCAGTTTGCGCTATTCAAACAGACACACACACATCGTCCAAGGCGCCTCTTTTTTCTTCCCTACTTTCATATAGCCTTCCCCCCATAGATCCGGGCTATGTCTGTGGTGGTATACATACATATACACTAGTGGCAGCAGTATAACCCCGTGAAATGGAAAACGAAGAGTTAGGCACACGCATCCAACAGGAAACTCACTTCCAAGATAACACAATGCCAATGTCGGTCCTTATAATTCTCCTTTTTTTTTCAGTCTTGCTCGTACATATATTGAGCACCGCCGCCCTCAACTCCGCCTACAAAATGTCGGATGAAATTGACGGAATAGATTCAATCTTAGGCGGTATCTCGCCCCTCTCTGTAGCTTTCGCTGGACTGTGTGCAATCATTGTAGAAGCCTGAAGCCCAGGTCCAAGCCTAGAGGCCTAGAAGCTAGTCTTCTTCCCTTTTGCCTTTTGTATCTTTATCTGCCTACAACTCTAAAAGGTTTGAATTCCTTCCCAGACACGCGCTTTTTTCCCCCCTCTTCTTCAATCCATCTATCCATTGTGTGTGTTTGTATATTTTGCGTGCGTGTGCACATGCCAACGTTGGACGACAGCGGCGGGTGCAGGAGCAATTCAAATGAAAAAAAAAAAGTGGAGGTTTTAAAAAAGAAAAAGGCAACAACAACAATAGAAGATAAATCTACTTTTTTTCTATTTTTGTGCCGTCTTCTTCTCCTCCCCTCATTTCTCTCATCTTTAGATATATTCGCTTGGACTCGATCGAGAGACCCAATGCATCGGGACTGCCACCATTGCGGCCGATTCTTTATCGTGGGCACGTGCTGCGGTATTCTGGAAATGGGCTAAGGTGTGTGTATGTAGAGAGAAAGAGAGAGAGAGGGGGGAACGTGGTGCATAGTTGCGCTGAATCGCTAAACATGGCTCACGGTCGATTCACGGTCGCCGCCAAGGATTGGCCACCTCTTTCCACTCGCCCACCTACCCCGCTTGGTACATAAAAAAAGTAGAAAACAGCGTCGATACACTCTGTACTTTATAGGCCGTCCTCGATGCTACTGAGCTACTCTCTGCCAAAGGTCTTGGCTGTTTGCAAATTCACGAGGAGAGCATCAGTGCCAACAACCCCCACCCCTCTCCTAGTGTGTGTGTCACCTGGCCAGTAGTCAGAAAATGACACGCCCAACTTGCTC
The DNA here is from genome assembly GCF_021234035.1 of Daphnia pulicaria. Taxonomy (NCBI): domain Eukaryota; kingdom Metazoa; phylum Arthropoda; class Branchiopoda; order Diplostraca; family Daphniidae; genus Daphnia; species Daphnia pulicaria. The sequence continues at coordinate 15,336,034 of NC_060920.1, read as the reverse complement.
TGCACTCTCTCTCTCTCTCTCTCTGTCCTTTTGTTACATCACGCGTGTCATTGATTTTTGATCGCTCAAACATGGTTGACGCGGGACTGGGTGACAACAGCATTACAGCAGTCTGCTACGGCTTCCACAGTTCCACGTTAGAGTTCCATTAATACCAAAAGAGAATGGGCACCAATATGCTTAGTTTTATCGGAGGGTTATTATCGGCCGCTGAGTCATTTTATTACGCATTTCACACGGTGACTCGATATATCTTAATGCCTATTTTGCCTATAACAACTAAGTCTGACACACGCACAGTCTTTGCCCTTTTTTCAGTCTTTTTTTTTTTTCTTTTTTTCCACCCCCTGTAATACCCGCCCAAGCCAACACGGTCCGGCGAGCTGATGAAAGTAATTTGATTACACACGCACGGACTCGCTGACAGTCCATACACACACACACACACACACACTGACCAGTTGTAGCTCGAATTCAATTTACTCGTTCAATGAGAAGCTTTCCGTTCTTCCTCGATCCACCCTCTAGCTTCTTATTCTCTCTGGTTATCGTTTCTCTCCCCCCACTCGATATATTGTGTATACCGTCGATGCCTCACGAAGTTTCTCAACCTCTTTTTTTTTTATAGAGTGTGTCCCCTCCCTTTTGGGCAATCGATACATTAGACTTGCACATCTTGTAACCCATAAAGAATAAGGGAAGAATAGGGTGGCTCGCCCGCCCCAGAGCAATCATAACAACTGGGCCTATAAGGTCTAATACAAAAGGAATAAGTGTTCCAGTTACTACTTCTTTTGTCCCTGCAGGTCTTCTTTTTTTTTCATTATTATTATTATTATCTTTCCCCAGTCTGTACACTGTAGTAGGTCGTCTCCTTGTGCCTGCGTGTCTTGTATTGACGTTCAGATATGGTATTTACGTCATCTTGATGATGCGAGCCGAGGATTAAAAAAGAAAAGAAGCTTGTCACACAGTGCGCATTCATCTTGGATTCCTCAAACAATAGGCTGACGGCGATGAGCGATGAGATACGCTAACTAGATTGGCCTTTTAAAGGCAGGAATATGTCGCCGAACGGCGTTCCAACAGTTTCCGGGTAGATATGTGTGCTGTGTTTGTTTGGTTTTTTGTTTTTTTCCCAGCCGTATTAGGCGAGAGTGACGTCATTCCAATGTTTCCCTTTTTTCTTTTTTCTTGTCTCTATCAAAGTATTGTTAGCACGTAGGAGGAGGACATGGATGTGAGAACGGGCCGGGTGTAACAGAATATATCTATATGAAAAGAGACGCATAGAGGGTACATAAGAGCCGAACAAATGTGCTGACTTACCAGCGCCTTCCCCTTCTTCCATTTGGTTGTTACAATATGCTACAGTGGTGGTGGTGATGGTGCTGGTGTTGGTGACGGGAGGGGCTTTTCGCCACGTCAGCAGCTTGTGAAATGGCCGCAGCACCGGCAGGCTTCATCATCTCTCCTGTCAAATCTGGCGACAGCATTGTTTCATATGCGCATCTTTCCCTCTGGCGCCAGCAGCCGCCGCCGCCGCCACGTCGTCTCTCTCCATTTCGCATGAGTGACGAATAAGGAATAATTACTTTGATTTCCACTCGGCTCACTATAGTAGTCTACTATAGTACTACGTCTGGCGCTGGAGCTAGTTAGGACTTGCTAGTTCGCTCCTGCTGCCTCTATTCTCCGAATGTTGCCCGCTTCAGGATCCCTCCTCCTCCTCCTCCTCTTTTCTAAGCCTAATTGAAATCTGCTAGCCGAGCGCTTTTTATATGCTCCTGCGTGTTGGCTTTCCCCCTTTTGCGCTCTGACACGGTCAACCCCTTTAAGGGATTTTCCTTTTTCTCTCCTCCTCCTTTCCCCCATCCCATTTTTTTATTTGATTCCTTCTTCCACGTACGAGGATTGATATTCATTTGTGTGCTCCGGCTATGCTCTCGATTTATTTTATTTTATTTTTTCTCTCTCTCTCCACTCTCTTCAGAGAGAGAGAGTGTGTGTCCGCTCTCTTGAGTCGATCGATTTCAAACAACCGCTTCAGCGACTCCCGCAGGATCGTTATTTTTTTTTTTTCGCTTCCATTTTCTCCCTTTAACTTTTTTTTTTTTTCGGCTGGCCCGGGAGAAATATTTGACTTACCCCGCCAAGCTTTTTTGCCTCCCAATCGATATACGGCGCAGACTTGACTGATACTGCTAGGCTAGTAGCCTCTATCTATAATGCACACACATACTATATACTACGGGTATTGGTATAACAATTTGGGCGCGCGGTCATCTCCGCAACACAGGCCAATCCCCCATTTATATTGCGGAAAATAGAAACGCGCAAAAAGAAAAAGGAAAACAAAAAAGAGAGAAACATATTCATAAATAAAAGGATATTGGAACGGCGGGAGTGGAGGGGGGGGGGAGAAGAATAAGGTGACAGGAATGAATGACTCGAAAATATGGACTGAAGCCCCTCGGTGCAGCTTCTGCCTGCCCACACAGTCTCCCTCCTCCTTGATAGAGTGAAGAAGAGAATAGATGAGAAAGAGAATCATCGTCGATGGGTTTCGTTGCTCGGGAAATTGGGGGGCGCTTGGCTTTCATTTTTGGCCATATTCCTCCTTATTGAAATGGAGCGCTCGCGCTAGATTGAAAAATGCCAGGCGTCGGAAGCCTGAGTAAGATTGTAATATACAAGTCATCGTTTCCCAGTGGCTTAGTTGTAGGTACTTCCTATTTTGAGACAAAAGAGGGGAGCTGATGCAAATAACAAAGGCAGGAACAATTTTTTCCTGACGATTTCCAGGATCACGCAGAAGAATTTGAAGAGAAAATCATTTAGTTCCCCTGCACAGGGCCGCCGAGAGGGGGGGGCTAGAGGGGCAAGCTGCCCTGGGCGCCAAGAATTGGGGGGCGCAAAAAAGCGGGGGGCGCGAAAAAATAAACAGAAATTAAAAAATGAAAGAAATAAATAAATGATTGTAAATGATGTGTCTTGAAATAGGAAATCGTCTATGTTATTTCATACTTAAATTGAATTTTAGGACGAAAGTGAGAAAGTGAGAGAAGCGAGTAAGCGATATGAAAACGATTTTCCAATTACTTCACTACTCAACTAGCCCACTAGGTGGCCATCAGGCCATGCTTGTTTTCCTAGTGTTGAACTGTTTATTCAATAAGTCCTCATGGCTTCGATGGGCCATAAAAAGCTTTCCGGGGCGCAAAATCGTGCTAAGGCAAAGAAAAAAGAGGATGAAGTTAACAAAAATAAACGTACGCTAAGAGATTTAGGGTTTTTTACTGAAACAGGTACAACCAGATCGTCCACTTGCACATCCAGCAGTCATGAGGTAATCAATTAAGTTATAGAGTGTGGCACTAGAGATGAATGTCTGGAAAAATCTTTAATGTAGGATCCCCTCGAACGGTCTAGAGATCAGGTATCGGAGGAATCAATTCAAGATTCAGCTCAATTATTGCAGCCGGTTGCCTCGAAAGGCTCTGACGAAAGTTGTGAAAGTGAGGTCACGTTAGATTCTGACAATGATGACAAAACTATTTCTGACGCACTTCAAGCAGAGAGTGGTAAATATGTCTATAATTCAATAACAATAACAACCCCATGGAGCTATGCTCATCAATAACTTCCTAATTAAATTTCGTCCAAGATAAAAACGACAACGGTCAATCTATATATTTAAATTTAAAATTTTTATGGCGCGTGATAGGTATCCAGATAGCAACTGATCCGATACATTGGCCTCGTGATTTGAAGCAAAGTGATAGAGATGATATCGTGATGAAAGGCCCTCCAGCTCTTCCAACCAACTTTCCGCGAGATAGCAAGAAGAGAGAATTCCCGAAGAATATTCTTTTTCAGAAACTACCTAACGGCGAAAGCGTTCCAAGAGATTTTTTGGTTTGGAGTTCCTCATCAGCCGCACTTTTGTGCTTCCCTTGTTCGGTTTTCGGCAAACAAGGAGCAGCTTCAGAGAGTTCTCTCCTTTTCCGTTGGAACGGTGGCATCAAAGATAACTGGAGAAAACTGTATGATCGCGTCTCTTCTCATCAGGGCAGCCAAATACATCAGAAGTATTACCTCGATTGGAAAACTTGTCTTGCAAGTCTCGCAGACCACACAGGGATTGATTCGAGTTTGCAAAAAGCAATTACTGCTGAAGTAGCTAAATGGCGTGAAATTCTCCGAGGGATTTTAGACGTAACACTGTTTTTAGCTTCACGCAACTTAGCATTCAGAGGTGAGAAAATAACAGATGACTGACGAAATATAGACACTACTAAAACAATATGTAATTAACTCGATAATACGTTTGTGTTCATTCATAAATTAAACAGGCCAAAGCAGTTCCGTGATTGACGAGCAAGGAAACGGCAACTTTATCGGAGCGCTTCAAATGATTTCAAAGCACAACCATGTTATTAAACACCATCTCGAAAACGTTGCTCGTCATCAGCAGGAGGGTTCGAGAATGCAGGCTCATTACCTCTCTTGGCAATCTCAGAACGAGTTTATAAAAGAGTGCGCCTCTATCGTCAAAGAATCCGTCTTGAAAGAAATCAAAGCATCCATCTACTACACGATCATCACTGACGGGACGCCGGATGAATCCCACACTGAGCAAATCACTTTTGTCCTTCGCTTTGTTTTCTTCAAAACGGATGAGAAGAAGTGGGAAATAAGGGAGCGTTTTCTAGGAGTCGAAGATATGGAGAAAAAGAAGGGTGTCGACATTGCTAATCTGATTTTTGACGTCCTTGCCAGAGAGAAGATAGATCTGCAAAACTGCAGAGGACAAGGCTATGACAATGGCTCTAATATGGCAGGTACCTACATTGGTGCGCAGGCTCTCGTTCTAAAAAAAAACTCGATGGCAGTGTATGTTCCCTGTAGCTGAATCATCCGCAGAAATGAAGACTTTCTTCGGAAATATTCAAGCGCTTTACGTGTTCTTCAGTTGCAGTCCTGCTAGATGGAAAATATTGCTAGAATCAACCGGAATATCCCTTCACAAGCTATCTGACACTAGATGGTCAGCGCGCATCGACGCAGTCAAACCCTTGGCTAAGAGACCGCGAGAAATCATCACGGCACTTGACTATTGTGTCGATAAACTGGACCTCACTGGCGAAATGGTCAATCAAGCCAAATCCTTAAAGAAATGGTTAAAATCTTTTGATACGGTGGTCCTTCTTACTGTATGGCTCAAGACGCTTCAAGCGGTGGACGACGTCAGTCGTCTCTTGCAATCTAATTCAATTGCAATTGACGACGAAATTATCCTCATCAATCAGCTATTAGATGATTTGGGCCGCATTCGTTCGTCATGGAACGAACTTTTGTCAGAAGCAAAATTGGTGGCCGAATCTCTCGGTTTTGAAAAGGACTTTGAAGTCAAACGAACAAGGAAAACAAAAAGGCACCATGATGAACCTCCGAATATAGCCTACTTCCACGACAGCGCACAGAAGAAGTTCGAGGTGAGTGTTTTCAACGTTGGATTGGATCATCTTATACAACAAATCCGATCAAGATTCGAAGTCGTTAAAGAGGTTTATGCTAGATTTGATTTCATATGGTCATTGACTGATGATATTGTTGCTCAAGAACGAAAAGCCCGTGAGCTTGCCAAGTTCTACTCTACCGACGTGAATGAAGAAGATCTTGTGGCAGAAATTCGTCACTTTGATCGCGTGAAAGGGGCCCTGTTTAATCCTGGTAACTCATTGAAACTCCTCAATCAGATCTTTTCTAAGGGGCTAGAACCCATGTTTCCATCGATCTGCATCCTTCTGCGGATTTTCAATACGATGTCAGTCTCTGTCGCCGAGGGAGAAAGGTCATTCAGCAAAATGAAAATCATCAAGAACTATTTTAGAGCGACCATGGGACAGGAAAGGCTTTCGAGCCTTATGATGTTATCTATTGAAAACGAGTTGGCCAGATCCGTGTCGTACGAAGAAGTAATTTCAAATTTCGCGTCGAGGAAAGCTCGCAAAATATGCCTTGCATAAATATGTGATTGTGATTTGTGATGTCTTGAATGCCTGTTGGATCTATCTACTGAATAACGATCTATGCGCATAGAATATTGGATTTTACGTGCTTTACTAATACTAAATACTGCACGGATGAAGTGACTAGTTAAACTAGACTACTGTGCTATCTTGAAATGTAATAACCCAGAAAACTGCAAACTAAAATAAATGAAAGCCTATTTGGTTCATCGTCAAATTTTGTCCAATTTTTTTTAGAACTGTATTACTCGAAAGTGGCAGGGCGCCGGACGACGCCTGCCCCGGGCGCCAAAATAGCTCTCTGCGGCCCTGCCCCTGCAACCATTTCTGCAAATGAATGCGGATCGGTCGGGAATAATTGATGATGATGAACTGAATGCCAAAGCTGCGAAATTTGGCTGGGAAACGAGAGAGTCGAAATGCTTGGAACAATGACCACAAATCACTGCTGGACTTTTTACCGCGGATTTCTCGGCTGGTTGAACTCTCGAGGGAGATTTCAGAGAAGAAGACTTCCTTTCTCTTTGTAGTTTGAAATTTCAAAGATCCAAGATCCTTCCTTTGAATTCCCTCTGCCAAAAGATCTTTTGTCGGCCGTGAAACACGCTTTCCCCTATAGTTTGTTTGTACTTGCTGACTTGCTGTGTAGGTCGCCGGCACAAAGCAGAAAGCCCACGCATTGGCAACAACATCCATCCGGGTCCCGTCGTTTAACAAACAAAAAAAATCCCTTGATAAATCTCTCGTGAACGAAGTCTAATGCGTGCGGGCTAATGAAACTCCGCGTGCCGCTTGATGTCCATAATATATACTACACACAAGCAGTCTGAGCAGTGTGTTTGTGCACAGACGAAGTCAGCCACACATGCCCTCTAACTGGTCTGAATCAATTCTCCAGGACATACTGTGCAACTACATGAAAGACTTTTGGACGCCACACGTCACAAGGTTCGGGTCCCGGCGGCCCCTCCACCTTTGCAGAACCCCAAAATATGAACTCCGGTGACGGGAATGATGGCAAAACATGAACAACACAAGAGACCGCGCCTTCAATCTTAATTATTATCGAGTTGTATTGAATAGTCGGTGCCCGCGCGGTAGGTAGGTAGGTAGGTTGGTACGCGTGATTTTATTTAATAAATTTCGATTTGTCGAGGTTATATTATTTATTGAGCAATCGATGGAAAATCGATAGACGTCGAATTATTTAGTTTACTTTGACGTTGTTTCAAACAATTTCACATATATTAACGAAACTGCCGCTTTTTATCGTAGCTTCTCGTTTTCTTCGTGATCAATATAATGCGTACACGCTCGATGTGTGTGTACCGCACTGGTAAATAGTGGAACTATATTAAACATTTCACGACACAATATTTCATTTTTAAATTTCGGTCGCTAATAATACGCAGCCGGTCGTTTGACGACGGAACAAGCGATTGTTGGCACTTTTAATGTTTGCGTCATTTCTTTTTATACAGCTTTTACTCACTTCATTCTTATTTACAGGCGCCGAGTTCTTAATGGTCTCTCTTTATCTCTTCTTTTTTATTATTTAACAACCCGAACGTATACAGGGAGTGCCATTATACAGTATTTATATACTGGGATCTCTGTTCTTTCGTATTATTATACTACACTAGTAGTCTTAGCGCCCGTCTTATTACCTCAGTCGGAACCCAATTAGGCATCCAATTGCGTTTGTTCGCTGTTGGCTATTTTATTTGTATGTCCTTTTCGGGGTTTTAACGGTTTATCGTTGCTCTTTGCCGTATATATATGTATAATGTCGGTACAACTGAACAAACTAGGCTACTTTACCGAACATGAAGTCGAACGACGTCAAATTTCTGCGTAAGTGTCTAGTATTATTTGCGTGAGTTGGGACGCTTCGCCGGCACCCTCTAGCGCTCACGTTACTTAGCCGACGTCGGGGTAACGCCCTTCTTCTGATGTAACATTTGTCCGGTAGGTGGTGAGGACGCCGGTAGACGTCGATCTCGTAGCGCAAAAAACTAAGAACCCCCCCCCCAAAAAAAAAAAAACAAAAACGATAGAGCAAAAGAGATATAGCATTCTGGAATCGGTATGACACGCTATAACTGTGTCCAGGCACATCTTTTATGGTGTTGTCATGGTATTTCAATTCAAGCTGCAACGATTGCTCTCGAAGCAAGATTTGTTGCAACTACAAATAACATAATAACGCGCCATAGACGACGGCGAGTTACACAGACGAGCGATCGATTCGCATTTAGAAAGTTTGCCGGTCTGCGAAGAGCCAAGATGAAGTTTCCCCTGGCGGGAGACCGGGAGTTGCCCGTTGATGTGAATTCGACACTCAAATTCATCGTCAGTTTCGTCACCTAGACTCCAGTTTTATTTATCTTTTTTCTTTTCCAATTCTTCACACACTTGACATGATTTGATTCGTTCGTCTAGTCGTCTGTCTACGCTGTGTCACCCTTGTGACGTCACCTTTTCACCCGATGCTGTACAGGGAAATGTTGCAAATTCGCTCACGTAACTGTCGCTTAACGTAACTCACTAACGTTCAAAGAACTCTCTGCATAATGGAAACAAAAAGAGTTGAATCATAGTGGCAAATGAAACAAGGTTGGAAATGCAAATGTGGTTTTCCAGCTAGCTAGAATTCATTTGCCACTTTTCGCGAATGCGATGGTGTGAAACGACCGTGAATTTCTTGGATCAACTTGTAATGCGATGTACATCATGTTTAACTCGCTTTCCGTTTGAGAAATGAAATACAAATGAGAGACGCAATTCCCCCCCCCCCTCATGTAATATTTCTGTACAATGGGGATCACAATATATACAGGACCGTCTAAGTATAGGTTTGATCAACAGAGTTTAGTTTGTAGAGCAAACAATAGTACGACGCCCTTGTTCTCGCTGCCAATCACCGGGCAGTAGGGGGGTCCTCTTGCTCACACATCCCGTACAAACAAAGTCGATGATTCACATCAATTGTACAACGCACAAAAGAAGTCGCAGTGGCAGAGGTATCGACCGATGGCGTGATGGACAGCCATATAAACAGAGAGTAAAGAAAAAAGAAAAAAGAAAAAAAAGTTGAACCTAATTTCAACTCTGTTTACGGCTTTCCTCGTGTTCATTACGCATGCAGCCGTGGCGAGGAAGCGCGAGGCACACTGTGAATTTCGTGATTTATTAAAATGAACGTTGTTTCATAATCAATATTGTTCCGATCTTATATTATAAGCCTAGTTCGTTTCAGGGATGCAATTTTGTTGAAAACATGAAAGAATCGGCTTGTTTACCGACCCTTATCGTGTTTTTGACTCTCCAAATTGACTTAAAAGAGATCAGCTGAACGTTGTTTTCTTTCAGCCAATTTGTTCCGACCCCCTTACTCCCACACGTCCCTCTTTGTCGATCTCAAAACGTATGGGGAAGGTGGGAAAAAGAACAAGCAATATACGTACTAAATACACACCGTGGTATACAATTTGATGGCGTGTCCAAAGTCGATCGATTGTCAGAAAGTCCAAGACCCCGCTTGCCCCCTATGCGCTTCAAATTCCCAGCTAGGGTACACTCCCTCGCTTCTTCTGAAGGAATACTATACTACCGTGTGCTTGTGCGTGTACACACACACACACACACATATATATATATATATACAGTATTAATCTTATTCGATTAAGTGCGTGTTGGCGTGCGTGTCGGCGCATTTGCCGCACGGTTGCCCCATGTTAAGCCCTCCAACTGCCCCCCTGTCGGCCCTTTTTTTCTTCCTTCCTCTCTTTCTTTCTTTCTTTCTTTCTTTGACATCCTGTCGAGACCTTCTCAGTTTACCATCGGCTTATAGGACGGACGACGTGGCGCAGAACGACAGATCCATCAGGGACAAGTCCATTTTCGTGATTATTGAGGATGTGATGTGAAAGACGGACGGTTAGCATCACGCCCTGTCGGCGCTGCCAGTAGAAATGACGAGCGGGTTCTCAAGTAGTGGGAGGCAATTTTCTTACAAATGGATTTTCAGATGAAAATCTCGATCTTTCTCAGAAAGTTTGGCTTTTGTTATTACCGGGCGCTGACTTGTGTGCGACGGGGGCGTTTTCAATCCGCCACAGAATCTGGAAGCATTTCAGTGTTTTCTTATTACCTTTGCAATCGACATGATGGATCATAAAATCCGGTACGACTTTTTATATGATTGGGCCGTCAACGCAGAGATGTTTGATCCATAAAACCCTGGGAATAAACGAAGAAGTACGGGGCTTATAGAGATAATTTGGCCGTAAATATCGAAACGATAGTTTCGATGATGGCTGGTGGTTAGAATGTTATTAACCGGAATCGTTGGTTTCTTTTTTCTTTCTTTTTTCTTTCGGTGCGGTAGTTCGTTGACGGTCGGGGGGCCATGACTACTAGAATTTCAGACCAAGTCAGGAATAAGAGATATAGTGTTTCGCTCCCTGTACCGTGATGACATCGGTCTCGGCTTATTCCTATCTCACGAAGCAAATCCCTTGAACTTGAGGCACAATTTCCCATATATATGTCATTAGTCATGTATAAACCTTCAGTAGTACGAACGCTGTAAGCTACAAACGACCAACTCCCCTTGATGGTATAGGGATTTGAAAATGGGGCAACTGCTGGAGAGTTGGATGGATCGCGGGACTATAATGTATGCTTTACAGATGCGGAGGGCGGTAAACCGGAATAAAATCTTTTTTATTTTTTTATTTATTTTTTAAAATATATTTTTCAGCCTATAGTATAGGTATTGAAATTCGCCGTTGTATTTCCGTTATCAGAAATTCATTCCTGTAGTCGAATGAGTTGTTGCAGTCTAAATTTATGGGCCGGGACATGTTTTGCATTTGCATAATACCTTGATTCTTCTTCCTCGTCTCTCCTCTCTCTTCAAATCGTATGTTAGAACTTTTATTCCTGCCGTTACATTAAACACTTTTGTACAAACTTTTTTCCCCGGAGTTATTTATACACACACTAGATCATCGCGGCGGGTGAATACGTAACGAGCAACTTTCTAGTTGAAAAAGATTTTCTTCTCAAACATTTGAATCGGGCCTCCCGCTGTTCTGCCTCTCTCAGTTCATTTTGCTATCGACCAAAAACTCTTGTATAACTTGTAATGGAGAGAAAAGCCCCCATTTACTATAGTTAACAAAAACAGGGGTGAAGAGAATCGCCGAAGAGAATGGAGAATATTTCAAACTGATGATGATTACGTATGAGTGACCCACTTTGAATGAAAACCAAACAAGGGGGAAAAAAAAAATTCAACTACTAAGCCAACGCTCCGGGGAGTCTCCCCCGGCTCTATTCATCACTTTTGGCTTTAGTTATTCGCCTCATTTTATGCGTGTATGTGTACACGCCCATACGATTGCAAGATACAGCACTTCATGCAATATAGCTTTGAGGGGTGAGAAATATTTCCGCTCTTGTAGCTGCTGACTGGGCAGGAAAATAATCAAGACTTCTCAGTAAAAACACGCGAGCCAAACCACTCGAACCCCCCTCCATCAACACCAACCTCTTGTTGTTGCCCCTTTGCTTATTTTTCTCTCTCCTTCTTGATGTCAATGGGACTCTTGACGAATCTCTTTTCATTCTCTTTCACGGCATTTGACATCACCCCCCTTTTGCCTATTCACCAACGAATCCTTTGAGCCTGATGGATTATATACCGACCGATGCAATAAATTATTCACTTCTCTCACAGTGTCACATGCGATGCCCGGTTAGGTTTTGCCGGGTGCTGAACTATATCGCGTACATTGGCGAATTCGAGTTGCTGGTTAACCGTGAAGCGTGAGACTTTGAACCATCGGTGTCTCTCTTGTCTACCACTGACGATAACATCTGTGTCCTATGAAATATAACTTCCCTTAGTCGCGGATGGCGGATGTAAAAGAAAGACGAAGAGTTGGGACGGAGAAGTTGAGAAAAGTCAAATGTAGATTGTGTGTGTGCGCCACCAACTCGTCGCTAGTCGATTGGTTAAAGTCTGGCAAGCCTTTTTAAAAATGTGTGGAGAGACTGGGAGAGACGGAAATCAAGTGCACGACGACGCACTAGTTACTAAAAGTTGACTGGCAAAGACAGCCTCACCGACAGTGGAATTTTAGGAAATACTCATTTCGTCCTATTGCCCCCCCCCCCCTTACTTGAGCTCTGTGATATACTTGGGAATTGTTATCAGACCGTCAGGTGCACTGGAAGCTTCGAGGAGACGACTACCAGACTAAGACCGACGGCTCTTATACGCTCGAGAAAACTTTGCCCGTCACATGATTACTGATTAGGTCGACTCTCCTCTGCTTGAAACATTATCGACCGGTTCCGGTCCTCGGTCTGGAGTGGATTGTTTTGTTGCTGCTTGTATCAACTTTTATTTTTCCCCTCGCCATCTTTCCATTCCCTTTCGCTCCCTCGTACAGGAACGAGGGCCTCTCAATCATCCAAGTCTTGGAATAACTCATTAACTACGTCTCGAATTATTATCAATCAGTCTCTATTGAAGATTTTTTTTTTCTTTTGTCAATCTCTAGGTATTAGCGGGCTCGACAGTGATGAGAAAGGGATAAGTTACACGGATGCCTCCCAACGAAGAGCATCCGTATTCCCAGGATCCAGGACGGATGGATAGACACCAAACTAGTCTGCAAGTAAGTCCATTATCGTTAAATATAGAGAGTTAGACGTCACGGCTATTGCCGTTGCAATATATGAATAGTTGACTCGGTGCGAAGAAAAAGATGGATAAAGGATTGTTTTGTTCAATTCCTTCTTTTTTTAAATAAAACGCCCATGCACAACAAAGAAAAAACAGGAAAGGGCGTGAGCGTATACAGAAGTACGGAACTTTGCTAATGTTTGGGTGTCAATTATTCTCTTGTTTTCCCCTCTGCCACTGATGATGTTTTTATACGTACATTCGCCATGAGATATTTTTTGGTGTTGTTAATTACGCATAGCAAATTTTCTGCGGGTCGCATGCTCCGTTGCTATTTTAATGTCGTCTCTTTTTATTTTTGTTGTTAGTTCCCAACCACCGTCCAATCAATCTAATAGATTCTATTGTAAATAAATCAGATGGATACAGGGGAACCAAAGGTCTCGTCTCTCTCTGGAGACGAGAGGCGAAAGTTTCAAAATCCGTCCGCCTCATTCGGTTGCCCACCTTCTTCTTTCCCCCCCCCCCCCCTCCTCCTCAATGCTCTCTCTGCTACGTAGTCTGCTTGACTATTCCACCCACTTTGTCGACTTAGTTTAACCGAATCGAGTCACAATATAGAGACTCTGAGCAGAAAGCTCGAGAATAACACGCTCTCTCTCAACTTGTATATGCGCAAAAGCTAAGGTCTTTCAATTTCTGGGCAAACTCTATTCACCGCCGTTATTCGACATCATCTCTTTATGCTGTTTCCCCGTGTTAGTGGTGGTGGTGGTGGTAGTAGCAGCAAGAGTGAGTCCGTCTATACGGTCGGCAAAGTTGAACAGCATTTGGGAGTCTGTTGACCGGGCGTGTCCCAGAGCAAACATTGCAAGTGATTTATCGAATGCTAGGGCAACTTTGAGCTGCTGCCACTTGCTGGTGCTGCAAGGCTATACGTAGTAGAGTCTGTACTACAGTGTACAGCCAAAGGGAGAGCCGGGTATAGAATTCAGCATCGGTGACTTCCCAGCACTTGCCTGGAAGAGTCGGAAAATTGCGACATGCTCTCTAGTATTTCTTTTCGGGCAGGTTATTATGGAGAGATTAGATATAGCGCTCCTTGATCTTTGACGTTGACTGATAATGGAGGAATGAGAAAGAGACGTCGACGATGAAGAAGAAGAGGGGGCCGACAGTAATGAAATTCTTGGCTCCTGAACGTTGGGCGGCACCTCGATCCCTCTTTGCTGCTGCATACTCCCTTTGACGCTGGCAGAGAGTCTCTCTAGCTGCGACCTACTTCTTGTTCTTTATCCTTCCAGCGCAACCCCTTTCTGCTCGTCTGCATTTGCCAGAGTCTCGCGGGCGAAGATGGGCAGAGATACTTGAATGTACCCGGAGATCTGAAAGGAGCCATAGACCTACTTAGATGGACATAATGACGATGACTATCGCATGTACAAAGTGGCCTTATAGGAGAAACCCCCCCCCCCCCCGTCGCTCATTTCTGTGTATAACTACTATATAGCGCGCCAGATTTCCATAGATAGGGTCTCCTCTGCAGGTATTACGAAAAGGGAGAACGATGTTTTGACAAGGTTGGCTTAACGTCGTCGCCGGGAAGACGGAACGAAGAATATTGCCACCCAGCTAGGCATACGAAGAAAATGTCACCAAATCACTTTTCGACTGGCTTCCTTATTCGCTCGCTCATCATCGACAGGGCCCCCCTTCGTCGTCTCTTCGTGTCGCTGGGAAATGCTGTTAAAGAGGAACATGAAAGAGGTCGAGGTGGAAATGGCAGATGGAAAGCACGCTAGGATGGGGGGGGGGGGGTGGATTGGTGATTGCCCGGCGTCGTCGTCGTCTTGGCTTCCGCGACCGGGCCAATCGTGAATGATTCAGCCCGGAGCTATTCCATTCGAGTCGATTTCCTGATCAGCGACGTATCCGGCACAAGCTCGTCGTGTCTCTCTTGTTGCCACTCTACGATTCTTTCCTTTTCGTCTTTTTATCTTTTGAACTAACGTAGATACTATACGACACTCTGTCGATCTCTTGCCCTTTCTCTCTCTCTTTTCAATTGCCCCCAAGATGGTTAACAAACAACCGGTAGACGTCGTGTTAAGAGACCTCTGATGATTTGCGAGTCGTCCTAAATAAATACACCGTATGTGTGTGTGTAGTACTCGGGGAAAGTATCTTAGATAAAGGCGGAAGCTAGACTTGCTTTTGTTTCCACCCTATCTATACGTTTGTCTCTTCATTTTGCTGTTGCTTTTCACCAGCGAAGAGCTGCGCCTTTCGGGGACAGACATTCGATTCACGCGTGAGATCAATGCACACACAGCGCCATGGCAGTCAACGTTTCGTTTGGTGCCATGCGAGAAAGGACCGAGGGTGGAGTTGTGTGAGGGTGGCGGCCCAGATATAGGCGACGACGACGAAATCTCGGCGGATAGAAGAAGGAGAAGACGCTGTGCATCATAAAATGCTAATCCCGTGTCTGTTTGAGGCCGCCCATCGTCGTTTTCCCCCTCTTCTTCTATTGCCAGGCTGTTTATATGTTTCTATATAAATACTCATCCCAGCTCCCTCTCTCTCTCTCTTTCTTTTTATACGTGGATGTAGTATATATGTAGTGTATGTACACACAGCGTAGACACTAGGCAGAGCATGGCGACTTTTCAGTATATAGTGGTGTCTACACTTTATACAATATCGTATCTATATTTATATGTTGGTTTACTACCGTCGCGTGATCCGCATACTCTCGTCAATGGCCGACAAGTCCTTCTGTATTGTATAAATACTCCTTTGTTCATTCGCTTCAGTTTTGCTTTGCTGCTGCCTAGGGGTTATATATTTATACATATACGTATAGTATAGTAGCCCCCCTGTCTCTGATGGAGGAGAGTCTATGAAAACTTTTTCCGGAGCGGATGAGTGGATCGATCCATCTCTCTCTCTCTCTCTTTCCCTCGGCACTCTTTTGACTCCTCTTTTCTTTTGACATCCTATCCGGTGGGCGTGAGTGTTTGCATAGCGCCTAATTTTTATTTTTGTTTCCTCTCGTTTCTTTTTCAACGTCAATATTTCCAAAACTCCATTGACCAACGTCTATTGTGGTTGCGTGTTTGTATTTTTCGTTGGTCCAGTTTGTCGCCATAGCAACCCCCCCCCCCCCCCTTGGACACATTTTTATTGTTTTTTCAATACCTCCAATGTTACTTGCTTGTTTGCATTAACTGGGCGGTTATTTTTACCCGCCATTTGGTAATATTTTTCTTAGTACTGCGACATCTTGAGACTTGTCAACTTTTCTGGGTAGAATTCTGTTTTTGTTTGCTTAGTTCCTGTCAATCGAAGAAAACGGTAGCATGGCGGTATTCTTGTCAAGCAAGTCGTTGGGTAGCACGAGTCGTGCACGCGTCATTTTCGGTCAGGAGCGAGCCCATAAAACCATAAAACGAACAAGAGTCATTTCAAGAAACTTGGAACCAAAGTAACGGCGTAGCGTCGGGAGCGAGAATCACGAAATGTAGGGGGGTTGACTCCTCTCTCTCTCTCTCTCTCTCTCTTCCTTGTTACACCGAGGTACAACACACACACAAGTTGCGACCGTAGATTTATGACATGACGTGGGGTATATTCTCTAGAAAGATATACATATAGCACCAGCAACAAACAGAAGAGAAAACGATCTATAAGTGATTGTTTGCTGAGCGCCACAGTTTCAATTGGTTTCGTGCCGGTGCAGTTATAAGAGTCACGGTTGCTGAATCGATGCCAAAGGGATGCGCCTCTCACGCACAGGGCCCTACCGTATTCAAAGTCTGTTAGCGACGTATATACACACACATAAAGTTCGTCAAATTAATATTTGATTTTCCAGACAAGTTTTGGGTTGATTTGAAAGGCTCGGGAATCGACTCAAATCTCTGGGTGGAATCAAATTTAACTTGACGGGAGGCAAAGAGCAGTTTGACGTGCACAGTATAAACTTGCCAGCCAAAACACAAAAACAACTGCTGCTGGATTCATTTTATCTCGGCGGCTATAGCTCGTGTAGAAGAGCAGTGAAAGTCGGCGTGCTCGTTAAGTGATCCATAGGCTTTAGTGGTACGTAGTCGTAGTCTAGTCGAGAGTGAGAGCCGGACGAGTTGGAGCAGCAGGAGGAGTGCCGAGAGAAATGGCGAACAAAGGAATATGATCAAACACATGTTTTATGGATAAAGTTAATTCAGTTCGTCTCGTCAGAGTTAGTGGCCGCCGCCGCCACCGTCCCGTTCCGCACTTGTTTCTCACTGGGGAGGAGGTACAGCACGACGGGGGCCAAATACAATCACCTCTTTTCAAGTCACAACAATCAAAGAGTGGGCCAACTGAAGCGTGCCGATAGCACTCGCCAAACTTGTGTTTTTGTGATTATTCCCTCCACTTGTGTTCTTGGCTGACTTTATTTGGTGCCTTATATTGCTTTTGTGTGTGCTGTGTGTACAGTTGTACACTATACGCACACAGCTTTTCTGATCCGAAACATCCAGTCGTTTGTTAACATTAAATACACTGCGCTGCGCGCCAAGTGCCGTCGTCCTCGCCTGGGCTACTGATGAGCGTCGTATCAGATGAAAGAAAAACAAGTCGTGCAATTAAGTTCTTTTTTTTTTTTTTTTCTTATGATTATGGAGCTAGAGAAAGAGAGAGAGAGGAGAGTGATTCTGTAATGTGCAACTTTTGGCTATCGGTGAAGGAGGAAGAAAAACAAAACAAAAACATAACATGGCATAAACCCGTGCCTAGTTAATGCCAAAGCCAAAATAGGAAGTCGAATGACGAGTTGGAAAAGAGAAACGCCAAGAGAGAGAGAGTCTCGCATAGGCCATAGGTCTCGAACCGACTGCATTTCTATTCTTTGCCGCAAAAGTGTCTTAGCCACCATATACTAAAGCTTGCCTACTAGCCCAGTAGCTATATGATGACCCTTAAAAGAGAGAAAAAGAAAAGAGTTGGGATGAGACAGAGGCAGATAGATGAAGACAGCAAGTTCTTGGTTGGGTGGCTCATCCGCCGACCGATCATTGACGCGTGAGTGAGCCATATCATGTAATGTGCAAGAGACAAACATCCGTAACAGGGATCTATAGAAAGGAGGGGGGGGGGGGCACACACTGCAAGCTTTCAAAAACATAAAAGAAAATAAAAGGGGGCAGAAGAAAAATGCAGTTTCTTTCAAACAGTATGGGAATCGATAAAAACTGGTACATTCGAATACTTATTGATTCAATTTCGTCTCCTTTTGCTCCTCGCAACTTTGCGATATGGTCACTCGGTATTTGATTTTGAATGTTGAAAATTCTATTCTTTTTTCTTCTCTATCGTCTGCTTCTATTTGATCATCGTTTCCAGTATTTTGCAGCTGCACCGCACCACCGCGGCTGGTAGATTCAGACACGAGTGGTGTGCGGATGTGACGGCCACTAAAATCCGCTCGTCAATAGATTCTGGGGGATTGCGAAAAGGAATAGAAAAACGATTGAAAGGAAAGTGAGAATACATATTATAAAGCCATATCGGACGTCATTCAGCAGCAACGCGTCGCTGTGCTCGACTGAGAGATGTGGAGAGAAGCTAAAGATTATTTCGAGCTGTTGTTGGTTGAGAGGAGAAAGTATCGATCCATCTGGCAATGACATTGTCCGGCAAAAGCCATGCAAGATATCGTATCTCAATATATACACACGCTTCGCTTTCATCGGTCAACACTTTGTGACAACAAACTTAACAAGACATAATACCGATTTGATTCGATTTGATGAATGGCGTTTCATATTCCGCCAGCTTCATGCCCCGTTTGCCTCACTTAGAGCCTACACCGGCCTACACGGCATTCTGTATCAAATAGTTCCAATCTATTTAATTTGTTTTCCCTAGCTGTCATGGAACCGAATGAGAAGGTCCCTTTGAAAAAAAGGAAATTATATTGAATTCGGTGAATGACATTGCTTGCAGGTTTTGAAACCGGATTTCGGGGACGAGCGCTGGCGTCAATTGGCTTCATTTCCGGCTTGGTGCGTGCCGGTATCATTTTAATGATTTTCATGAAAGACTGTACAACTCGTCTAGGTTGGTATGTTTGTTTTTCTATCTCCCGGCCGGTCATTAGACGCGCATGCAGATTGACATTTATGGAAATGCAGTAATGATGACGATGGAGGAGCAGGGAAGAATCGAGAATATTTCAGGTCCATCTCTCTATGAATTTTTCTTTACTCCTATACAGCGCAAATGCAGTGTGCCCCGCATGCATATTCATCTGCGTCAAAGTTTTACGTCAGCTGCCCGATTCTCACGATGGCGCCACTTTTTATCCGACGTCCCCTTTTAAAATTATTATCTTGCATTTATTTTCTTTTTTTTTTCTCTTTCTTCCACCCTTTGATTCTTTGTCCGGTCCGCGCATTTCCCTCTAAAAAATATACAAAAAAAAGAGTTGGTTTATTCTTCTTTTGCCGGCGTCTCTTTTTTTGGTGAATGACAGAATATGGAAGAGGATCGGCATAAATTATCTGATCTCGCTCTCACTTTCACCCTCTTCAATTTATTCGGATGCTTCTATTGCTCGCAACTTTTAGAAACGCAATTCTCCAACTTATTCTTCAGTTATGACGTACTTTTTTGCTTCTTGTATTATGTATCGTGCGATGCATATTCCATGGACTAACTCGATGACGCCCCCTCTTGCCATCGTCTACAATATGTCTCAATATCAGGGATATTCTTTTCTATCCTGGACCCAACTTTGCGCTTTACTTTTTTTTTGCGTCTCATTATTCTTCTATTGACATTCTGCCTGTCGGTCTTGCATCAAATAATAGCTGCTAGGATCATTATTGATGAAACGCGATCCGGGAGCCCTGACTCTTGGCAGACGTCCCCGTTGTGTCTGCTACCTAACAATCTTCCTTCGACCGGAAACGGCTCAATATGTGTGTGTGACTTTTCCGCGACGTAATAACTAAGAGAGAGAGAGGGAAGAAAAACTAATTATAAGTTTTAGTTCCCTAAAGCCACGTTCAGACTACAGGGTTTTTGAGCGTTTTACGTACTACGTATTTTTGGTTTAAGCAACCGTTTCTTCACAACGAAAAGTGTGAACGTGCCTTCCACGTTGCTGAAACCAAATTTACGTTGTACGTAGTACGTAAGAAGCTGTAGTCTGAACGATATTTAAGACGGAAAAGTAAAGGAAGCTGGCGATATTGCAAGAGACGAGGGAAAGAGCGAAAAATGATCGTATAGAGCGAAAAGCGAAGAATATGAAGTGTCACTGTCAGATGCCTGCTTCTGAAACGTAGTAACATAATTCATTGGCAGCCAACGAAGGCAATGACGAAAGCCTCCTCGTCGTACGTAGCGCTGGCTCTCCTCGCTGGAAGCGCTTTGTTAGATTCCAGCCATTCTTATCAGGGTGATATCGATCCTCTTTTGCTTGCTTTTTGCTTGTTACACGTACGAGGAATATAGAGGGACGTTTTCAGGGGGGGGGGGGAAAAGAAGAGAAAGAAGTGTATATAGGAGACACAGCCAAAAATAAAGATAACGATTCCAGAAGTGAGTCAGCAGCGAGAAGAGTCGACGTTGATCTACGTCTCGTTCTCTCTCTCTCTTATGCCACGCAACTCGTGACCGAGAAGAGCAGGGACATCAATGTCGACCGGGATTCATGATAGCTTTGGTAACTCCTTACCCCCTCCTTCACTATACTATCCCTCGCCTCCGTGTCTCTGAGAGATACCACCCACATCAGCTCGTCACTTTTACCCGCCACTGATTCAATCCGATTAGAAATCAAAGTCGAATGGCTGCCACGTAATCGTCTACATTATGGCTGCACCAACTTGGTCTCTCTCTCTCTCTCACTCACCCCTCCCCCCCTTCCCTCTTGATCCCATCCTCCCCCTTCGTCTTCTTAGTTAACTCAATTAGAGGGGGGAAATCGGTATTTGCATCGACGTATTCAATCAACGGGCGCCGCACTCCCTCCAATGACAGATGCCGAAAGTTTAGCGGCAACGATTTCTTTATCGACACCGTGTCAGCACTAGACCAATCGGCCAAATGTTTGGCTATGCAACCAACTTCACACACGCCCATTTCTATCATTCATTTCATTACCAAAAAGTAGCAAACGATCCAATCCCGTCACCGGATTTTTTGATTGACAATTTTCTACTTTACCGGGGGTGCATATCCTCATCCTCCCCTATAGGCCTATACCAATTCATTATACAAAGAATTAGGGGAAAACATTTTAGTTAAAGAATTTTTTTTTCCGTAGGGAGGGTAAAGTACTCTTTTATATTTGATGAGATTTTTTTTTTCTCGTACAATAATCGGATAATGGTAATATCTCCAGATAGATTCTCGCTGATTAATAGGAGTCAAACCCAATCACCATTTTTATTACTCGCCATCAATCAGCCAGCAAAAGTCTCGGGATTTCTTGCTCTTGGTAGCCCGCCGGCAGCAGTCAGCACGTGACAAAGTTCTCATTTCAATCGCGAATGCCAACTTACTTTATGATCAATTGTGCAGTATTTAATAGGGTTCTTACGTGATTTAGGCAAAAATTCAGACACAATTCCGCATTGATTTTTATTTTAGCCATCTTCTTTTATGGTATTAGCTGTTTCACCGGTTCAGGTTAGAGAGTAGTATGCATCAAATATGCTTCGTGCTGCCAACCTATTCCGCATCCGATGCGGAATTAATTTAAGACGTATCCCCCCCCCTCCCCCGAAGGTATTCCATATTTGAAGTCATGAAGTGTGTTCTCCGTGTTATTTGTCTGCACAAAGCACATAGAGTCAGAAAATAAGAATATGATTTCATTCTTAGAACGAAACATGCTCCGCCATTAAGTCGTCGTGCAAATTATACACTCGTATAATGGCTTTTGTTTGCGTTGGGACCCTGCCATGGACACTTCTCTACCAGCTGACGTTTGAGTAAGAATTATTCGAGCTCGATTGTTGCCATAGAGTTGATTCCACAGTCTCTTCGAGCGCCATCTTCTCTGCTTATTTATTCCTTATTCTAGGTTTTTCTTTATTTTGCTTCGTGTTATTTTTTTCTTTCTTCTTCTTCTTCTTCTTCTTCTGTTGAAAGATTGTCAACCTTTCCCCTTGACGTTTCGGTCCAACGGTTTCCAGAGGCAGTAAAAGAATAGATGACTTTCCATTTCCCCCTTTGACATTATAACAGTTTCAAGTGCACGTACATACAATACGTATAGATACCCGCCTATCGATTGTCCTGGATTTATTGAAAAATCGCAGAAATATTCATTTTTCCGAGATTAAAAGTTGTCTTATAACTAGAAAAAACAAACAAAAATGATCTGCCGCAGGAGACATTCTGGGAACTTGTGCTGTTATATAATATTATTATGTCTCATCGTAATCGATGGGTATTGCACACTTGTTTCAATGGAGATGTGGTGATAACGGCAAGTCTAGAAGTGTCTGGTTCTTTGGTGGTTATCAGCCGACGCTCAACACTATCCACCCGTCGACGTCAATGGGAAGAGCCCGACCCCCGAAAAAGCTTATTTCCTTTTTGTCGATCGTGTTACCACCACCCTGTAGGACGTTGATGTCTTCTTTGTTGCTTGGATCTTTGGGCTGGGTCGCTCGCTCCCTTTGTCGATCACTTTTTGATTCTGACGTGCGAAGCCTGGCGCTCGGTGGCTGCAAGAGATAAATAGACACGAGCCGCATGTCTTTTGTACCGAGCAACTGCAACCGAGTTTTGCGTCTACATAATTAAAGCCGCTGAATCTTTTTGGCCGGTGGTTGATGGCGAGGTCGCTCTATTGGCCGCATTTGACCACAATGCCAGTGACCTCCAACTGACAGCTGAATGATGATGACCAGCGTCGATCAATATCTATTGGTATTCAGGAGATTGTCACCCCCAAAGGCTTTGAGCGGGTGGGCGATTCTCTTTCTTTTCGGGGGTTGAATCTTGCGCCGGGCTCGTCCGGCGGCGGCGGCGACGATATTCCCATAAATCAATGTCCAACTTGGTTGACAATTCCGCTCTTTTATGATTCAATTTTTCTTCTTTGCCCGCGTCTGCGGACAGCAAAGGCGAAAAGCGGGTGCATACATTATAAGAGTTCAAGGCGAGATTTCGCCTATATCCGCTCCCTTGGCTGATGGTTACGCATAAATTGAACAAGTCGAAAAGAGGAAGTCAGGAATATACAAGGAAGTCGAGAAAAACATGCGAGGGGACTTCTCGTCGCGTCGTGTAATCGCCTTCCTCTTGTCACGCTGAAAGGTCCCATTAGACGCGTATCATAAGTAATTGCGAGACAGACGAGCAATCTTCCTGAATCTCTCCTCTTCTTAGGCTCCATCTTGATGCTGTGTAGCACATAGCTTTGACGAGTTGACACGGACACCCTCCCCTTCAAGATTTTGGCGTACCTCGCCCAAGTGCGCTAGCCTATACTCGAAGTCGAATCTGGGAAGACTGGGCAAGATGCCTTGAATGCCGGCAATCCCGCGTGTCGTAACCTGAGCAACGGACATGGATGCGACGGGTTCCGCCGTGTGAGGTTATACGATCCCTTCAGAAATTAACCATGCACAACAGTGATTCACGTATTGGACTTGACGCATTCCATGTTTGAGTGCCATCCACGCGGACGGCTATTATCTACTGTCTTTGATTACAACCTGACCAAACTTGAACCCACGGGCTTTCTTTTCACCGCCTTCTTATACAAGCATTTAATGTCGGCTTGCTTTGCCACTCTTTTCATCCTGCACGTTGGATGGTAAAGCATCATTCTTTGAAGACAAAAGCGATTCTGGTTGATCACATCATCCGACAAACTCACGGCGCCACCGCCACTACGGTTTTCCAAAACCAAATTTGATTTTAAATAGTTTTAAAAGTTTTGTCCAAATCAAATAAAGAATTAAAAAATCAAAATTTTATTTGATTAGTGATTTAAATAAATTTTGAATGAGAAAAATATTCACAGTTAAATCAGAGCCATTTAGCTTGAAAGTTGCAACACTGTTTTACAGACGAAAAAATGTTGTCCGAAACATGGTCTCAGCTCTCAGTTTACTTAGTTTAAGCAGGTGATTGAACAAGTGCTCAGAGCCCCCAGCAAACTTAAAAATGGTAAATTTTATTGAAAATACGTGTTATAAAAGTCGGTGTGTAATGTAATGTAGAAAAAATCTGACGGGCATTGTTTATAAATCCAAAGGTTGTTACATTTCGAACCCAAATCGCCGATACTGCAGAAATGTATTTTTCTTAGCTATAACTCCGATTTGAATGGAAGATTCTGTATACATTCTTATCCTGGGCTTTTTGCTAGTATTTCTTTCATCCTGTTTAAATTCTAAATGCAGAGAAGGGCGAATACATACTTGAGATGGCCTGAGATGTATCAAAAGCAGTCGCACGTAAAGATTTCTTGATTCTCCATGTGCGCCTCTGTGTGTACGTTCTCAACTTGGAGACGGTTCCCAGCCAAAAAAGGAAAAAGAAAGATGAATTCCCTTTTGTATTCCTAAACCTCTTCTACCCCTCGCTGTTGCAAAATAAAATGGCGGATCGGGCTCGTGCATTTTCCACGTCGACTGATTACCAGACGACGTGCAAGTTCTGGGAAGACTTTTGCTAATCTGAAATGAGAGCGTGCTGCATGCTCCATTGACTATCTTTTAACATTGGTTCTTCTTTGTGCCCATCTAGGTTCGTGATTCCAGTACGCGAGGCGTCATGCATGTCCAGGACTTGTTTCAACTAAAGGTAAGATTTCGCTCCCTTTTATCTCATTTTTTTCTTGTTTGGCGAAAAATGGCAATTTTTGTTGAATATCCAAATATTTTGTGAAAAAAGTTTCTCGATCGAATCTCGTGCTTAGTTTCCCCAAATAACGACATCTCCACCATATGTTGTCGTTTGGTTATCCGTTCTCCACCAACTTTTTCGACTCTTAGCTTGTGTTCCTTTTTTACAAGTTTGTTCCCGTGCACTCGAATCGAGTGAGCACAGCCCCCCGTGACCCTCTCCTCGACCTTAATGAGATTAGACACGCAGTGACATCAAAACGGGTGGTTCAATCAATGTCCCCTACTTCTATTGAATGCGCATGGCGCGCGAATGACGAACCGAAAAATCCCAAACGACAACATCTTCGTTCCGCTCCGCTTGGCGTATCGAAATCTTCTTTGCTGATTGTTTCCTTGTTCCACGTCGTCCGCATGTCCTAATTTTCATCCGCGACTTGTGCTGTAGGCGTCATTTCAATTATGTCGCTGTTTCTCGGTTCGAATGTCAACTGTTACCCAGGATGGCTTGAAACTCTTTTCCATGCTTGAGGAGGCAATTGGTTGTTTTTGGCGTCAACCGGTGCTCATGAGCCCGTGCTGTTTATGGATGACCCTTCTCAAGTTGAGCCCATCTCATCGTGAAGGAGGCGAAGTTAGATAGCGGCAAATGTAAATACGCCAAAGAAAAACACGGATCGTAACGCAATTTCTAGTCGACTTTCCTTGTTTATTTATATTTATTTTTTCATGTTGTCGTGGTGCTCAGACGGCTCGCATGGATACTGGTTGCTTTGCTGCCTAGTCGATTTTGTTTTTTTCTTTTCCATCTCGAATCACAATTCGTTTCCCTACGTTGCAAACTTGGTTGTTCCTACAGTTTGTATGATAGCTTCATTTTTAATTCATTTGCATCACGCACAGGGTTAAAAAAGAGACTTCATGGCTTGAATTATTCCGGCTCCTTTTTGCATACAGAAATGTTTTCGTAACTTTTTGACACTCAACCTTTAGACGTTTTTTTTTTCCATGAAGACGGTCATAATAGATGCATTATCGGGCTCTGCTGTGTACGTGTGTGTATCCCTTCCGTTTCCACTTAAAAACAGTCGAGAAACCGTCGGCTCTGCGCGGCAATATAAAATCATGAATAAATAAACACGTAGACTCTGAAGAATCTGATATCAATGCGGCATAAATCACCCCCGAGTAATGCCTTGGCGTATGCAAGGACTCTTCTTCTTTTTTTCCCCCCACATAGCAACGGCCATCCCGTGAAGGGCATCGTCGTTTGCCTGGCTTTTTGTTTCGACGCCCTTTTTTTGTTTTGTTTTTCGAGTGGCCCTTGCTGTTATATTCTGTATGCTTCCTGCATTGCACCGGCCAGAGAGATAGCTCTAAACACCTCATGCTCTTCTTCCTCCCCCTTGTCCGTGTTAAATGGTGCGCTTTAATGGGCCCGGAAGCAGTTGTTTGTTGGCTATTGTTCGGAATCAATCCTTTTGCGGAGGACCCCCCCCCCCCTCTTTTTGACTGTACATCTGCCAAACTCGTGATGCAGGTTTCTCGTGTGTGCTTCGATCCAACGCAAGCAAACCGACAAGGTTCACACGAAAAGGCTCGGGATACAGGACTCTCGTCGTAGTAACGGTCGGAAGACCCCTATGCGTTACATGGGAGGGAAAAAATTGGGTGAATTCTGCCTGCCTCTTTGGGTGTGCTGCGTTTGTTCAATGTACAGTACGTGCCCCAGTCACGGTCAGATGACCGGGAATGGCTGCTCTTTCATCTTTTGTGTTGTTGCTGTTGATGCTGTTTGTTGTTATTTAACGACGTAGGACTTGCGAGGATATTCAGACTGCATTTGCACAAGGAATCGAAGCGGAACTTTTGGTTCCAGCACCGGGGGGACGACCAAAAAAAGCAAATCCCTACCAGACGACAGTTGATTTAGTAGCACGTTAAATAAGGAGAGGGGGGCCGCATCTTCTTCTTCCTCCTCGGTCGCCTCATCGCGGACACGCGGAAAGCTCCTCTGATGTGTACCGATCAATTGCTAGACTCTGGCAGTTCAAGATTTCCGAGAGGAGATGAGGGATGCATTGGTCTCTTGCGACTGGCGTTTTCTTCTCTCTCTCTCTCTCGTCTTTCCGCTTCCTGGTCTTCCTCCTCAAGGGCAGCCATGCAGAATATTACTCGTTGTGTGACCAACCTCAAACAAGCCCAGATCTACTACTATATGTACCCTGCATGTATAGAGGAACCACCGCGAAAAAGAGTTGGTGATCCGAGAAGATGGATGCATGTAAGGAGAAATGTAGGACTGGAAAAAAAGTAAAGAAAATGGAATATTTTTTTTCTTTTTTTTTAAAGGTAATACGGAATCGATTTCTCTTCATTAAAAAGAAAAAGGAAAACTAAAAACGTTTAAAGTTTTAATGCTTTTTCTGTTAAACTTGGAAACATAAATTTTAAATTGAGCGGGATTCTTAGAACAGCGGAAAATTTAGATGAAAAGTTGAGTTCTAGGAAGTGTGGTTAGAAATAGTAAGAAAAATAGGTTACGTGAATAGATCGAGCGGTCAGCTTCAAACAACTCTTTCTGGTGGGTTAGCGTCGGTGGAATGCGTCGAATCGCACGTGCTTGCTATAGATGCTCGGTGTAAACACACACACACTCGAGATAGTGGGGGCTAAAAAGGAAAAAAATGTTTTTCACTGCAGGGCGACAGTTCGATTTGGCGTTGCGCCAAAAAACCGACATCGACTTTGGAACGGGTCCACAGAGTAAAACAAAAAACGGGAAAATAGTCGAGATGATTTGACTATGCCTTTTGTTCCTTTGACACCTCGTATCAGATGTTTTGTGTTTTCCTTTGCCATCCACTTTTTCTTTTTTAAGCTCCGTTTTATTTGTCTGGAAATGTTTTCGGCGAATCGAAAGAAGTAAAAAAAAACTACCAGCGTAGCACGAAAGACGCACATGTTTCTTTCTTGGCTCTGATGAGATGTCATCTCCTGTCTTCATCGTCATGCTTACAAGCCATGATGACAGCTTCCTTTATTTCTTTCTTCCTGTTGTCCCTCTCGGTCTTTTTCTTCTTCTTTTTCTGCCGGAAAATGTCACGTGGACCTCGCCTTTCCATCGACTGACTCACGTTTCAGTTCATTGATGCAAACGCCACTCGTGTTAGTATGTCTATTGAACGAATATACATACTGTTACGTGCGTAATATACATATACGACGTCAGGGGCCGCCGCCTGCATCCGGAGACTCTGGTGAGGTGATGGATGTCACGGTTGTCGCCGAGGACCAAAGGCCTGACAAAGCTCCGCCGTCTCGATCGCCGTCGAGTCATGTTTCCACCTCATTTACGACCAACATATATCAGAGATACGTGAAGGGACTGAAATTGGCATCCCTCTCCACTTTTCTCTTCTGCGCACGAATCTGCCGGGAGATTTTTTGTTCTCTTTTCTTCCTTTTTTCTGAGATGGCCGCTCGATGGATGGATGCTGAAATATCGCCGGCGCTACATTGATCTTTCCCGGTTGACCGAGTTCGAGTTTCGTACTATTATATACATATAATGACTGGGAGGATATTTTTTGTTCTCCCCTTGTTCCTCTTTGTACTCTTTGGCCTTTTACGTACCCCTTTTGTTTTGGTTTTCAAAGGCCTTTGAGGCCATATTGCCACATGACGTTGTAAATGGAAGAATTCCGCGTATTCTCTCTCAACTTTACACCAACGTTTGTTTGGAGTTTGAGGCTATAGAAATCGTTCGGCGCGGTAGGCTGTTGCTTCAAAACAATAGTTTAGACATTGTCAACTGTTCGGTGAACAATTTGGGTCTGTACTTTGCGCTACTAAATGGTTGTCTACCCCAAACAAGGAGCGATGCTAAGCGACATGTGTTTTAACTCTTCGCTTCCTTCGTCCCGCATCTATTTTGGGATAAAGTGCGACATTTCCAACTAAAGAATTGATATCGTCTTACTGGAAGGTGGGGGGAGTTCTCTCGTGCTTCAGCAATTATCCTCGAATCTATTTGTCGCCCACGTCTAATACTCGCGTCCTCTCCTGTCGTAGTTTTCATTGTGACAAAACCCTATATAAGACGCCCCACCGTAATGAGACTATTCTCCTTCTTCTTCTTCTTCTGGTGGGTAGAAAGTGGATAATATAACCGTCGAAACGGATCAACAGCTGTGCGAGGACCCTTGTACCGAAGACCGGGGACTCGAAAGCCCCCTCCGTTATTGCACGCGTGTGACCGCTGATGATAACGAGTCTTTGATTGGCTTGATTCATCGTTGTTTCTTCAAGATAGGATCGAATGAGATATAGAATCGTTTGCTCACTGGCGCCCATGATCCGTTGAGAGTTGCGCTGGAGCATTGACGACGAAGGACGCAAAGCCTGAGAAAGAAAAATGCGTAGGGCAAATAAAAAAAAGCGTGGGGGACAAGAGACCGGCTCTTCCATCTTGTCAAGTGAGTACGATGAAGGACCCCGTTTCCAGCGACGACTCGCTTGTTTTTAGTCCCGCTCATCTTTAAACGCGGTTAAGCTACTGCACCGTACTGATTTAATGGGTCGTTCGACTTCTTTTTTTGTTTTTGTTTTTTTGCTTCTTCTTCCATCTTTCTCTCGCCTTTTCTTTTAGTGCTGCAGTCATTTTTTTTCTTTTGCTTATTCTGCTCGTGTCTGCAGTAAAAAATAAAGCAAAAATGAAAATGCCACGTCGATATATATCCGGTACTGTAGGCCGGGGCGCGGGCCACATAGTTTTTTGTATCCTAGGAACCACGAAGAATGCCCTCATTTTAACAGACGCTCAGTACAGATCTTTGCTCATCTTTTACTTCTTCTTTGTCTCCAAGGCAACAGAATACCCCTCTCTCTCTCTCTATTTCTTTTGTGAAACTTTCTTTGAATACTGCTGGCGGCTGATACTGTTGCTATCGGCTTTCTTCTCGGCCGGCAACCAGCGCCTCATGTGAAAATCGACGCTCGCCAAGCAGACTAGAATGAAACGAAGGACGCCGGGGCTGACGGGTTTGGTCGTCGCGTGAAAGTAACAAGGAAAGAAGAAGAAGAAAAAGAAGAAGAAGCGACCAATCGAAAGTTTTGGACAAAACGAAGAGATTTTATTTGGACTTTGTGCCTCGCTCTCTGGATCGATGGTGATGTGCTTCTGCTAACATGACGTCCAACAAACTAGGGGTTAGATTGGATCCGAAACATTATCCAGCTGTGTGGCTGGCGCAATTAAGACGTCGTGATTGTGATATTTTTGTTTCTATGATGTCATACCGAATTTACATCCAAGTAGGAAGGGCGGAGGACGAGCGACAATAGACGGACGGCCAATAAAGCGTCCAGACCCCCCGACCAGTCGCCGACGCGTTGTTGATTATGGGACAAAGGGTTGTTACGTCTCTAAGGATATAAGGACTCACTCAAGCGGATGCTGTGTATGTGTGTGTACAGTGGCAAGGAAGAGCCATTAACCACTCTTGCTTCTGAAGCGGATCGAGTATCTATGCGCAGAGTGAAAACATATCACTCCCCTGCTCCCGTTAATCAAGAACCAATCTTTCTTGTCGTGTGAGTGTGTTTGCCGTGGAGATAACACGTCTTGATGCGCAGGGTAATAAGTGTGCTTAAACAGGCTCCACGTGTAATTTCTGGGGGTCCCAAGCGGGGAAGAAGAAATGACATAACCAACTTGTTATTTTCTGCATTGCCTTGCACCGCTCGTCTGTTTTCTTCTTTTTTTATTTTTTTTTCTTAGTGTGAACCACAAATCAGCTTTGCCGTACCCCGTCCACATACTGCGATAAATGCATTGTCTTAATCCGGTGCCCACTATCGATTAAATCCGATCAGCAAGAGCACAGAGATGGCCTAGAGGATTTCGTTCTCTGCTGCCTCTCGTAATATATGGGATCTTGCCCCGCTACTTCTAGGAAAGAGAAGCAAATCCTTATTGCTATTTTTGCTTCTGATGCAATGGCGGATAAAGCTCTGGTTCTTGTTGTCCGTCGTTACGCACAGATTGATAGACCATTACGTGTGCGGGGGTTTCGACCCAGAAGCACTGCTCGGCCTTAGCCCAGTGTTGAAATCGAATCAGCCGACTAATTGCTTTGGTCTTGATCTGTTGGTGAGACACGTTGGGCTGTTTGGGCTTCTTCTTCGTCTTGTGCTTGTTATCTCCGTGGTTTTCTTTTTTCTCTATCTCGAGGCGTCAAAGCTCGGAGAGGCGGAGGCACAATCGGATTAACAGGCCGCGATTTATTTTCAACAGCGACGCGCATGCGGATTGATTGATTGATCAATCGCAATGAGATCCCAGTTTATACTGCAGGCCTCAGATTGGTCTTTCATCTTAACGAGCTCTTCTCGCCCATTCCAACAGATATGAATCTGAGAATCGACAAAAATTGGGTTCGTTAAAATGGTGACGTAACAACAAATTCAAAATGTGTCCGTTCTTATCTTTCACGTCTATGTAGCGCAGCTCGGGCGAGCACGAGTTCTATTCAGCAGCCACAATTTCGCCCAGGGATATCAACAGTTACGCTATTTAGAAGCGAGTCGTTAACCGCTTAACAAACTTTACAAACTTTCTTTTGACAAAAGAGCACTGGTAGCAACAAATGCGATGATTAAGACTTGAAGAACACAGTCTGTTTGGCCGATACTCGTAAGTTTGTGATCTGAACTTCGTTTCAAGCCAGCAGTTTTATTATTTTCAAAGAAAAACAAAAATTTAACTTTTATTTAACGTGAATGATTTTTCCTCGTTGTATTTGTTTGCTGCTTTGAGTTGAGATTTCGCCGTGTAACTTGCACCGAGTGTTAAGGCCAACAAACACCGAGTGTTATTTATTCCTTGCCTGCGGACGGTTGTGAAGGCGTGAAGAAGATTGTGCAACGTACAGGAGACTATCGCGCTTATATTGATCCATATCATTGGCAGTTTGCTCAAATGATGGCCCTTCTCTTTGCCCCTGTCCTTTCTTTTCTATTTGACAAGACTGACGATTTGTATTCACCCTGCCGGGTGTCTCATATTCCTGAAATCGTTGACTGGAAAATTGACTGTCTCAAGGAAAGAGTCTTGACAAAAAAATGCTGGTTTGTAGCTGTAATCTTGTGCGCTCGTGCGAGGATTAGATCCTAATCGATGCTATTGAGACGTCCCCGTCGTCTCCTTCGAGACTACAGTTGCCTGTCCTTGTATCTCTTCTGGATTCTTTTTTTCTTTTAAACTCCTTTTTCTTTTCCTCATCACCTGCCATCACTCAGTCTACAGGATTAGTCGCTGTAGAAAAAGGCCAGAGAGTCTTGGCCATGGGGTTTGAACAAGTAACAGCTGTTGGAATATAAGGGACGAAACACTCTTTTGTGAACAGCTGGAAATCAGACCGAGAGCACATGCGCCTAAGTCCTACGACTCCCTTTTTGTATTTACTCGGACCTCTGATGTAGTATAGTTTGAGCACAAGTGGAAACACGGAGAGAAAAGAGGAAGAAAAAGAGGGAAACTTTAGTATATAAGGCAAACGGGGGAAAAAGAGATAAGACGGAGAATAAGGAGGGTGTGAGGACAAAAAATGTGTTTGATCAATTCGCTGCTCATTGTGAAGGCGAGGCAAACTGGAATCCGCAACCTTTTCCCCCATTCTCAGTGAACTGAACCAACACGTCTTTTAATCCACGGCAACAAAAGGAAACTAATAGATGCCTGGAAAATGGAAGGGAGAAAGTGGCATACAAAAAGACAAAAAATTCCTTATTTGAACAGCCGAGTTTAGTAGCGCCAACGACGGGGACAACTGGCTCCTGTTTCTTGGTTTTCCAGATGCGTTTTGTCGACTAGAATTCCCACCGTAAACATGAAATCCGTGGAGATTCAATGCTCGTTGCGTGTTAACGCAAGAGCACTAGATGGAAATTACCTAATTTTGTTATCTAATTACATGCTTAATTTTGTTCGCCACCGCTTTCGCAGTCGCTCGCAATTGAAATCCGTATTGATGTTTCCTGGACGCCGTTTAAAGTTTGAACGTCGGTTGATCGAAAGTTTGGATCGGTTGACTGACACGCATTTCATGTTTAGGCTGCAGAGAAAGCCATGTTTAGGCTGCAGAGAAAGCTAATTATATTCTAGATCTTTTTCACTTGGCTCGTTTTAGCTGCACCACCAACGAGTTATTCTGTCCTTTTGGCGTCATTAATGACATGAGAGACATTCAACAATCCCCGGAATATGTCTTGTCTCCTCTGGTCTTGTATTTACAAGACAACTTGAAATGCAGATGGGACATAGTGTCGTCCTTGTAGCTCTCAATTAGCTTTGATGGGTGAAAAGCTCCGCCAAGCTTGAAAAGAATGCATTTAAAGTGTTTGACAGGTCCGGCTCGTTAATGTTTTGAAAAATATTTGGCCCGTTTTCCCATCTTGTCCGGTGTATAAAGAAAAAAAAAAAAAGAAAAAATCCTGTTAGCCATCTTGTTGTTTATGGTTTTACCGGACATACTGTAAGTTTCCGGTTATAGACTTGGTAATTGGAAGAACAACAAAAATGGGTTCTGTGGTTAAGGACATCAAAAACAGAAAATAAGGAACGCCGTTCATTAACTTTTTAATGTCAGGCGACGAGTTGGATGTCGCCCTCAGCAGCGGACGTAAAAACTTTGATGTTCTTCAAGGTATAGGAAGTTTTTCTGTTTTTTTTTTCTTTCTGCGACCTTTTGTAACATCGTCTAACTTCTCGGATGAATTATTAAGAGAACCTTCTCAGCTCTCTGAGATGATGTTTTTTTTTTAATTATCTAACCACATTTTGGTACGTCGCTAATGAGTCTAGAAGCGACGATCCTCTCGCTCATCCCATACAAGTTTTATCAATGCCGGTTTTGCCCAACTACATTTCCGAAATGCTTTCCATTATTCAAGGAAAGGAGGATTTTCAATGATGGAGTAGTTGTGTACGGGCTGTGCATTCATCAAAGATGACAGGGCAACCTCATTCCAATCGATTCTTGTCCAATTATTTGTGCAATAGCGTAGCAGATATCTATCTCGTCTGCTGCTAAAGAGGACCCGAGTCAATACGAGGGAGAGAGCGGGTAACTTTGCACGCCTCGCTAGGCTCTGTTCATTTCATCCGACACTAATTGTATTTTTACTTGTCGATGGAACAAGTTTTTTTTCTCTCTCTCTCTTTAAACATGGCCCGCATCTGGGAAGACTTGGGACCTCACGAGGCAGGTATGGCGATCTTCAGTTCGCATCCATCCATCCAACCTACTCTTCCGTGTGCACAAGATAATAGCCACTTGAAAGAATTGAAATATGCTGCGCAACGTAGTACAGCGGAGAGCGCACTGTATTCTTAGCGTGTGCAATGCCCGTAGACAGACAGTCCATCTGCTCGAGTTCTCGACATGGAGAACAAGCGGTAACTTTTTACCAGGTTTTCAGACGAGGCAACTCTAAAATCCACTTATGGTCGCCTGTAGCCAACAGGGGTTGGGCTCCTGACTAGTTAGGTAGGGTCTTTAGACCTAAACGGAATGGGTGGCACTAGAATGATTTCGCTCCTTCGATTTCCCACCGTTCGACTTTGTTAGCTCGGACAGTCTGCCTAACCTAAATACCGTTCGTTCGCAGAGTCCTAAAGATTTTGTGTGTTGGTTCATTTCTTTTTCCGTTGCATCGACAAATTTCATGCCCGATCAGGTTGAATTTATCGAGCTTTCCAGTTCAAATAAAGTTACCCTGGCGGTCACGCAACTTTTGGGTGACTTTCCGATCAATCGATATTCGCCCCTCCCAAAAAAATGGAAAGGATCAAAAGAAAAGTGTTTTTATATGCAAATCTCCCTTTTTTGGGGGGGTACATCAAACGCCAGTGTTTTCTTATTTCCTCGTTAACGAAAGAGTCAACTTAAGCTTCGTGTTATGCGTTCACTTTTTTTTTCCCAAACCGGAAGAGTACCCACGGAAAACTTCTGCCCCGAATGAGTGTATTCCTTGAAAACTCTGAATCGTGAAATGGGGTGAAGAACTTTTATCGATCACACAAAAAAGTTTTTTTTTTTATATTTAAACCACTTTTATTAAGAGAGAGAGAGAAAGATAGGAGAAAACGCCTTTTTTTTTGCTCCTTCCAACTTTGGACTCGTCGACGATTCCGGAAAGAGGAAGTGAAATAGATATTAAACCTGGCCGACATGGCGAACTGCGCTTGTGTGATTGCGACCATCTGCGAATTTAAAGTTGGCGGCTGCCTCTTCTTTCTTTGAGTTTATTTTTTTTTGCATTGATTTCAAGATGAAAACAAATCACTGCGAATAAAGAAAAGATGGTCCACGTTCGGAAAGGGAAGCTCCGTTTCGGACTCTTCTTTTTTTGTTGTTGTTTTTAATACTGGATTTATTTCATCACAGGCCGTCACTCTTTTTGTAGAGTAGTATAGAACAAGAACTTACTTTTTGATGGATATCACTATGGATGCAGAACTTTGTTATCGCCAAAGATCGTGCTTCCGTTCGTTGCTGCCGCCATTTCCCGACATGCGAGCTTACCACTGAACATCGCTGCCGGCAGCGCATATCCGGAGTAAAAAGCGAAAAGAGATGGATATATACATATATATATTTCTTAGATATTTACACACACATCTCTATATACGGATGCACTAGATGAAGTCTGTACATGCCATCGCAATTCATAATTGTAATGCTGTACGAACATGCATAATTCAACAATGCCCGCCGGGTCTGCTGGGAGCTAGGCGAAAGAAGGAAACTAACGGCCGGGATCAACTCTGTTGCAAACTCGACTCAACTCGGTTGCGAAGGTTCAACTCAGCCCAGCAGCTCTCGCACACACTCCCCGAAACGAAAAGGATTTTTTTTTTTTTTTTTGATCTTGAAAAAACCCAAAAATTTATTTAAATCGAATCAATATCAAATTGGCCTTTTTCTTCAAGGGAAAAACGTGCACAGTGTTCTGTCCGCTGTCTGAATACGTACATAGGCAGGCTGGCTGGCCGGCCGTTTGACGCTGTGTCACTGATGTGTTGCTGTGGCAGCAGCAGTGGTGCTGCATTATCTCGGCTTGGTGCCATGTCGCTACATAGATCAAGAGAGAGGCAAGGCCGGCTTCCGGTTATGTGCGTTGCTGATAGGAATTATACTACTCGCCGGCAGTATACAGTCCGTATATATATCCTATATATATATTTATTTATTTATATAGCAAACGGCGTTTCCCTCTTGTTGTTCTTCTCGGGCATCGTTTTCATCATTTTCGCGTCTTATGTGTTGGGATGTTGTTGTGCCTCTTCCATCTCTCTTTTGTCTTTTCTCCTCTCTTTTTTTTTTTTGGCTGCTTCTTATTTATCGGAGTGCAATCGACCCCGCCATCCATTCAGGCGGGCTTACTAACATCCACTTCATTCTTGTGTTGGTGCTGTTTTTATACTCCCAGAGCTGCCATTTCTCTATAGATTCATATTCTCCGAAATTGTTTTTGCCGCCCAAAAACTTCCCCCTGCTGCTCTTTTTGAGTTTTATGAGCGTCGCGTCGTTTGAAATTTTCAATAAAAAAAAAGGAAAATAGTCGACGGGAGCTGGTAGCAGCTAGGCAAGGAGCGAGAAAACTTGTCAAATCTCATCTCCACAAAATGTCAAAAGTTTGTCGAGTTCCTAGCCTCCTGTCTTGGAGGGTGAGTGAGTGAGTAGTAAGAGTAGCGCCAGACGCGCATTTCAAATGTGAGTGCAACAACCACTAGCGCAATCACATGGTTGTTTCCTTAGCATATGAAGTTGGGCCTCGGGGTCGTGGTTTTCTGTTTTCCATTCGTCTTGTTGCCTGCTCTCTCGCCGCCTGCTACTGCCTGCCTGCCTGCCTGCCCTGTCAC
This sequence comes from Daphnia pulicaria, assembly GCF_021234035.1. Lineage (NCBI taxonomy): Eukaryota > Metazoa > Arthropoda > Branchiopoda > Diplostraca > Daphniidae > Daphnia > Daphnia pulicaria. Next base: position 15,299,503 of record NC_060920.1, on the reverse strand, counting down.
ATTCTGCATTGAATGCATTCATTGATATTCCCACTTGTTCCCCGGCAACCGTCTCTGTGGCTAATAGAAAGTATTGATCCGCCAGCAGTCGGTATTCTTTTCCTGCAATAATTTGCTCCTCTCTTATTTTTTCTTTGGCCTTTTTCTTTCGTTGAAAAACATTTTGTCGGGTTGAAGGGACCTTGTGTGGTTGGCGCTGTGTGGCGACGTCTCTCTCTCTCTCTCTCTTTCTCCTGCGAGATGATATCACGTGTCCACGTTTTTTCTTCTTCTTCTTCTCTCCCACTCAACTCGTTGAGTTGGGCGTAGTCGTTTTGAACCAACCCAGTTGGCCAATATTATGTGCGGTCGTCGGTTGTCGTGGACGACGCAATCGAGTCCCCGAACCCGTTCTCCCCTTCGCCTTTCACCAGCTGACGGCCATATATATTCCTTATTCTTATGCACTCGTTTGCTTTTTCTTTGATTGCGTTTCTCTCTCTTTCTCTTTTATTCTTATACTTTTTCCGCCGAAGGTCCCGGGTCGTGGAAATTCCTGGTAAATCCGAGTGCGTGTGATGGGCACGAAGGGGGGGTTCTCTCGGACAGCGGGTGTGTAAACGAACCTGGAAAGAGCGGCCAAGAGCCGAGTAGACGGAAAAGAGGATTTCAGTTGTGTCGTCGTCCGTCGGACGAAGGCAAAGATGTCTAAGCTGGCCAAAACTAGTAGTCCGGCAGGGATGAAGGTATAGCTTGTTGTAGTTGCAGGTCTACTCGTGTGAACGATATTCAAGGAGAAGGAAACGAAAAAGGCTTCTCCTTTTCTTTTCTCGTTTATCCTGAGGACAGCCCAAGATTTACTGGACATCTCAATGGGAGAGAAGTCCTGAATTTTATCGGACCGACAGAGAGAAAAGAGTCGCTCCTTTTCCGAAGTACGAACATCTTTTTTATTCGTTCTCTTCTGTCGTTTGTCGCGTTGACGTGATTTCTTCTTCTTCTGGTCAGAAAAAAAAGAAAGAAAACGAAAGAAAGTAGAAACTGAAAAAAAAAATGGACTGACAGATTAGACTTTTGAGCCATGTAAAAGGAATGGTGTATTCAACTCTTTTTCTTATTCTTATCGTATTTTTTTTTTTCTTTTCTTTTTTCAAAGCGATCCTGTCGTTATTTTTCATAGAGGTATTCTTTTTGTGTGTTGGCAAAGTTATGGGGATTCATCACATTCCATTGGTGGCAGTAATGAAACTTATCTATCCGGTATCACAAACAAGTTTGGAAATAGGAAGAAAAAAAAAGTTACACTTTGCATTTCTTTCACACGACTAACGATTTGTTTCCCAAACTTTTGACGTGTTTGCGACGCAAAAGAAGCAGGACCACTGCGATCCAACTTTAATAAGGAATTCCTGAGTGTTATTCTTATCATTTAAAAAGAAAAAGAAAAAAGTGGCAGGTGCGCATTTGTTGTTTCGTCACGGCGGGATAATGTCGTTTTGAATGTGCACATGATCATTTCGAGAATTGGGAATCGTTTGAACCAATTTGTGCTTGTTTGTTGGCGTCGATTCGCTCAGATGTTTCCCGACCGCAGAACATATCTCGTAAACGGGTCTGGGGGGAACTGCTGCTGAGATGACCAAATATTTACCGTGCTACGGAAGGATGAGCATTTTATAGATAACTGTTTGCGTGAGATGGCCATCTATCGCAGAGACCTCAGGCCATTGGCCGAGATGTGTTGACACTTGTGAAATTGCAAAAGCTCCAACGACGTTCCACTTCAACCACCATCATCCCATCTCGACATTTTTTCTATTTTGCGTGAAATATTGAACTTTTTTACTCACGAAAAATGGGCGATTCGATATTGGGTGGGCGTTTGTACCGAGTGCATCTCTCAAAATCGCGCCCGACTTTTTTTCTTCTTTCATGCGGCTAAGCGCATCCAGTGCATCTGTTCCGGCCGTGCGGTCCGCTCTTCTTTTTTTTTTGTCAAGTGGATAATATAAAAATATCATCAAAATAAAAACGAAGTCGACGAGATAAATCGGCGAATAAGTGGCTCAACCTATTTTCGTGGAATTATTTATCTTCTTTGAAATTTCAATGGCGATTAATGAGGACAGCGAGTCTATATCCATCCGCTGATCAAGAAGACCGCAAACACAACCCAAAAGACTCAAGTGCGGGATGTATAAAAAAAAAAAAAAAAAAACAGCCGAAAAGCGGCAATTTTAAAATGAAAGACGCGTATAGTTCACTCTGATAGCGTCTGTGTATTTATACCCTGCAATAGAGGAGCTGAACAAAAGTCCCCATTTAATATTTATCAGAAAAGAGATGACTTTCGTTTAACACGGTTTTCCCCTCAGCCTCTCTACTACATGTGTTAGCGACATCCAGTTGTGGAGAGGGAAAAATGTCCGTGTTTTCTTTTCTTTTTTTTTCCATCATAAACTACCGCGCTTCTGTTTGTGCATACAGCCCTGCCCCACTACTTTCAGTTTCCTTCACTTTATTTATTTTTTACTTATTAAAAAAAAAAAAAAAGAGGAAATCTTTTTTCCGGCTTTTATTACAATTTTCTTCTTCCTTCCTCCCCCTTTTTTTTCCTTCCGCATCTTCCGCTCCTGGTGCCCACTCATTTTGGCGGGTGCGAGCCTTGATGAATGCGAAGCTGCTGCTGTTGCTATTAAGGCCGCCCGTGTTGGACTTGTGTCCCCTCAACTGCACACGTGACTACAAGAAAAGAAATAACAATAGCGTCGAGTTGAGGACAAGGACTTTGAACAGCTGTTTTTCACAGTATGTGTATGTCGTTGTTCGTCGGGTTTTTTTTATCTCGGTGTGTGTGTGTGTGTGGAGGGAGGGGGGGAGGGGGGGGTATCTGCAGCCGCTGCCGCCGCCGGTGGACCAGATGCGGTTGGCCGAGCGCGACGGCCGGACGCGTGATCAGTTTGGCCTCTCTTTTTTTTCTGTCTTGACTGTCTGTTATTGTAGCCGTCGAGTTTATTATCACATCGAACAATTTGAGGTTGATATAAAGGCGTAAGTGGGACAAAACGGGTCCGCTACTCGCCTTGGTTGGCGATAAACCGTTTAGACATAATACCAGAGACGAAATTCACTTTGCGATGATAATTGGTTAGCAGCTCTACCTTAGAACATTGCTTGTCTGCTTAATTCGCCTCATACATAATCGACGTCACATGATGAATCCAGACAGAGTGTGCGTCTTGATGCCATGCCGATTCCTTTCTCCTATCTAATTCAACGGGAATTCTTGCAGCCGTCGCCCATAGGTTGTCCCTGGTACGGCGTACGTCGCCCGTCGCCCGCCGCCCGCCGCCGCCGCAACCGATCCGACATTGATGGAGAACCATTTTGCAGCCAGCTCGGCCCGGACGGGAGCCGACGCAGACGGCGCCCGTCTTCTTCTGGATTCAGTTCACGTGTTTTCTCCAATCTCCAATTCGACACTGGTAAGTGTACCGTAGCCAATAGATACACTGTGCACTAGACTAGCTAGACGTGCTGCTATGTCGACCGACTTCTCCCTACAACTACCACCGCACTTGGTCGAAAAAGAAGAGAGAGAGACACACGGCCGATGTATCGACACGATCCAATTGGACATGGTTGGCAAAGTCTCTCTCTCTTTGCGTTTCCGGTTGCCGAGTCGAGGACTAGTGAGTGGAATAAGGATAAGCCATTCGGCCTATAGACGCACAGCGTGAGCCGCTACGAGTGGGAGTTTTGAACGAGAGAATTCTGGGCTCCCTAGTGATCGGTCGAGCTCTTACCGGCACATTCTATTCGTTCCATTTGTTCATCGACGGCAGGAGGAACATGTAGAACAATTATCAGTACGTAACCAAGGCGCAGCGGGCATTTTTATTTTTGCGTTTATTTGTGTTCCAGGTTCATCGCCATTTTCATTCGGTTCCATTCCGGCAGTCTGTTCTGTTCTGTCGCTTTCTGACGGTCAGACGTTCCTTCTCGATAGTTTCCCTCGAGTTCTCAAAGTCCGGTACGGATTTCTTTTCACTTTGACAAATTACGCTGTGGTTCACTTTCATTTGCGATGATGACCCTAATCGGCCGAATATGGAGGGGGGCCCCCCGCTGTCGATTTTTCCGTTTTCTCTTATTGGTCTTATAAGTCAATGCGACGTTGTCGAACTGGCAACTCCCAAATGCTCATCAGGTGGGGATATATAAAAGGATCGTTGCGAGTGAAAGTCGCATTTACGCCCCGAAAATAGAGAATCCCACGTTGTCGGGAGTTTGAGAATCGGCCCAACACGACGACGACATGATTATAATATCGATGCCGTAGTCAACAAGAGTTACGCTTTTCGTAAAAAAACAACAAAATTATAAGACCTTCCAACGGATGTCTGTTTACAGGTTTCGGTCTCGGAGTCAGTCTACGTAGGCTCTCTGTTACTTTGGCGGGTGGGGGTGGTGGGTAAAGCTAGAGGGTGGGTGGGAGGGCTGGGCTGGGCCAGTCCAGCGTAGAGTGACGCTCCGCACGCGCGCCAGCGGCCGCCAGCCGTGCCGCTTCCGTATATAGCGTCGGGGCGGGCGCAGCCAAACAGTAGTGTATACACACTGTGTAAAAGTCTGGAGACCCGTGGAGCGAGAGATTCAGTCAGTCGATAGCCGTCGGGGGCGTCGTTCACACACGTACAAGTCTCGCTCTCTCCCTTTTTGGAACCCACCGAATTTCAGACCGAACAGTTTTACCTTCGTCTTGTCAAGAAATTATTCTCCTGACAACAATTTCGAACGTGCGAACCCAAAAGGATTTTTTATTTTTATTTGAAAAATTCCCTTCCTTGCAATTGCACAACTCCTTTCGTATTTTATCCATCTGAGATTGTTGTTGCGCAATTGACACCTTGTCCGCGCTCTTCTTCGTCGGGTTTTTTTGTTGTTTTACCTGAGTGCATCAACCGCCGCCGTTATTGTAGAGGAACAGGAGTGGGACGACCCATTTCTCTTGGACGTAACCGATTCCTCCCCACTGTTATATTACTTTTCTCTCGGCCGGCCGGCGTGAACAATTAAACGAAAAAATAGTCGAAAGAAAACTAAATAGCCGGCAGCGCCAGTGTCCGGTGCGACTTCCTCTTCGGTCTAGTGTGTAAATACACACGCACTCAAGACACACACACACACACACACACAGTAGAGAGAGAGAGAGAGAGAGAGAGTACACACACAACAGCAACTACGTGCCATCGTCGTTTAAAGCGCTCTCGTCCACCTTGGCTGTTGTTTTCTTCATTTCGTACGTGAGTGTCGAGAGGGTATTACCGTTGGACAGGAACGGACTCCGCCCGGCTCTGTGGGAGATTTTTTTGGTGTGTGTTTACGGTACAGCTGGCCGGCTGGTTCAAGTGTCTCTGTGTGTGTGTGTGTGCTGTTGTTGTTGTTTGTGTGAGCGCGCGTCTGTGTACCGGCATCATCATCGCATTTTCCCATTGACCAGTTCGTCGGCCTCTACATTTTTTTCTCTCTCTCCCGTTCACGTTCGTTTGTTAAGTTCTCCCGCGTCCTCTTCTGTGGGTCCGGTTGAATGGTGGCGACTCGTCTTGTTGACTGCTGTCCCGTTTTCGATGCTCTCCGACTCGAGAGCTGTGTCAACCCCACTTCAACTCTTTGGTGAAAGCGTCACTTAATTGGCAACTGTCAGTGGCCATCAGCCAACAACAATTAGTGCGATCGTGCAGCACCAGTTTTGTCTCTCTTTTGTTTTCTACCCTCCCCACTCCCAACCCCGTTTTCACCCCTCCCTTCCTTCCTCCTCCTCCTCCTCCCGCGCCAATTTCCATCCATCAACTCTACGACGAATGAGGATTACATTGGCTTGTAAACTCATTTGCGCGTCGCCTGAAAACAGTTTGGACGTTTTCTCACCCGACAAACAAACTTGCACCGGTTCCGCCGAAAGTGTCAAATTCGCCGTTCGCTCGAATTCGGCAACTTATCGACAATAAACAGCCAAAGACGCCGTGTCATCAAACCCAAGGACCCCCACGTGCAACTCCGCCGTCGACCCGAACAATCCGAGCAACAACAACTACAACTACTACTAGTAAAATACGAGAGAAGGAGAGGAAAAACTATATACATTCGGGTGAGTGGAACAACCGATCTCGTCTTGTGTCTGCTCCATTTCAAAAGTGTCGGCAAACGACGGCGCAGTTTTCGCTGATAGGTTTTTGATTCCGCCGCCATTTTATTTTTTATTTGTGATGTTTTTCAATAGGAGCGAAAGCAATGACGTACTATATTACCACTCTGCAGCTTCCCCCCTATTGTGCTTTGCCATTGTGCTCACAAGTATATATGTACGTACGTACGTCTAGATTTACACATCCACACGCGCGATATATTATTATATGCGTCGCGGAGCCAGGGGGCAATCTCCCCACTTTTTTTTTTCCTTATGGCGTATGGATGGTCCCCGGGTTTGATGTGTGCTCAGCATTCCCAATGTCATCCGTGTCGGGTATGAGGGAATGCCAGGGTCTTCACCGAGCGCATATCAACGCTAGACGTACCAAGTATCAAGCTTATTTTTTTTTCTGATGATGGGGGTGGCGGAGGCTAGGCAAGGCAGGCGGTGGGGGGGTGCTCAGCCTGTAGATACATTCAATTACACGCTCTGTCGTCGTCGTTGACGACGACGTGATACCCTCGACATTCATCTTCAAAAAGAGGAGAGAGAAAAAGAAAAACCGTTTCGCCCCCATTTTCTATCTTGTGTGTTGTCGCGCACTTGTGTCCGTTCCTCCCTGTGTGTTGTGTCTCTCACGCTCTAGAGACGCGACCGAAAGAAGATCCGACTCGATTCCGGCCACAGAATTGGACACAGGGCAGCAAATGAATATTGTTGTCGTGTGTCTGTGTGTGTGTTGTAATGTATTCTTTTGTTTTTTGTTTTTCCCCGCGCGGAGAAGAGGCAAAATAAGACGGAGGGATTTTTCGGAGCGTTGCGGCCGCCGACTGTAATCCTCATCAACGGATGAGAATCAGAGTGTGCCGAGCTCTGAGCCGAGATCAGAGGACGCAACGACCCATTCGATCAAGACGGCGCAGCCCGCCAGCTATAAGGAAAATGGGGGGAAATATATATTCAAAAGTCCCTTTTTGGTCGAGGTCCGTCTTGATGATCTCTCGTATCTCATAGTCTCATCTTAATCGGATTGGTTGGGCACCCCCTTCTCTCTTTTTCTTTCCTCCTCTTGTTGGGTGGGCGGCATCGTGTTGACGCCGCACATATAACATGGTACAACAACGAGTATGTCCCCCCCCCCCTCGCTCCTCAACTCCATCCGCAATTCCGCTTTGTGCGTTGGCGGTTGTTTCTCCGACTTGGAACCGACAGCGCAGAATGAGGCTGGGCAGAAAATGTTACACGATGAAGATGATAATAGAATCAACGTAGACTCTCTCGCTGCTCTTGTTTTTGGATCTTCTCGGCCACCATGAGACCCCCATTCATCCGCCGATCGATCATCGACCCTTGACAGTTTCCTCTAATAATTACATAGTTCTTCCTTCATTTTCTTTTCGCCGTTTCGTCTCCGTCGTCGTCGTCCATTTTTTTTTTTTTGTTGTTTTGATTCCGCTCTCTTTCTTTTTCTTTCCTGGCCGAGCGTGCGATTGGCCAGTCTTCTTATCTCCGTGACCCAAACTACTTTGATAAAGAAAACGTGAACGGATTCGGTCGCCTTGCTTGGCTTGTCGTCGTCATCTTCTCTCCTTTAGTCCGCGTCTATTTCTCGCCTTGTTTTTTGTTTTCTTTTCTGCGCTGATTTTTAAAAATTTTTTTTGGGGGGCTCTCTTTCTCTTTCCATAGTTGTGCTTCACGCTCCGAATTCCAATTGTTTTCGTTTCTCTCTCTCTCTACTCTACTCTCTCTGTCTGCACGGTGGAAAGACGAATAATAACGTGAGCGACTGACTATACCGGAGCTGAATTGCGGGTTCGTTCGCTACTATTCGATTTCTTTTATTATTTTCTTATTTCTGGTGTTGCGCCGAGCATAAAAGTCGTCGTCGTCTTCTTTTTTCTTGGAAAGGCCGATTCTTTATCACGCTCACGGCTGCTGTTGCTGCCTGACACCGCTGAACATTTTTCAGGAGAAATTGGAGGGGGCATTATCGCAACACGCCACTGATGGCGACGACAGCCCCCTTCTTTTTCTCCTTTTCTTTTTCATTTTCTGGTTTCGCAACCGTGTTGTTGTTGTTGTTGTATGCCCTGAATTTGTTGTTGAACTTTTACTCGATGGTCATCTATCACCATCACTTGGTTTCGTTACTAAATAGCGGACCACAAAACAGCCGACGCAATTCCCCTGACGGTCGGATTTTCTTCCCCCTTTTTTTGTTGCGTTCGCCCATCCCTCGGGGTCTTTTTGGACTCGATGAGAAACATTCCTATACGGTATTGTTATGTGCTTTTTTTTTCTTTTTTACCCACGAGTTGAGTGGGTGGAATTGTACGGTAAAAAAAAAAAGGCTCACACAAGAAAAATGATTGCTCGTGAATCATATTTCCACGTGTGTGTACGTATCTGCTTATTTTTGCATATTAAAAAATGCTGTTCAACAAAATAGGCACAGCCAATGATGGGTGGAGACTCCGGAAACGACCGAACGACAAAAAGGACTCTGACTGGGGGGGTCACATTTTCTCTCAGTCTGAATTGTAGTGGAAGCGACGAGACTAAATATAGGCAGTAAAGTTAGACGAAAAATGGCGTCTGTTTTTGTCTGGTTTTTTTCGAACCCCCTTCGTGAATCAAACTGATGGCATGCTTATTATCGGGCGTATGTGAAGGCGTATCCGGAGCTGATGGAAACCGAGTTGCAGAAGAAGAAACAAGCAATTTTGTTTGGTGGTTTTTGTTTTTCTTCTTCTTTTTCTTATTTTTTGGGTTAAAGTAGAAGAAAGAAGAAGAAGTCTAAAGGAATTGGAAATGAACGGAAGAAGGAATATAAACATAGAGCGCTATTCGCGGCCGAATAAGAGTCTTGTCTTGAAGAGTTGTTTGGCCCAACCTTTTGTTTCTCTCTTTCCCTCTCTCTCTCTCTGTGTTTTTTATGGCATACTTCACCGGTTGATGGTGGGAACATTTTTGTCTGCTTATAATCCCCCCCAAAAAAAAAACTCTTTTTTCGTTCTTTTTTTCCTGTGTGGAAGAACCCCTTTTTTGTTTTTTTGTTTTTTCTGCGCTCATCGTTCTGTCTCCATTCTTCTGCTCTTGCTTTTTCGGCGTCTCTTATTCCCTCCGTGATTTCTCACTGCCATTGAACTATGCGCAGTGGCAGCAGCAGCAGTCTGTCGTTTCGAGTATTTTTATTTCTGTGCGAGCGAAAGAATTCTAAATTTCAAAAAAAGCGCGCTGGTAATCTGCCCTGCCATACCCATCTGTTGTGGCGGCCATTGATTTGGTCTAGCCTTTCAGATTAGATTTCTGTTTTCAAATTATTGATTGCTCATTTCTTTTCCATTCCCCAAGGTCGTGAATTCGATCGGCCATAATACTAGTTGCCCCGATCTATTACGTCCGTATCTTTGAACGAGATCGACATTCCCGCGCTCGGCGGTGTCCCTTTTCGATTTATACACTCCCCCCTCCAATCTCGGATTTCTTTTCTTTAGCGGTCAACATCGTTCGGGTTTATTATTATTTTTTTTTTTTTTCATAACATCAAATCGAATTGAAATGAAAAATGAAGGAAAAAAATGTATACAGTATATAAACCCAGAAAACAAAAGAAGAATGGGAAAAGAAATCGGTGCAGTGAAAGCGAAAGAGTTTGGGAAAAAAAATAAAAAATACCCATACACACATAGTCGTTGATTGTTGTTGTTGGGACATTGTTCTCATTCGGTTATTTGATGGTGGGTTCTCTTTCCTTTCCTTTTTTTTCTTTTTATTATTATTATTTATTCATTCACGACCGCGACCGCCTTTTGGAGTTTGATTGCAATGTGTGACGCCGTCATGACCCCAGCGACCGGGGTGGTAGAGATTTTGATCAGCGCCGCGCAGTTTCTCTCTCTCTCTCTTCTTATCGGCGTTTGTTATCGTGCGAAAATGAAATGTTTTGGGTGAGGGAGGGAGGGGAAAGACTGGGCTCGGATCGACACCCATTTCCTCACAATCAAAACGAGAGAAGAAGAAAAAGAAGAAAAAGGTTAACGTCATCAGGGTGAAGGAAAAGTCGATAAAACACGGCCAATGGAATCAAGGAGAAGAAAAAAGGGGAACGACACGGGAATATCTGGAGAGAACAAAAAATGGGAAAGATGAGAGAGAAAAGGAAGAAGAAGGAAGGAGGAGGAAGGTCTAACCCACACCGGGCGCCCACAGTTGCGAGTCAAAAAGCCGTGAGAGACTTTCTGGTGCTGGGCTCTTCCTCCGCAGGGAACGCTTCAATCTTTTCTGATGGGGCCAAAGGGGGTTATACGACCGTGTGGTGGCGCGGGCGGACCGTCTAGCGACGAGCTTCGCTTGGTGGTTGCCTGTGTGTAGTAACGAGAAAAGAAGAAGAAAAAGAAGAAGAAGAAGGAACGACGATGGTTAAACACCGACGCATTTTGATTGCTCGGCACAGTCGGCGCGTACATCACCGTGAAACCTGGACAGAATAATAACTATGAAATTTTTTTTTCTTCTTCCGCGTCTCACTCCTATGAGTTTGCAGCGCACTAGCGCAGTTCTTCATCTCTCTCTCTCTCTCTCTCTCTCTCTCCTCGAGTTAACTCGCAAACGCTCTTTTCCTCCCGCGCCTTTTCAATCTACCCACAAACGTTCAATGGGCACGACGAACCGCCGGCAATAAATCGCAGCTGCTTTTTTCTTCTTCTTCTTCTTCTTCTTTCCCTTTTTACATTCTTTATCGCCGAGCGTTTCCATCCTCTTCGCGATTCCAGATGATGGAAATGTCTGTACACCGAGAGAAAACTCCTTTTTTTGCTCTCTGAAGAATCAAACTTTTCTCTTAGTCTCGGCAGAGAGAGATCTATCGGTGAACTATACGTGTCCCTGGTCTTCTTTGACTGAATTAGAATAAAAAGATTCTTGTGATGTCGAATGGATCCTCCCCAGTTGGTGTTTGTGAATTTTATGGGCAGGAACACGCAACGAGTGAGAGAGAGAGAAAAAGAAGAAAACAAAAAGTAGAAGAAGAAGAAGAAGAAATCATTTGTTACCACCATATGGTGCTCGCTGGGCAATTGGATTCGACAGAACGACTAAAGCCGCGACGCCGGTCGTCGTCGTCGTCTGAGTGTTATTATTATTGTGATTTTTCTTTTTCCTCTTTTTTTCTTCTTCTTCTGCCTTCCATCCTCGGGTTCTTTGTGCTCGGCGATGAAAACAAAAAGCTCGCCCGTCTCTTGCTATCTCAGACGACGCGTGCAACAGCCCCAGCAGCAGCAGCAGCGCAGTTAGTTCAGCTGTATGGACATTGTTAAATGGATGCTGATGGCAGTGGGGGCTGGAGCTTTACACACACACACACACAAGACGGCCATCCGATGGACGAAGTCGTATATGACTAGTTTCATCTCGGGTTTTTCTCTTTTTCTTCTTATTTTCTCCGGCTTTTGATTAAGGAGGATAATATCTCGACGCACGCCTCGAGTTCTATCTTCTCGTGCCGTAGAGTTATAGACCAGCGCGGCCCATTGTGATGGATGACATGACGGTCGAAGCTGCTGCTGCTGCTGCTGCGTGCCGCTTCCATGGAAGACCAAGACGTTTGCTTCTTATTTTATGATTTCTTTCTCGTCGTCGTCGTCGTCTTTGTCGTCTGAGTTTTGTTTATTATTAGCCGCGATTCTGGTCAAATAATCTGGTGATATGACTCTCTCTCTCTTGTGCCCTTACGCAACGTTGCCGCTTGAAAGCTTACGAATTAGGCATTTCACTCGCGACCCACAGAAAATGTTGTTCCGATTCCTTTTCTGTCTAACTCTGCCCATTTTCCTCTTTATTCTGTTTGCGAATGGACGGGGACGGGTGGGGGATTCCATCATTGCCCAGGCTAAAAAAGCTATAGTACTAACAACCAACCGCCCAGTAACAAAAAAAAAGGATCCAACCAATGGACACACACACACACACACAGACAGACAGAGCCCGTCTAGTTCTTTTTCGGCATTCCGCTCTTTTCTATCTTTTTTTTTGCTCATCTTTTGAAGTGATCCGGCTCGTCGGCGCACATAGTTGATGTCGCCGTCCGTCTCCCGGTGAATTACTATCATCGCGCGCAGACGCCGCTCCCTCTCTCTCTCTTATATATCCATACATACATACATATATTATTTTGTAGAAGAGTTTCTCTCTCTCGACCCTCTTGTATCACTATATATATATATATGGTATGGATACAGGGACGCTCCTGCATAGACTGCGACGCCTGGATAGACGCCGCCGTACATTTGAGATGGCTGCCAGGGGTCGGGAGAGAAGCCAGCCATCAGTCGGGAAGAAAGGGGGTTGTGTGTCTTTTCTAGGGATAAAGAAGCAGTGGGGGGGAGTCGGAAGAAAAAGAAGGTGGACATACCCACAGCCCGACCAAACCTTTTTCACGAGAAAATGAGCCAGAGTAACATGACTAAGACTGTACACAGGCGTTGAAGGAGCGGTTAGTTTTCTTCTCCTTTTGCTACTATATTATAACCCGGTGCTCTCTATTGCAGCTGAATATACACACACACACACACGGCCCAGTCAACAAAACTTTATCCTTCTCTCTCCGTATGTGTGTGTGTATGTTGCCTATTTCCTATTCGTACAGTACATCTCCCGACTCTTTTGTTCAGTCGTCTATATAACGATCCATTTCTGAAAGCCTTCCACTATAGACTCTCTCTCCCCCCCCCCCTTCTTCCCCCCTCCATTCCTGGCCGACTTGATCCCATATCTTGGCCTAACTCGAGAAGATACTGTGAGACGACGGAGACAACGACGGAGGAGTAAGGCGATGGGTGGGGTAAGATCCGGACAGGACGTCGTATATAGCCTCTAGTGTTGATGTAAGGGAAGAAGATATGCCACGACTATGGATACCGTAGGAAGAAGAAGGAGAAAAAAATACGAGCGTTAAGGAGGGGAGTGAGGGGGGGGGGGGCACCCGAGAAAATAATATATAGCTAGAAAGCTCTGTTCACATAATGGAATGATCGATCAGACTGATGCGCGAATTGGTTCCTTCTCTCTTCTTCCATTTTTATTTTTTTTTATTATTATTCAAGTCCGGGAGTCCCGGACTAGATATAGAGCGAACGATCCGACGGTGCGTTCGTTCGCTCACAGTCATGTTTCTCTAGTATAGACTTTGATTAATTTCATCCGATGAACAGGAACGTGACAAAGAAGAATGTTTTTTTTTATTTCCAAAAAAAATAATAAAAATAACATGGTTGTCATTTCTTTCTAGTCCTTTTTTTATTAGTATTATTCCCTTTTAGGTTTTCTTTTATTTATATTTCTATATATATCTCGTCTGATATCCCGGTAATAAGCCAAACACAAAATTGGATCCGAGGTAGAAAAGAAACATAGCGACGAACCTAAATTGGATGAAAAATGAAATTTCGACGTTTTTGGAATCTAAAAATTGAAGAAGGAGATAAAAGAACGGCATTTTCTAGAATGGAATTTTCACCTTACGGTATTTGTCACTGATACGGTAGGAGTGGATAAACGGGAGAGACTGAAGAGAGAAAGAAATTTACGTGCCACAGCCACGCCCTTTCGTTGATTAAATCAAGCGAACGGTTGATTCCTTCCTTTTTTTCTTCTTCTTCTTCTCTTCTCTCCCGTTTCAAGAAAAACAAAAGAGAATGGAACTTTTTTTCTTCTTCACATGTGCGTGAAATTAGAAACTCGCTTTCTATTTTTTTTTGTCGAAAACACCACAGTGAATATTTGAGCACACACACAAATAAAAAGAATAAAGGTCAAAGCAAATAGCCAAAAGACAAAAGCAGAACACCAATTCCGATTTGATTTGATGGAGCGGCACAAGTAGTAACAGTAGAGTTTCCCTACCGGTTTTTCTTTTTGTCTCTAGTCCAATCTGTGTGTTTGTATACACACACACACACACAGACACACATGCGCGCGCGCCAAAGTTCTGTTGACAGTCTCTCGGTCGAGCAAACTCGACTCTTCCCCGTCGTCCATATACGATTGTTCGTTTCTCTGTATGGCCAGGGGTTTTATTTTCTGGAATACATGGCCGAAAGATTGGGACCGGACCTTCTTTGCCCGCCGGTGTCGCAACGGTCAGAACCCCAATATAGCCCTTTTCAGAGGTTCTGTTCCATTAGGACTTATACACGGTCGGTGGCTGCGGCCCGTCTCCTCCTTCTCTTTTCTCTTTTACCCAAATATTTAGAAATGGTGTCTATCGGGAGCTTGAATGGTCTGTTCTCCTACTCCTCCTACACGACTGCCCCAGTGCCCCCCCCCCCCCCAACCCCACCCTGTATATATACAAATGTCGGCGAGGGCATTCGGGTTGCTCCCGCGTGTTCCTGTCGGCCGTCGTTGTCCGTCGAAAGGAAATCAGAAAAAGGACAGGGGCATCAGTCCAGGCCCACTGCCATTTTCTCTCCAAAGAGAGAAAGAAGAAAACCTGCTGGAGGCGAAATGGAACAAGAGTCTGAGATATTATTCTTTTTTTTTCCGTTTGTCGGTGCTCTTATTTGCTGCTTGTATTAGACTCTCGTTTCCTCCTCCTTGTGTGCTCTTGGTCGAGCGGACAAAGACGCTCACTCCCCTGCCGGCCCGTATAATCGCATTGATGATAAAGTCGAGAGAAGAAAATGGAAAGAGGATCGATGGACGACAAGGCGTTGGACACGTTCCTGCAACCGCTGCAACCAGCTCCTCGTTTTCTTCTTTTCCGACCAACACAGACAATGTCCGAGACTTTTTAATTTTTTTTTTTTTTGTGTGTGGCGTTCGCCTTGCAAACAAGAACCAACAGACGAGATGATGATGATGAACACAGCTGCACTGACGCGGAGGGAGCAAGCAAGAATCAACATTCGCAGTTGTCTGGTTCTTATCCCCCCCCCCATCCCCGACTATTACGCAACGGTGGTGCGTTAATAGAATGAACTATGGGGAAGGAGGACCAAAGGACTTTGTCGTCAACTCGTCCATCTCTCGTCTTGCACTTAATTGCGCCCCGAATAACCGTTGCGGATGACGAGTTCCTTGGTGTTTTTTCACTATTACCCAGCTGTCACAAGGTTCTCATTAACAGCCGGGCCCATTCTCACTGGCCCGTTTCTCTTAGCTCTGTATACAGCCTTTGCTTGTCTCTCCTCGGGTCTCCATAAACGTCTATAAATATCTTGTATAATGCAACATCTCTTTTGGAAAAGTGAGAAAGAAAGATGTTTGCCCCCGCTCTGTGTTTACGTAACAAGGAAAACACGTAAAAGCGTTCACCATCCATCTCCATTTAGATTTTTTTCGTTCCCTTTTTTCGTTCCCTTCTTTCGTTCTTTTTTTTCAACTTTCGTTCCGGACGTTATTCTGACCCTAGTCGGAGTATAGATATCCGTGCAATTTGTGTGATGGTTAAACAAGAGTGGCTACTGGCGCCCGCCCTGGACGTGAGAGAAACGCATCTAAAAAAAACAGTTAATAAAAAAAGGGGGGGGGGGGAACACGGCATCTCAGAAGCGAAAAGACCAAATAATCAAAAAGAGATGCTTAAAGAGGAAGACTCGAGCAAAGATTTTGGGCTCCTGAAAAATGAAGAGGGGACGGAACTCTTACTAAAATCGGTCGGCACGCGTTCTCATCTCTCTCTCCTTTTTCCAGATATGAATCTTTTCTCTCGATCCCATCATGGCCCGTGATGATTCCACCCCCTGGAGCTTTGCCTGGAACACACGAAGGCATAATGCCAAAGAATGAATAAGAAAGAGAGGGCCCCGGAAAGATAAGTCGATGGGTGGTCCCATACTTTTAGAGGAGGATAATAATATTGAAGGCAGGATCGAAGGAACCAACAGCCCAACAGACGGCTGTTGCAACAAATGTATACGCCAGCTAGTGGCACTACAGAAGCGGGAAATTTACAATTCAACAACCGAGGGAGAGAGAGGGAGAGAGAAACTTTTGCGTTTTCCCGGGAAAACGCTCGAATCGAAACTCCTCCGGCAAAGTCCTGCCTACTCCCATTTTCCCTCCTAAGTGGTAATCATTGCCATCCGAAAACGGGAGAACTTAATATCTTTTGTTGTCGTCTTTTGCCTTTTTCTTTTTTTTTTTTTATCCTTCCGCCGTCCTGTACGCCTATCACGAGAGAGGAAGTCGTACAAGTTATTTAGAGAGTGAGGATCGACAGAGTCAGCTACTTTTTCACTTATTTTCACATCGACCAAGCGCTCGCTCTACTGGGGTGACACGAGTATTAGTGAAAAAGAAAAAGTGAGAAGTAGCCGCTATGGCCTATACATCCCTTTCCATTGATGGCGTAAACACGGAAAAGAAGTTATCTATATACCGTAGTACCGTACGCCCTATGTGTGCTGTGCAACAGCGACAGCCGTTTCATATTAGACTGCGATGGGGTTTCTTTTTTTCTTTTTTTTTTCGGTAGCAGAGAACGCCGATCCTCGATACAGCGGCAGGGTATACTCGGTAGAGTACGTCGAAATAGTATCGTAGTTCCGTGCTGTTTCCAGGAAGAGGATGTGAAAATGACGGAGGGGGGTGAGGGATTTTTGACTTCCTCCTTTTTTTTTTTTTTTTGTTGTTCCGGTGGGATACTGGGGGAGTTTCTACAAGTCTGGCAAGGGGTTTATGAGATCCCAATATGTACAGGGAAACGGTAAACTGTAAAACTTTTTTTTTTTTTTTTTTTTTTTGTAAGGCTCCCCAACTGACGTGGAGTTTTTGCAAAAGGGATCGACTCGGTTTTGGGAAGTGAGTACGGTAGGAGATGTGTGTATGTGTGTTATTGGCTGTTAGTTGCCGACAAAAGTCGTGAGTTCTCGGCTGGCTACTGCTGCGCATAGCTTTTAAACATATACAAGTCATCAGCCATCAGCGCTTCCTTGAACAAACATGGCGATAACGATGTCTGGGAATAAAGGGATCCGCGAGTACGTCTCTCTCTCTGCTGCACGAAATTCAACGGCACAGTTACCCAATAAGTTCCAATTAGACGAAGAAACGGTCGTCTAATGACGGCACGTACTCCGTCTTGTCCGCTTCCCCATCCAAGTTTCCCGCAATTTTGGGAGGGGGTTTTTATTTTTTGTTTAATCCGTCACAGAAAAACGGACGCGGCTACAAGCAGCGGTCGAAAATTGGAGGGACGGAGGCAACTTGACTTCCGATAGGCGATCCGAGATTATCCTTCCTTCTTTCCTGTGTTTTTCTTTGAATTATTATTATTCCTCTCCTGCCCCCCCCCCCCCCCTTTTTTTAATCATTTTATTTTGAGACTTTCGTTTGATCGATCGAATGTCTCACCAGCTACGTGCTTGTATGATGTTATTGATATATCCGGGCCGATGGTACGCCATAGTAGAGAGCTATAGAAGACGTACACTACAGAGAGTACACACACACACACACACACACACACACCCGTATCGATTGATCAATCCGGCTCGGAAGGGGCAGCAGCAGCAACACACAAGAAAGGCGGGGTCGAGGATCCTGGTCTTTTTTTTTCTTTTTCCCGTCTCTCCTTTCAGTTTCAGCCCTTTCCCTGGTATAAGTTATACGTACTGCTCTGCAAACCTAGTATGCATGCCGTCTGTTAGTTACTACACGGCGAACTCGTCCGTCTGCGGCTTGCTGAGCTTTTGCGGAGCAAGCGCGGATGACTGATGACCAACAGAACTCGACCGGAATACGTGGAATTGATTATACTAGCCCATTTTCTTTATTTTTTTTCCCCTTTCTTTTTGGCCGACTTCTGGTGGTCATTATTACGCTCCTTTGCGGCCAAAAACCTATAGCCTCTAACCCAACAACAATCAGGCTTTCGAGAGAATAGCCTAGCTGCAATTCTCTATAGATGTAACAGAAAGGGGGTGGGGGGTGGAGGCTTATTTAACCGAGCTGAGGAAAATTTGGCTTCGGATCAGGTCGACCGAGGAGGTCCCATGTCTGTCGTAAATTGCCCTGCCGGTAGGTGCCCTTATAAGTAACAGTAGCAAATAGAACCGAAAGCGAAAAATAATAAAAACGCAAACGCCCGTTTCTTCTTTTTTTGTGTGTTTCGATTGTTGGTCGGCGTTTTATTTCGGGGGGAAATTCGGGTGTTGATATGTGTTGGCGCAAATTGCCAGCGAATGATGGGGAGTTTGGACATGATTTTCGGCATAGGCGTGCGTAGCCTGCTGCCCGGCGATGATGAATTGCTTCCCTTTTACAACCGGCACCTCTTGCAATCACGTCTGGCCAAAAGCCCCGTGGTGTGGGTTCTTTATTCTCTTATTGTTGATTTTGGCTGTACCCTTCGCCCGGCACGAGGAAGAAGCTACAACGATTGCAACATTATATTGTTTGATTGGAATAAGCCCGCGATATTCGCTTTGATCGGTCAAGCGAAACTCCCGGGATGTCTGCCAGAGGAAGAAGAAGAAGAGGAAGAATATGTAGTTTACAGTACAGTACTATGCAGCAGGACGTCAATATAGAAAAGAGCTGGGCTTGTTGACTTGGCCTTTTCCATTTATTCCCGGAAAAAAGGCGGCAAGTTCAAAAATAGTTTTGTTTTGGTTTCGGTCTCCCGGAATGCCAACATTAGAGAGGGGTGGAGGGGTGGAGAGGGAGTTGGGAACGAATGGACGTGGGAGCGTGGAGGTAATAGTAGTACTACGCATGCCGACATTTCGGCTAGGAAACAAAAAAATTACGCAACCTCAGCCGTGAGCCATCGATCAAAGGGTCCGGTTGTATCCCGCGAGTAGATCCTACGTCGAAAACTTTGGAAATGCGAACCAAATCAAATGAAACATCAATAACAATAAACGGAAATGAAGGGAAGCGAAATAGACTTGCTGTCAATGCGCAGAGCGGAAATCAGTATCAATCGCCGAAACAAAAGTTTCCCCCCCACCCATTTTTTTTTTTTTTGGGTTGTGTGTGTGTGTGTCTCAGACAAACATTTTCACTTTTCATTTGTCTCTAGTTATCAGTTCCATCATCTGTCGTTTAGCTGTCACGGGGCGGATTAATGTAAGTCAGCTTACTGTAAGGTTTGAATATCATAAACGACGCTAATGTAGTTTTTTCTGGTTGGGCTCGCGTTGGATTACTTTCTCAAAGGAAATCGTAGATTTTGAAATATGCAATCGTCAATCCTGGCAAAGACGATGCCAAGGAGCACAAGTTCTTTTTCTTTTTTTTTTTTGGTGGTGGGTGAAATTAAACTTTTCCAGAAAAAGTTTTGCTACCGTAATAATAATAGAAGATGGGATTACATGAACGAGTTCCTACAACACAGAAGCGGAAATCGTTTTTCTTGTGAAAATCTTTTACATGTGAATGCGAAGGTTGTCTTATATTATCATCAATAAAGACGGGCTCTTAATTAGTTCTTCCGAGAAGCTCCAGGGCAGGGTTTCAATCACATTTTCGACAATGATCCCTTGCCGCGATGTTTGTTTCTGCACATAAATGATGATGGAAATGATTTCGTCCTTGTCTGATTAAAGATTCTTCCGGATATAACAGCCGCGACGAATCTCATTCTGTCCCTGTGTTAGACGACCGAACGCATCGCTCATATTCATGCACCGTTCGCTATAGATGGAAGAAAATACTACAGATTGAAAGGCTTTTGTTTCGATTTCTGGCGAAGTTTCGGGCGTCGAAAGGGTCCCCAACTTCGATCTTGTCGTGTGATTGCCGAAATGTCTTGATTAAACACGCCTTTATAAGAAGTGAAATGCTCGCATGTCACTCGACAGCTGGGCCTGGCTCGGCACTGCGTTTGAATTGACGGGAGGGGAATGCCGGAGAGATCTCTTATCATTCGCACAGCAACGAACGTCGCCCGCCGACGGCGGAACTGATTTTCGGGTCTACCGCACGTCATCAAAACCGCCTCGTTTGGACTCCTGCAGGGTTTTTCTACTTCTCTTTTCTCTTCGTCTTCATTTCCATCCATCTATCCATCCGTCTACCCAAGTCGGCATGGATGGGTTGTATTACAGTTCCTGCTGCTGGATCTGAGCATTCATATGTTGATTTGTGTGGAGTTGCAGGGTCGTCTTTTCTGCCCGTGAGATAACTCAGGTCTCTCTCTCTCTCTCGCTTTTGATGTTCACGGGGATGCTACTCTCTCTTTCTAAATGCCTACATTCATACCCAGTCTCTGCTACATCATGTACATGTCTACATTGATAACTGCCAGTTGGCAAAAATCCGGTGCAACGGAGACGGAGGAGGATGGAAGGAAACGAGACGCCACCTTTCTTCTGCTCGTCTCTTTATTCATAACGGCAAAGTTTCCTCCTTTTACCGTCGGCAGGTGAAACTCAGTTTGGAAATCTCAGGTTACTGCTGCTCTCTTCCACCGAATCTTGTACACTGCACCTTCAAAGTATTTTCTCTCTCGCTCTTTTCATCGGCCTGTTTACTTTACTCCGTGTTTTTCTTTTCTTTTCTTTTTTTTCCGGTGAGAAATTTCCCGTTCAAAGGAAAGATCTGCCGTTGCATTGGCACGTTCCCCGGCCACGTCGTTTCTTATTTTATTTTGAAAGAGTTACCTAATGTAGTCCATTGACAGCTGCATTAGCTGCCGACTACGTGCGTGTAATGCTGGCTATTTATTAAACATTCCTGTAAGAGTAATAGCATGCAGTACACGACACCCCTACTGCTATCATGGTATAGTAAACTGCTGGGAGTGGGGTAACCTTCTTTAGTGAAGCTGGATGTAAACGGCACTCGCTGGTGCTCTCACACCTGACACAGTGGAAGCGGCAATCTAATTTGTGAATGAAATGAGGAGACATCACGCATCCTCTTTACTTCTAAACTGTGTGAATACAGGATCCCTTTGAAACTGCACTTTGCAGCTGGAGAATGAATTTAATCCATTTTCCTAACTGAATTCGTTTTGCCGCTTCTCTGGGAAATCTCCCCCTCCCCTCCCACCCCTCCCACCCCTCCCAAATCTTCATTGGATCATTTTAGATTGCCTGTGTGTTGTGCCATGTGTGAATAATGTTCGCGTTATACAGTTAACGCTCCATCGCCCGTAGTCTTTCCCTGATTTTGATTCATTCCCATGTAAGATTCCTGAGCCATAGAAAAGCTCTGGCATGTTTATGATGTACCTTTGATATTGTGTGTCTTTCTAATGTCTTTGTTCGATCCAGCGCACCGCTGCAAATGGCTATTTATGGACTCTATTCACTCGTCGATTCGGTCCGTGCCAAAAGCCGTGATCTCTGATCTTTGGCTGACGCAAGAATGGAAATCTCTTGAGAGGAGAAAGTCAAGACATAATTCAACGATCCGATTACTCACCACTTTGTATCGATTCCTGACCTTCCTGCCATAACATTCCTCCTCCAAAAGATTTGCTTTGTTTTTCTAGGTCTCGGAGATATCGAGACGTTTTCGGCCCATCAGGAGCGTTGATGTTCCGTACCGCTCATTAAATGTCTTTTTTTTTTCTCCGCCCTTCTTCCTGAACGGCTTCCCGTTTGTTTGTTTTTTTGTGGGTCCTCCATCATCTCTCTGGCTTCTCCGGCAGCTCATTCGAAGGACAGACAGGATCTCGTATCGTTCCAGCTCTCTCTCTCACGACCGACGCCAACGACGTCGGTTATATCTCCGGCCATGATGGCAGCAGTATCATTATCATTAGTTGCCTGTCGCGACGCTGTTGTTTGTTTTCGTTGTGTTGATGGCTTGGGTCGTTGGTTCGCTCTCCTTCTACCTAACCCGTTCTTGTCCTCCTCCATCTATCCATCCGTCCGTGTGTGTGTGTGTGTGTCGTTTACAAAACTCGGAGGCCCGATGACGTCCCAGAATTAACTAGAGAGAGTACCCCGTCTGCCTAGCTCACCGCGGATGTGCAGTACGTCTAGCCACCGCCCGTGTATGACGACAAACGGGCGTGTTTGTCGTGCCCACGTAACCGTGAACTTTAGTATTTTGTCGATACAATTTCCAGGCGGATAGCTGTCCGCCCTCAAATCCTACAATCCTCAACACCTTAAGAGGTTTATATATTATTCATCCTCTATTGTGACTGCTCCCTTTGTGTGCATTTGTTTGGTTTGCATTTCGAGTCGGCATTTCGAGGTCCTTGTTACTCTGTCCGATTTGAAGAATTTTCTTGTGTTCGTGTGGGGGATCAGTGTCGTCGTCTTCGTCTTCCGCCTTTATCCGCCGCTATTCTTTACCATCACCAATCCATCACGACCTTCTACGGGATTTGAATCCCTCCCCGTTTCGGGTTGTTTTGTCAACATTATGCCGAATACCACTACTACTTCATCTGCCCCATTCAATGCCGCCCTTCCTATAAATCCAATAGTAGAACGCGGTTGTATGTGTGCACCTTTCTTGTCATCGATCTATCGATCCGGTGCATCTCCACAGTTGGGCTGAAAATTTCCTTTTTCCTTTTTTTTTTTTTTCTTTTTCCCCCCTTACCGAATTTCCTTTTGCCTCAGCTTTGATTTAACTTTGCCTCTTTTCATACATGTGCGGGCTAGTTTCTCTCGTTTGCTTGGTCGAGTATACCAGATGTGATTCGCACCTTTGATCATCTCTTGACGACTGGCGGTATAGACTTAGTCAGACGACGACATTTCCAAATTGCATTTTCTCTTTTCTGTCTTAATAATAACAAGGAGTTCAATCTAGCAAATGTCCTCCTTTTGAGAGGGGGGGGGGGGGCGGTCCGATTCTTTTTCTCGTCCTTTCATCTTTTACTTGCTTTTTTTCCCCATCTTCCCTTCCGCTTTTATTTCTATGAAATCCCCCCTTTTTTGTGTGTTGTTGTTGTTGCCATTTTGTATGGACTTTGTCGGACGAGTTGCGTGTCGAGAGAAAGAGACGGGCTTTTTATATACAAGGAAAAAAAGGGAGAAGGAAGACTGGAAATAAGGATTGGCATCAAGAGTTTTACAAGGAGTCTTTTTTTTGTCATTTTATTTTGCTGAATTTCTATTTCTCCCGTTGCTCCGCCGTTTCGCCGCGTTTGAAGCTTAGAAAAGAAGACGAGCAAGAGAGAGAGATGTTTGGCAACGATATAGAGGCCTCTGCTCTATAGTACACACATCGCAGATCTTTATGACATGTGCTACACCCGATATGTACGTGGAAGCATGTCCATTTCATGCTGATATAAGAAATAGGCTTTTGGGTGTTTGCATCTCTGGCATTTCGCACAAACAACAGACTTATATTTCAGCCTGTCCCGGGCGAGTTGAAAATGAATTCGAAATGAGGATTATCTTGTCACTCTCTTTTTTTTAAATATGTATTTTTTCATGTTCCCGCGTCCGCAGGGGAAAATGTCGCTTCCGCGAACAGCCTGTTGGGAAACAAAACATTTGGTCGGAAGAAAAAAAATAAGCCTCTCTCTCTCTTTCTTTTTAGTACATTGGCAGTCGAGAAACAAAGAAAAAAGTCTGTTTATTATCCACTCGCCTGTTCTCGTCGTACGTGCTGATGTGATGAGCTGTCGAGTTGAGTGAGTATTTATATACACAAAGTCATGGGGCCGAGCCGAGAGCGTATTTGATGCATTCGCGTAATATTATTACGAAAATGTTCGTCGCTGCCTGCAACGCAGGGAAAGTGTGGACTGAAATAGCTATGACGCGCCGAAAGATGTAATTGTTAATTCCGCGAACGCTAGTTCCGTGCCTCTAAAAACCCCGCCGTTAATAATCGCTCCGTCAAAGTTTGAAACGCCTAGCAGCAGCAGCAGCAGTAGCAGCAGCAGCGGAGCCGGCCTTATTGCCTTTTTCGAGGCATAGAATATATTCCACGATTTTCAGTTGATCGACGCGGTCACAAAATATCCACGCGTTCTCTGCTGCGCACTCAATACGTTCGACGCTCGCTCCGTGAGAGTTTCTCATCATTTTTCGTGTTGCTCATAGAACTTTGTCGTATGGTCTCGCCATGTAGCTCAGTGACTTAATGCAATTGATGCGTGATGTGGCGTACTGACTGACACGTCAAAGTTCATCGCACGTGGGATTCACTTCGTTTTGATGTCTCTTTCCGCATACGCACGCGAATCATCACCTGCAGAAAAAAATAAGAGGCAACAACTGTGCACATATACATTCGGAAACGGAAAAAAACAAAAAAACAAAATAAGGTGTTTGGTTTTACGTGCTGCGTTCTATTTCGTCTCCACTGAATTTAAGCCCTCGCGTCTTGATTGTAAATGTGCCTAGTGAGGAGGAGAGCACTCTTGTGACTTCACGATACCAAAGTTTCTGCGTGAATAAACCAGACGGGGAAACGAAGGAAGAGTATTTGACTTGTCTTTCATTTTTGTCAGTTTTCGTGATGCACCAATTTCTGGAGCGATTGTTCTCTCCGCTGCTCCAGTGTAGAAAATTGACAATATTCTTGGCTGGATGACGAAAAGGGAAACTCTATGGCAGAAGTCTCTCTCGAAAAGACAATAAAATCGATCGAGTCGTGATGACAAGATGTAAGCCGTTGGAAAAAGCCAACCAACCGTTTTCTCGCATGCACACAAGTTCCCGAGTTCCAACGGTTACGCAGCACACCGTGCTACTGCTGCTGCTGCTGCTACTACTACTCTTCCGGACGACTCGTTTTTCTTCTTCTTCTCCTCATTTGTCCGCGCTTCTTTTTGTCTTCCACCCGTGTTCCGTCTGTCGTTCCTTTTAATTTTATATATTTCGTTCTCCCCCAGCTGCCCCCCTCTATTCTCTTAACTCTCTAACGAACTGGAGAGTCCCGAGTCGAGCGAACGCCCCAAAATGGCTTGTCGGCCCCAGTTAACACGCTCAATTACCTGTCGTTAAATACCTTCGCTGGCTGCTCCCGCGGTTCAGGAAAACGAGTCGGTATCCGCCCCGGTCTTTTTGCGTTTCGTCTTGGCACACACACACAGAGAAAAACGGTCCGTTTTACTTCCCGAACGATGTGTGTGGTGGCTGGCTCGGGCTGACGTCGCTCCTCTATTGTCGGGTTTTTTTTTTTTTTTTTTTCACTGAACGAACACCAAAGTGTGGACAATGTGTGTTAGACCTCGACTCCCGTTGTGCCATTATTCTTGAACGTACCGTTTTCGAGGTTTTCGACTGACTGGCAGTTCACCAAACTAACTTAACTGACGTTCTTCCCTTTTGTAATTACAGAGGCAGACCGCGTTGACGTTGTCTTGATCCCCCCCGTCAGGAGTTTGGCCCACCAGACCAGGGCTCTGCCATCAATCCGGAATTTGGAGACCGCCCTCTCGTCCGTCTTCTTGTCTTGAAGAACACACGCCGATAACGGTAACGCCTCATTCAAATCATCTTCTTCTTCTCTAGTCGACGAGTACTGCAGAGTTTCCCGATAAATTAAAGGCGGACAGCGGCGAATTAGCAAACTTCAAACTCAAATTGAATTTGAGTTTGAAGATTCGGACCAGCTTGGCATACATAGTAACGGCTGCTGGACGTTTCTGAAAGCCTTTAACACGTTTCACTTTGATTGGTTAGCAGTCGGACGAGTTATTGCAACAAGACTGTTGGGTTGCGGTGGGAAATGAGGCGATCAGATGGTCCAGTTATCGTCAACGGGGAAATGTTTTTTTTTTTATATATTATATCTGGAAATGAAGGCTCGCCAAGTAATGGTCGATATCTATCAATCCCTTTCTTTTCTTCTTTTCCTCTCTTTCTCTGCCATGTCTTTGTGCGTGATAGATGGCTACTGTAGGGTAGTTCATTTTCTTTCTTTCTTTTCTCTCCAATCTGTTTGTTTCTTGCACTCCTCGGTTCGGAAGGATACAGGAAGAGAGATGTTGGGTTTTGTATCCGTTCTTGTTTTCCTTCTCCACTGATTATAGCATCGAACGTACTCGACGGACAGAGCTGCGATGTAAAAAGCCCTTGATGTTCCGTCTTCGATTGAAACGATGCCAAACATGAGAACGCGGCCCTCTTATTCTGCCTCAATATCTCAAGAGCCGAATTCAATGAGCCCTTCCTTTTTTTGATACCAGACGATATTTTATGTAGGCGGCCGCCCGGCCGCGCTCTATACATCAAATATTGTAAGGGGTAGATTCTGTTTGATCAACAGGAAAACGGTGCTAGGTATAGAACCTGGTAGGCATCGCTCATCAAGTGCTAACAGACTCTATGCAGCTCGTACATTATATTCGCTGTCTAGTTATACAGGAGCACAAAAGGCGTCGCTTTTCATTCATTCATTCAATCACATGTGTTTTTTGGGCATAGCGGTGGGCGGCGTGAGGGGAGGGGGGGGCGTGCACTTACCGGGAAAAGAAATCATCCATACGCGAGAATCAAATCTTATTCAATCAAAGCGTGAAATGCTGTTCTGTGCGTGGGTTACTTTCATCTCGTTGTCTATTCTCCCCATTATTCATTGGATCCTTCCATTTATTTATTACGGTGTCGCTGCGGAGCGGAGCCGTCAGCTTAGCTAAGTAACGGCGTTTCGCGGAAAAGGAGTAATATACCGCAGTGCTTTTTCTGCTTGTAGTTTTCTAAGATATCTTTCGGAATGGCTGCGGATTCCTAGTTGTAGACTTGTAGCTACTGGTTACTTGTGTTTTTGTCTCTTCCACCCAGTTGTTTCTCAGGTCTTTCATTTATTCATTCCTTTAAACCAGCTTGCTTGCTATATTTTTGAATTTAAAAAAAAAATAATTTATTTATCTTGCGCTCAACCGCAACTTATCAGCGCTGCGTTCTTGTTTCGGGGAATACACCCGACAGACGAAGCGTAACCTTTTTCCCTCCCTTTCCACTCACAAAATGAAGGAAAAAAATCGCTTTTTTTATGACGTCAAATGTGGAGACGACGGCGATGATGGTAGCAAAGAGAAATGAGAAAGAGAAAGAATGGAAAAGAAACACATCCAATTGCCTACAGTAGGATGCGCATTCGTCGCATTCCCCGACGAAAAAACAAGGAGACGAAAAGAAGAAGGGTAACGATTTGTACACGACCAGCGCCCACCGGCCTCATCAGACTTGAACCGGTTGTATTTAATTGTTGACTCGACTTTGGTTCATTCGCTTCCAGTTGTTCTGGATATGCACAACGTCGCCTTACACGAAATAACGGGAAACATTTTTTTTGTTTGTTTTGTTTTGTTGTTTTGTTGTTTTGTTGTTTTGTTGTTTTCGTTCTTCCCTCGGCCCGTCTTTATTTGATATTGTCCAATGGGTTCAGGTTGGCTTTTTTTATTTTTTTCTTTTGGCAGAGAAAGCGCGTGAGTTAGACAGGAGGTGACAGGCTCTCGGGAGTGCTGGTTCAGTGCCAAAAGGGAGACGCAATAATAGACGAACAAACAAAAACAAATTACCTTTGACAGACAAGACTACTCCTAATCGATCTCGAATTACAACACAACGTTGTGTTTTTGGGGTGTGTCTCGTAGTGCGTCTGCCGTTGTCATTCCTGTGTGAGTTGTGCTAAAAAGTTTGGTTCAACAACATTCTCATGGCGGGCTCCAGCAGATAGTGTAGGCTGGCTACAATCGTCCGGCAGGCGATGGTTTGTTAAGGCAGTGACCCAGTGGCTTAAATTTCTCTTACAAATCTCTGACAACTTTTAATTCAGGTACGTAATCAAGACGCCACACGTCATGTGTCTACGTAGCAACAAAATCAATGTCATTAAAGGTTACATGTTACATATCTGGTTGCCTGGTTCGCTTCTCATCATTGCATCTGATGACGTCATTTTCTCGCTGATAATCATACGGTTGCCATCGATGGGCACGCACTTTTGGGGATGATGACTTGATGAGAGCATCATCTACGTGGTTAAGCCACCAAGGAGAGCTCATCTTTCGTTCAACATGGCAGAATAATAAAAAAAAAAAAACCAGGCTCTCCCAACAAAAGAGGAGAGATTTATTGAAATAAAAAAAAAAGCAATCGCCCATTTCTTTTCTTTTTTGTTCCTCTATTCGCCTTTGATTTCCAAGAAAAGAAATGGCCGAACTTGCGTCAAAGCCAGCCGACAAAAAACGTTAACGACGCCAACGTCATCCGACTCGCCCAGGATTATATATAAAAAAATTTCCTTGTTTGCTGTATACGCTGTTGCTGTGTGCGCTTCTAGCATCATCTTGCGATTCCCAATTTTTTCCTTTCTCCTGACACGCCAATCCCGCGTGCTCCTCCATGCATCCTTGGCATTTATTTATTTTTTTATTTTATTTTTTTTCTCCCCCTCAATGTCTTTGTGTCTCCTACTGTATGTGTCCTGCGCTCCTTGGTCGTCTGCAGCAGTTGTTGTTTGGCTGCCATTCGACGGAGCCCCTTTTTTTACGGTCCTCCGACCGAGAGGATTGCCTCAATGCCGACTTCCGTGTCGATCAGCGGTATATATCGAAACTCCATCCATCCATCCATCTTCGACTAGAGCGTGAAGCCGGATGTGTCGTTTACAGACGAAGCCAAGAAAACACAGTCTCTCTCTCTCTCTATTTTCCTCCCCTTCTTTGCCGCTCTCGTCGTTCCCGATCCGCTTGTTTGCCTTTTCCTGCTGACGTGTGTGTGTGTGTAGTATAGCAGGGCTATACAACGGGCTACACTAAATAAGACAATAACGTAAAGGCCATTACATTTAAGTTTATTGTTATTTTATTGTCTTCTTGTCGGACACATGAAGTTGCTCAAGTGGAGAAGAAGAAGAAAAAAAAAGGGAAATAAAAGTTGCCCTGCTGGGTTCGTCTAGCTCCCACGCCGATTTAGCCTCGGCTAGTCCAGCTTTAACGAAGAGACAATAGGAGCAAAAAGACTGTGGAGTGAGGATATTCGCGGACAATTGAAATAGTTATGACACAATCGATTTTGAAGAGGAGACAACAGAAGAATGAAGGATATGAAGGGTGTTACGTAAGGCTTTTAAGCCTCTGCCGTCCAAAGTTCTTGCTCTTCTCGTGATAACTCTTTTTCACTATTTCAAGCTTGATGACGTGTGCAGTTACAGAATAGGAGCGGATGAAGTTGTTATTTGGCTAGTAATGAAATGAGCATTCTCTCTTTTCCCAGGGGGGATACATTTATTGGTTCGCTCGAAAGATGGACACATCAGCAACCTTGTTGCGGCGAGTGAAATGTTTTTAACGATTGCCTCGTTAAAGAACACTGTCTTTATTTCTTTTGTCGTCTTATTTCTATTTTTGAACTATTTCTATTCTCGGATATCTCGCACTTGAAATGCTTCATTACCGTTTTGTGCTTCTCGAATCATAGTCTTTTTTTCTTTCCTTTTCTTTTTGTTTTAAATTCTTGAGATATTGGCGCCCGTTTATTTCTTGCAGTCTGTTTGTTCTTTGTTTCAGCGGCCAAATCAATGCGCTCGCGTAATTGCGCAACAACTCATTTGTTTGACATTGTTTGAAACGCTGGTGGGGATTGAAAAGAAATGTGGAGAAAGTACGAAGCGAACAACGGGCCAGCTGTTTTTCATGAATAATCAAGACGTCAAGCCATTGCTGTTGACTCGTGTGAAATTCAAATTAAAAAGGAATGGAGAAAAAAAAAATAATCTGTAGGAAACGATCCGACTGGATTTTTACGACAGGCCCTCACGGACACGCGCCAAGCTCCTTCCATCGTTGGCGTTTTATTTTATTTTATTTTATTTTTTTCCTGAGCTTCTGCTCCGCCTTTTCTCCTCTTTTTTATATCAGATATGAAGAGCAGAAGCAGAAACATTCCAACGTTGGACGAAAGACGATAAGCGCTGTTCCATGCGCCTTTAATTTCATCCTTCTCCATCTTGGAATTTCATTGTGGTATGTGAATGTGAATTCTGTGACTGACGGGGTGAATAGACGAAATCAAAAGAGAGAGGGAGGGACCCAGTAAAAAAATATAGCTAATAAATATAGAAGATGATGACGATAAAGGGAAAATTCAAAATTTCGGCTCAAAATCTTGAAAGATTGAAATTATTTTTTAACGCTTGTACGTCTTCGTGGAAACGTATACCGGTCATACGAACCCGCGGACCCAACATCTTCAACTAAGTTATTCAGCAAACCCTTGTAGATTCCATGCGACGCTTCTTTGGAAATTTTCTAATTGGTTTTCTATTTTCCCTTTTTTGTTGTTGGAGGACATTTCTTTTTTTTTTGCACCCTACTT